>NC_090355.1:30294682-30636766 GCF_035084215.1 Heptranchias perlo
GAACGGGTCCTTAAAGGGGTAACTCAGGCACTTACACAGTTAATCTTTAATGTATGCCTGACTGCACAGTGTTTCTGAAGCTACATTCTCTTGAACAGTGTCTGTGTCGTGCTCTGGCCTTGATTTTGGGTTGGCCTCTTCCTCCATGATTATACCTCTTTGTACAGCAAAGCTACGGAGCATACAATAGACAACAGCAATCTTGGAAACCATGGCGGGCTATTCTGTAAGATGGTCCTTGATCTGAAGTGTTGCTTCAATTACAATGGACATCCCAGGGATTTCACAACAGGTTGACTGCTGCGGCAGGGTCATGTTGAGTGAGCTTCGGAGGGTGTGGATTGTAGGACGACACTGAACTTGGGAGTGTAGAAGAGGTCGGGCAGAATGGATAAAATTGCTGGGGTGTAGGATTAATGGGACAAGAATGGAGGAGTTGGATGAGGGAACAGGGAAGTATCATGGTACTTGAAACTTTTCTCCCATTGGCCTCATTTGGCCTGTAGTGTCATGATAGGCATTGATCAGTAAGCAGTGATAGAGGCTCATTAGGGGATTGTTTCCAACACAAGTTGGTGGGGTGGTGGGGGGGGGGGGTGGGGGGGGGTGCGGAGAGAATAATTTTAGCTGCTGTGTAGAGATGCTCTAAACATGTTTGTTTTTAATCTGTTTATAATATCTCTGTACTGATCAGTTCTCCACGATTTTTAATAATGTAGATAAATGCTCTGATTTTACCCTGATTGAGGCAAGTTATTATTTTTAATCCTATGATGCATTTTTTAATTCATCACTGTGACCCTATATAAACTAGGTATATTAAAAAAGTAAAGATGGGTCAGAAGCATCAATGGGGGAATGAGGAGGAAAATGTTGCAATATAGTCTAACCGGGTTCAGCTTCGATCAATTCTAGTTTAATATGGCTAAAGCACTGAACATAGGAACATAGGAAAACAGGAACAGGAACAGGATTAGGCGTTTAGTCCCTTGAGCTTGTTCCACCATTCACTGAGATCATGGCTGATCTGTGACCTAACTCCACATACCCGCCATAGCCCCATATCCCTTAATACCTTTGGTTAACAAAAATCTATCAATCGCAGATTTAAAATTAACAATTGAGCTAGCATCAACTGCCGTTTGCAGAAGAGTGTTCCAAACTTCTACCACCCTTTGCGTGTAGAAGTGTTTCCTAACTTCACTCCTGAAAGTCCTGGCTCTAATTTTTAGACTACGTCCCCTAGTCCTAGACTCCCCAACCAGCGGAAATACTTTCTGTCTATTTAGCCTATCAGTTCTCCTTAATATCTTGAAAACTTGGGTTCCCTTCTTCTAAGTTCCAGGGAACCCAACCCTAATTTGTGTAAACTTGCCTCATAATTTAACCTTTGAATTCCAGGTATCATTCTAGTATATCTACGCTGTACTCCCTCCAGGCCAATATATCCTTCCTAAGGCGTGGTGCCCAGAACCGAACACAGTACTCCAGGTGTGGTCCAACCAGGGCTTTGTATAGCTGTAGCATAAGTTCTACCCCCTTGTATTCTAGTCCTCTAGATATAAAGGCCAGCATTCCATTAGCCTTTTTGATTATTTTCTGTACCTGTCCATGACATTTTAATGATCTATGTACATAGAATCATGGACCCCTAACTCTCTTTGGACCTCAACTATTTTGAGCTTTTCACTTTCGAGCTTTTCACCATTTAGAAAGTACTTTGATCTATCCTTCTTAGGTCCAAAGTGGATGACCTCACACTTGCCTACATCGAAATCCATTTGCCACAGTTTTGCCCATTCACTTAATCTATTAATAGCTCTGTAATTTTATGCTTCCATCTACGCTGCTTGCAATGCTGCCTATCTTTGTGTCATCGGCAAACTTATATATGTGGCTCTCTATCCCGTCGTCTAAGTCGTTAATAAATACAGTGAATAGTTGAAGCCCCAATACACATCCTTATGGGACGCCACTAATCACATTCTGCCAATTTGAGTACCTGCCCATTATCCCTACTCTCTGTCTGCTGCCACTCAGCCAATTTCCTAACCCTCAATTCCACGAGCTTCAACTTTAGCTAACAGTCTCATATGAGGGACTTTATCGAATGCCTTGCGGAAGTCCATATAAACAACATCCATAGACATTCCCCTGTACGCTACTTCAGTCACCTCTTCAAAAAAAATTCAATCAGGTTCGTCAGGCATGACCTACCCTTTACAAATCCACGCTGGCTCTCTCTGATCAGCTGAAAATTTTCAAGGTGTTCAGTCAATCTATCCTTAATGATAGACTCTAGTAATTTCCCGACAACAGATGTTAGGCTAACTGGTCTATAATTCCCTGGTTTCCCTCTCTCACCTTTTATTAAATAGCGGAGTGACGTGCAGTTTTCCAATCTAGAGGGACAGTTCCTGAATCAAGAGAATTTTGTAAGATTAGAGAAGGGGCATCTGCAATTTGTCAGCTATTTCCTACAAATTTGATTATTGAGTGTGTGCACGTCAGTCTGATGTGCGCACGCTCAAAAATCAAATTTGTATCCAGACTGCAGAACTGACACAGTATCCAGGGATCAGATAACATCCAAGCAACAGATTTACAAAAAGATAATGTAATAATAGAGTGACAGGGTTGCCTGGTACTCTCAGTACTTGACCTGTCAGAATTTGCATGCAGGGAGTTTGGGATTGCTGTATCGAGGGAGCAGCAGCTGGGACTGATTCAATCTGTGCTGCGGACAGAAGAACATGCCTGAACCCTGGGATGCATCAGAATGGTTTATCATTTTCTATTCAATTAGGATACGAGTCCAGAAAGGAGAAATCTATTAGATCAGCGTTGCTGACATTGGTACAAACAAATTCTCTGCCCAAAGGAGGAAAAGGAGAGAAGAAATCTGTTTTGCATGAATGAGTTCGATTTCGGGAGAGGTGATCGTACAAAGCCCTAAGGCTCGAATAGAGAAGAGCTTCCTACTGAGGTAAAGGATGTTACTTACCTGTGTGTTATTCTGTGTAAAACAACGAGCTTGTTAAGTAATCAGAGCGCCTGTTTTCTTGATGGTATAGGTCCCCCCACCCTCTCGCAGGTACCTGAGCAATTGGTTGATGGCCACACAAGGGCTTGAATCCAAACAGGATTCACTTAGTCTTTTATCCATCTGAGTAGGATAAAAGGGAGACTACATCTTAGGGTGTGGGGAGGATGCAAGTGACTGAGCATAGTACTTGTCCAATGTCCCAGTATCCGTTCTGAGACATTCCTGGCTGTTTAGCAATGGAAAAGGAGATTAGCACCGCATCCAGGCATGTATGTGTCCAATGGAGACTTAAGCCCTGATTTTAACTCCTCCCCCCCCCCCCCAACACCCGATGAGAATGGGGCGTACGGTGGTTTAAATAGGGGCCAGAATACTTACCTCCCAGTTCGCGCTGAACTCTTATCAGCCGCTGTTTTAGCAGCTGAGCTTCGGGAGGCGTGAGAGGCCATGTCTTGCCTGTGGCAAGGGCCTCATAACTATTCAAAAGTCGGGGTCCAGTGACTTCCTTTGGATCCCGACACAGTTTTAAACACGAGCAGCGCATAGTGACGATCGCGCCGAGGAAAGTTGTCGCCAAATAAATCCTGGTCCAGAAGAAACCCAGCAAGGTCACCCCCTCCAGCCCTACGACCCTTCCTGATCTCGGCACTCTTCCAATTCTGGCCTGTTGCACGTCCCCGAATTTCATCGCTCCACCCTTGGCAGTGGTGCCTTCAGTTGCCCAGGCCCGAAGCTCCTTAAGTCTCTCCGCCTCTCTCTCCTCCTTTAAGATGCTCCTTAAAACCTACCTCTTTGACCAAACTTTTGGTCACCTGTCCTAATATCACCTAATGTGGCTCGGTGTCAAATTTTGTTTGATAATCGCTCCTGTGAAGCGTATTGGGAGGTTTTACAACCTTTTTAAGGTGCTGTATAAATTCAAATTGTTGTTGTACGATGTTGTAAACTTTTCATAGATTCCTTGTGGGCCAGGAGAAGCATGATTTCTCCTTTTGGGCTCCATGAGGATATCTTGGTGTCACCTGCCGCCGGCTTTCACTTCCCCCCCCGCGATCGCGACTTACCTTAGTGCCGGGGACCGTTCCCCGGGTCCTTGACGGCGGCCTCCTGCCACCCAAAGTCCCCCTCTCGCCCGTCAGCCAGGTAGTGATTCCAGCTGGGGTTCTGGGCAGGAGTCTCACTTGAATTGTGGTGATGAGACCCAGGGGTTAAAATGGCCTTGGTCTCTCGCCGGCATGACCGCAGAAGCTTGTCGCTTGACCCCCGTCCCCAACACAGCGCGGGGGCTTTAGTTCTGTGGATATTGACCCCCAAGTACCCGTGCATTGAAATCTTTGAGTAGCGATATATTTTATGTAACCGAGGAGGAATGTATGCATATGTATACGAGCAAACTGTATAAATTTCACAAACTTTGCAAAGCAGCTGTCTTGCCACTCTGTTTTGTTCCAGTTTTGGAGTGAAGCCCACGGTATTTAATTGAATCTGGGTCAGGGGAGAACTGGATATGGATGTTGCCTGTCGTACCAGAGCTGGAATGTATTACAAGTATTTTTGATCCACAGAACTTGCTTTCTCTCTGGAACAAGATAAGCTGCTTAAAGTTCAGATTTTTTTTTGTATGTACATCTGGCGTTGTTATCGATTAGCAAAAGCTTTGCTTTATTTCAGTTTATTACTTGAGGGACTGCGCTTCCGAGTCTCACAGAAAAGCTTCCTGTTGCTTCTACTTGGAGTCATTTGGCATCGATGTGGTTTGTTTATTTGTGTCCTTTTTTGATACTGCTTCGCTCTCTTAGTCCTGGGTATTGATCGCAGGTCTGCATTGCAACACAAAATGTTAATTAACGGCTTCCTTCTCCCTCCACCCAGACCAGGAAGGTGCTCAGTGCTTCTGGTCTTTTTTTTTTATTCGTTCATGGGATGTGGGTGTCACTGGCGAGGCTTTTTTTTTATTCGTTCATGGGATGTGGGTGTCACTGGCGAGGCCAGCATTTATTGCCCATCCCTAATTGCCCTTGAGAAGGTGGTGGTGAGCAGCCTTCTTGAACCGCCGCAGTCCGTGTGGTGAAGGTTCTCTCTCAGTGCTGTTAGGAAGGGAGTTCCAGGATTTTGACCCAGCAACGATGAAGGAACGGCGATATATTTCCAAGTCGGGATGGTATGTAATTTGGAGGGGAACGTGCAGGTGGTGGTGTTCCCATGTGCTTGCTCCCCTTGTCCTTTTAGGTGGTAGAGGTCGCGGGTTTGGGAGGTGCTGTCGAAGAAGCCTTGGCGAGTTGCTGCAGTGCATCCTGTGGATGGTGCACATTGCAGCCACAGTGCGCCGATGTTGGAGGGAGTGAATGTTTAGGGTGGTGGATGGGGTGCCAATCAAGCGGGCTGCTTTGTCCTGGATGGTTTCGAGCTTCTTGAGTGTTGTTGGAGCTGCACTCATCCAGGCAAGTGGAGAATATTCCATCACACTCCTGACTTTTGCCTTGTAGATGGTGGAAAGGCTTTCGGGAGTCAGTTGGTGAGTCACTCGCCGCAGAATACCCAGCCTCTGACCTGCTCTTGTAGCCACAGTATTTATATGGCTGGTCCAGTTAAATTTCTGGCCAACGGTGATCCCCAGGATGTTGATGGTGGGGGATTCGGCGATGGTAATGCTGTTGAATGTCAAGGGGAGGTGGTTAGATTCTCTCTTGTTGGAGATGGTCATTGCCTGGCACTGGTCTGGTGCAATTGTCTGGGGAGAGAAAAGTTACTATTAGAGTACTATGCACAGTTCTGGTCTACATATTACAAAAAAGGATAGAAACAGGAGTAGGCCATTCAGCCCCTCAAGCCTGTACTTCCATTCAATGAGATCATGGCTGATCTGTATCCTAACTCCATTTACGCGCCTTGGCTCCATATTCCTTAATACCCTTAGCTAGCAAAAATCTATCGATCTCAGATTTAAAATGATTAATTGAGCTAGCATCTACTGCTTTTTGTGGGAGAGAATCCCACACTTCTACCATTCTTTGTGTGAAGAAGTGTTTCCCAACTTCTCTCCTGAATGGCCTGGCTCTGGTTTTAAGTCCCCTTGTCCTAGACTCCCCCACCAGCAGAAAAAATTCTATCTATCTATCCTATCGATTCCTTTCAAAATCCTAAAAACCTCAATCCAATCACCCCTAACCTATATTCCAGGGAATACAAGCCTAGTTTATATAATCTCTCCTCATAATCTAACCCATGGAGCCCTGGTAACATTCTGGTGAATCTGTGTTGCACTCCTTCCAAGTCCAGTATATCCTTTCTAAGGTGCGGTGCCCAGAACTGCACACAGTACTCCCAGATGTGGTCTAACCAGGGATTTGTACAGCTGTAGCAAAACTTCCTCCCCTATATATTCTAGCCCTCCAGTTATGAAGGCTAACGTTCCATTAGCCTTTTACATAGATGCACTGGAGAAGGTGCAAAATAGATTTATAAGGATGATACCAGAACTGAGAGGCTATAATTATCAAGAAAGGTGGAACCGATTAGGGCTCTTTTCTCTAGAAAAGAGAAGGCGAGGGGTGACCTAATAGAGGTCTTTAAAATTATGAAGGGGTTTGATATGTTAGACATAGAGAAGATGTTTCCACTTATTGGGGAGACCAAAACTAGGGCCCCTGCTGGGAATGTGAATGTGTGAAGATGGGTTCGGGTTTGGCTGTAAAATCCCCGGTGCTCAAACTGCCTGCCAACATTCACCGGCAAGGCTCATGTATGAATGATGGCTGTGTGGGCAATGTTAATCGTATCCATGTGATTTATATCAATTAGTGTTGATTGTATTCAGGTGGTGGGTATCAATTGGGGACTCTCTTGTATCCATTTATAAGAGAGCTTATCTAGGGTGTGGTGTGTAATGTGGAGCTCTGTGAATAAAGGCTTGGAAGCAACTGAAGACCAGGCTGTAGTGTTCTATCCTTCACCACTGGGCTCTCTAGATTATAACAGGCAAGGTACTAGAGGGGACTGGTGCCAGTGGACTGTACCCATCCTGAGGGAAGGGGCAGAAAAATTAGGGGAGAAAATTGGTGATGAGGGGTGGGGGGGAAAGAGTTCATTAACAAGGGGGATGGATGGTGCAGTGGGTCAGAACACTGTCCTTTCACTTCCAATACATGGGTTTAAATCCAGACTGAGGGAACTAACATCTCTCTCCACTGGTTGTAATGGAAATGATTTTGCCGCCATCTCAATGTAGGTTCTATTGGGTGTAGTTTTGCAGTGTAAAACTGCCCAGAATTCAGCACTCTCGCTCTCTCTCAATCTCGCTCAGAGAAGCCATATTCATGGCTGTTCTGGGGAAATGGAAAAGATTCGCACGAGTGCAATTAAAAAGTTTGGACACTAGTGTATCGGTTAGTGTGCTGCACCAACAATTCAGAGGTCATGAGTTTAAATGCGAGCATGGTAAGTCATGAAACTGAGTTCAATATATCTGGTAAATTATGGTAAATCTGCTAGCACCAGAAAAATGACCATGAAAGCAGCTATATTATCGTTAAAAACCCAACAGGTTCATTAATCTCTTTAATTCCTCCTGGGTCTGGCCTATCCGTGATTCTGTCCACATTAGGATTGACTCCTAATGCCCTCAAGGCAACTAGGGATGGACAATTAATATGACCTTGCCAACATTGCTCACATCCTGAAAACAAATATTAAAAAATTGGTGCTCCTCAGAAACTGGGGATCATTGTTAAGGCAGCATAGGTGTATCTTTACGCCATGGTTGGCTGTGCTACATCTGACCTGGCAGTACTTTTTTTTATATTCATTCTCGGGATATAGGTGTCACTGACAATGCCCGTCGCTATTTGCCCTTGAGAAGGTGGTGGTGGGACGCCTTCTTGAATCGCTGCCGTCCATGTGGTGTAGGTACTCCCTCAGTGCCGTTAGGTAGGGATTTCCTGGATTTTGACCCAGCGACGATGAAGGGACGGTGATGTATGTCCAAGTCAGGATGGTGTGTGACTTGGAGGGGAACTTGGAGGTGATGGTGTTCCAATGCATCTGCTAGCCTTGTCCTTCTACGTGGCGGAGGTCACGGGTCTAGGAGGTGCTGCCGAAGAAGCCTTGGCAACTTGCTGCAGTGCATCCTGTAGATAGTACACACTGCAGTCATGGTCCGTCACTGGTAGAGGGAGTGGATGTTTAAGCCGGTGCTGATCAAGCAGACTGCTTTATCCTGGATGGTGTTGAGCTGCACCCAGTCAGGCAAGTGGAGAGTAATCCATCACTTGATGCATATTGGGTGTCTACAATAGCAAGGTGTTCCCAGCACTGACATCCCTTACCTTGTTGAGTACAAAAATGTGTGAATCTTGAATCTCGGAGAGAAACTGTAAACACATTTTCTAACCGTGTTACGTGGAGGGGTTGCTTTTGACCGAAAATAGCTTTTTTGTTTCAGAGTATTGTTTATCTAGTTGAGGTTTCGAAGATTATGAAGAGAATTGACAAAGTTGGCAAATTATTCACTATGGAGGAGGGGTAATCGAGCAGAACTTTCTCACCCCAACTGCAGTACAGTTGGGGAATAAGTTAATGGAAGAATATTGAAGACAACAGTATAAATTTGTTGAAGGAGTCATTAGATATTTTGCTGGAGAGTAAAGGGACTGACTGAGGGATATGGCGAGAAGGCAGGTTGATTTAGTTGATCCAAAGAAACGCTCAGACTTGTTAGACCTAATTGCCTTTTTCTGTTCATAAAAAAAAATGCTTGTTTTTATAAATCTAGTCAAATATTTTTTTTTAAAAAATCTAGCCCATTTATATGTAGTTAATATTTTATAGACCAAAATCAGCAACAAGTAGATCAAGCTCATCACAATGGGGAAATGTAAAGAGATAGAAAGAGGTGCTGTCCCTTTAATAACCACATTAGTAATCCCAGGACAGCCATGTTTCTGCAGACTCCCTTCCTCCGCACCACCTGCTCCTTTGATTTCCTGTTAGTTGTGTGTGATGATTGCCTCTGAAATGAAAGTGCAGCTCCATTATTCTGTGAAAACTCTTTTGTTCATTATTTTTTTTTCTCAGCTAATCATAATGCACTCATTACAAAGATTGAATTGAGTTGAGAATTGGAGCGGTGCACTGCAGCCTAAGGTCAGGCTGGGTATTGAACTCAGCGTTCAAACCTGCTGCCCTCTGATGATCTGGCTGCATAATGCGCATGTGTTTACTGTTTCCTGCGTGATGGACCTTGCAGTGGTGAAATGATTCATCTTTGGTAGTGGGGTGAGGTAGAGGGAGAGAGGTACACACGGCGGGCGCGCACATACACGCGAGCGCACACATACACACACGTGTGCGCACATACACGGGTACACACACTAAATCAGTGCAGGCCTGCAAATCTAGCCTTCTTTGCCAGACATGGAATCATTTAACAGCAATTGTCAATAAGTAAATAGTGAAAGTGTCTTGTTCTAAACTGTAAGTGAAAGAATATCAAAGTGGGGACTTTTACGAAAATTGGGTAAACAACATATATAAAAATCCAACTTTAGTTTTCTAAATTTAGACTTTTTTGGTGCTTTTTGCTTATCAAGGCAAAGAGATAACAATGCTGAGGAATTGAGCATATTTCCACGCTGGGCACAGTTTTGGCATTAGGGTGTAGTGTAGTCAAATGCAGGGTAAAGCTCCCTACACTGTACCTCAACAACGTATCACCTGTCAGCTGATGAAGGGTCTTTGCCATGAAACATTAACGTGTCTTTTCCCTTCCAATGCTGACGGACCTAATGTGCATTTCTAGAATTTTCTGTTTTGATTTCAGTTTTTCTTTTTGTCTCAGTAGAGTGCCTGCCACCTACTGCACTACAATGACATTTCCTTCCCTCACACCAGCTGTCCTTGTGACTGCTGAGTTGGTGTCAGTTAAAGTTAAATGTAGGACAGGTTTGTGGTGTGCATGTGTACTTGTTACAACTGGGGTTAAAACTACCCAATGTCATTTCACTGAGGACCTTTAGAGCCAGTAGAGAGGAGAGTTGCATCCCATTCGACTGGCTGGGTTTCAAACTTGGACCCCAGAAGAGGAAAGGACAGTGTTCTAATATTCTCTGCCACTTTCAAGAAGTTGAGACTTTTAAAGCAAAAAAAAAACTGATACAAAACCTCCAAAGAAGAAAATTGATTGTAGCAGTTTTTTCAAAGGCTGAGGGCAGTGGTGATTAATAATTCATTAGGTATATGTTTATAACTTGCAGAATTTCCCCCCTCCTCATAGGAAAGCATTTTACTCCTGCTGGCTCTCATCCTAACCTGACTGGAATGTCAACATTTTGGGAGGGGCGGGGATTATGGGAGAGAAGTTGGATCTTACTGCTTCATGATTCAGTATTTTGGATGTTGATGCCCTCCATTACTACATTAATATCTCTCATCTTGATGAGCATGAAATAAAATCATTAAGACTGTAATCTGGATCAGTATTATAGACGCCAACATCAATGAGCTGGGGAGGTCATGTTCCTTCCACAAAGATGCTTTAACGTTTTGACTGCAGAATGGTTTTTGCATCAGATTTTCAAGAAATCACTTAAGCCATTTAGGAGGCCATGAGTCCCATCCTTTCCACAGAGCTTGATATCAAAATAACCCCTTCCCAACATTTTCTATCTTCTCTCCTAAGCAGTGACTCGTGCTGGGATATGGTCCCACAGGCACAGAGAGCCACTCTGGTCCCTCACCTAAATGCCTACTCCTCATCTGCGATCATGACAGTGTCATCAGGCTTCTTGGCTGTGGGAGGTATCAGAGCTGAGCTCAATCCTGTCCTCATCTGACCTCCACGTGTGTGCTTTTTCACCAGAGGGTCGCTGGATGGTGATCAGGAGTGGGAACCCAAGTTAATTGCTTTCTTTTTCTCTCTTCTTTAGACCAAAAGGCTGTGGATGCTGGGGGACATTTGGAGCTTTCAAGACTGAGATTGGGAGATTTTTGTTAGGTAAGGGTATCGAGGGATATGGAGCAAAGCAGGATTAAATGGAGTTGAGGTGCAGGTCAGCCATGGTGTGTGTGTGCGCACGTGTGTGTGCGCACGTGTGTGTGTGTGTGCGCACGTGTGTGTGTGTGTGCGCACGTGTGTGTGTGTGTGCGCACGTGTGTGTGCGCACGTGTGTGTGCGCGCGCACGTGTGTGTGTGTGTGTGTGCGCGCACGTGCGTGTGAGTGTGAGTTCCTAGAGGCACTGAGGCCAGTGGTGGTGCCCGACACTGCCCTCAGAACAGGATCAGGAATTAAACCTGAGACCTTCCTGGTCTATATGGCTCAGTACTGCAACTTGCAGTGCATTTACCTACTGAACCAGTGGAGATACACACCTTCAAAAGAAGAGACTTTGATTTGGAACACCCATTTCCCTCGGGAGTAGGTGAAATATCACTGCCCTTCTGCTCCTCCCCGTACATCTGTGCCCGTAAAGTTGTAGAATATTTTGATTTAAGAAATGTGCCATCACTTTGCCTGTTCCCCTGCAGGAAATCATTTTGCTTTAGATGTTACATGAAAGAGAAGGTGGGAATACTTTGAAAGTTGAAAAGGGCTTCCAGAGTTCCTGTGATATGTGCGAACAAAGAGATAAAGGGATATGGATGAGCTGCTGAATATTCTTTACAATTTTCTTTAGATCTTTACGTCTGTGTGTTTATCCCAGCAGTACAGCAGTGATGGGATACATGTGCAGTTCTCTGCTTTCCACACCCACCTACTGTGACTCTGTGCTCCTGATCTCAGCCATGATGCTATGGAGAGGCACGAGGGGAGGAGAGGACATAATCAAAGGCAGAGGCCTCCCCCACCCAGCTGTGCTGATACACATCACATCAGCTGGCTCAAAGTGGCATTGGCAGAGGCTTCAGAGCAAGTCTCCTGCCTGTAATAAATAGCCATGATGTGGAGATGCCGGTGATGGACTGGGGTGTACAAATGTAAGGAATCTTACAACACCAGGTTATAGTCCAACAGTTTTATTTGAAAATCACAAGCTTTCGGAGGCTTTCTCCTTCGTCACCTGACGAAGGAGAAAGCCTCCGAAAGCTTGTGATTTTCAAATAAAACTGTTGGACTATAACCTGGTGTTGTAAGATTCCTTACATTTGTAATAAATAGCCCAGAGAAACCGAAGAGAAAATAGAGATTCATAGCCTCAAAAGGAAACCGAGTTGAGCAGGACCATAAAGAGCATCTTAAGTTTTTTTTGGACTGAGATAACAAAATTCAGAAATTGTAACTTTGCCTTTTTTTAAAGTGCTTTGCATTTTAAATTTGACCAGGATCTTTAGTGATGTCACTGAATCCAAACTCCCAGCAGCCAAATTAGCAAATGAGTATTGATATGTTGATAGGGTGAGTTGAAGTAAGGTGGGAGGAGACTCGTGTGGAGCATAAACACCGGCACAGACCTGTTGGGCCAAATGGCCTGTTTCTGTGCTGCAAAATTCTGTGCAATTCTATGTAAAACGTAAATTTGAAACTTGCTTTTTAAAAAGTCCCATTTGTCTTGTGGGCTATCTGTGGAGATGCAGTGGTCACCATAGGAAATCAAGCACCATAACCACCAAAAATTAAACTTGCTTTATCTTCTGATACAGTAAAGAGGTTTCTACATACAGTTTCTGCTAATACATTCCCCCCACCCTGAACTCCTTTTCCTTTTGAGAGTCTGAATCTTTATTTTCTCTTCAGTTTTCCTGGGCCATTTATCACAGGAAGGGAAAAAAAAAACAGAAAATGCTGGAAATACTCAGCGAGTCAGGCAGCATCTGTGGAGAAAGAAAGAGAGTTAGCGTTTCAGATCGATGACCCTTCGTCAGAACTGGAAGAAGTTGAAGATTAAACAGTTTTCAAGCAAGTACAGAGCCAGGGAAAGTGGGGAGAGGAAGGGAAGGAAAGAAACAGAGTTAAAATTTACAGAGGGAAGGCCTCTGATTTGGGTGGAGGGCAGGAGTGATTAAATGACAACGTTAACCTGAAACGTTAACTCTGTTTCTTTCTCCACAGATGCTGCCTGACTTGCTGAGTATTTCCAGCATTTTCTATTTCAGATTTCCAGCGTCCGCAGTATTTTGCTTTTTATCACGGGATGAAGGCCTGCTCTGAGTCCTCAGCCAATGCCTCTTTGAACCAGCTGCTATGAGGTGTACGGATGCGTTAGCTTCACGTTGAAATACTTTCAACTTTGGGGCGCATTTCAGCTTTCTGCTGGGGTAAACTTCTCCAAGTAGTCGTTTAGTCTCTTACCCCACTCCCTACCCTCCCACTGCAATCAGATCTTGAAATAAGTGCTGTGCTATACCAGGGTTAAATTGGCCTATTGCATTAAATGAATCCTTGGGATTTATTGGGCCATTAAATAGGATAATTGTCCCGACCTTTGGATTATGCTGTCTGAAAGAGATTTCAATTATTTTAATTGCAATCCTGATTCTCAGCTTCACACTAGCACAGGTTTGAGGGAGTCCTCGGGTAAGTGGAGCTCAGTTGTTTTCTTGCCTTGCAGGTACCCCAATATATGGTAACAGCCAAGCAGCATTAAGGTTTTCCCGGCCAGGCTTTGTTCTGGGTTTGTAGCTAGCTCTGATTAAAATGAGACGCTTTGTAAAAGCTCAATCATGGAATTGCCGTGTACGTGGACATTAATGGGTTTTGTGGAGGAAGTTGTAGAGCTGTAAATCTGATGATGTGCTCCAGTGAAGTCATAAACTATGAGAATGTTTGACTCCACAGAACCTGATATTTTATGGTACATAAATATATATTTTTTTTGTTTTTCCGATCACTCTAATTTGTCCATAGCAATTTGTCCCGTTTGACGTTCATGTTTTTTAGTGTTATGGGAGTAGAGTTGTTGGAATAATCCATTTTTATTTCATTACATTGAGACATTTTGATAGGGTAGATAGGGAGAAACTGTTTCCAATGGCAGGTGGACCAGAGGACCAGAGGACACAGATTTAAAATAATTGGCAAAAGAACCAGGGGGGAGATGAGGAGAATTTTTTTTTAATGCAGGAAGTTGTTATAATCTGGAATGTACAGTCTGAAAGGGTGGTGGAAGCAGATTCAATAGTAATTTTCAAATGGGAATTGGATAATACTTGAAAAAGAAACATTTGCAGGGCTATGGGGAAAGAGCAGGGAGAGTGGGACTAATTGGATAGCTCTTTCAAAGAGCCGGCACAGGCACGATGGACTGAATGGCCTTGTTCTATGTTGTATAATTCTATTATGAGGCTGTAAAATAAAGAGTGATTCTGCTATCCTACGCTCCCAGAAGGGGCTGCATGTCGGGAAATCTCCCAACTTGAGATCGATAGCACAGTATAACTCCAGTCATGGACCTGCACTCTTTTTTTAAACTCCCTAGCATTATGCTGTGGGAATATCCCATCACTTTGCCTTCTTCCAGCAAATGTGTGTAAGAAACATTGCTTTTTAAAGAGTGACTGTCTTGATACTGAAAATGATTTTGAATTTATATAGGTGTAGATTTATTTACATTAAGGCGTTTATGGAAACTTTGCTTTTTCTAACACATTAAAATGATTCTCTCCTCACACCCACACAAGCACAATTATCTTCAAGTTACAAAAAATATTCCCTGAGATTTTTTCCAAGGAACACTATGTGCTGTTTGTGAAAACTGTTATCTAATGTGTTAGGACATTGAAATATCACTGTTGTCAGGGAAGTAGCAGAAAAGATGCAGTGTAGATGCATGAGGGCGTTACTAAGGGTGAAGGATTACAGTTAAGAAAAAAGACTTGAGAAATTGGTGGTTTTCATACTAGCGTTGAGAAGATTGAAAAATAACCTGATGGACCTCTTCAAGATTGTGATTGGATAAATAATCCAATTATTTTCGTTGGCCAGCGAAATGATAACAGAATAGCATAAATTTTAAGATAATCACAAAAAGAATTAAACGGTGAGGTTAAAAAAATATTTTTTAACAGAGGGTGGTTAGAATATGAAAATCTCTGCCACAAACTGTTGTTGAAGCAACACCCATAAGTACTTTTAGAAGGGAATTAGATAGTTGCTTGAAAAATAAGAATTTTTATGGGTATGGGGAACGATCGGGAGAGTGGGATTAGACTAGGTAGCTTGTGGAGAAAAACAGTTCTTGATGCCCTCTTTCAGTAATATTCTTTATGATTCTAAGATGCTAAAGTCAAGAAATCCTGAGGTCAGTAAGTGATAATAGGGACATAGGAGTAGGCCATTCAGCCCCTTGAGCCTGTTCCGCCATTCAATTAGATCATGGCTGATCTGTATCTTAACTCCATCTACCCGCCTTGGTTCCGTAGCCCTTAATACCCTTGCCTAACAAAAATCTATCAATCTCAGTTTTGACATTTTCAATTGACCCCCAGTCTCAACAGCTTTTTGGGGGAAGAGATCCATATTTACACTACCCTTTTGTGTAAAGAAGTGCTTTCTGACATCATCCCTGAATGGCCTATCTTGAATTTTAAGGGGTTATGCCCCCTTGTTCTGGACTTTCCCACCAGAGGAAATAGTTTCTCTCAATCTACCCTATCAAATCCTTCAATCATCTTAAACACTTCAATTAGATCACTCCTTAACCTTCTATATCTCCACATCATTCTATATTCAAGGGAATATAAGCCTAGTCTGTGCAACCTGTCCTCATAATTTAACCATTTTAGCACATGTATCATTCTGATGAAACTGTGCTGCACCCCCTCCAAGGCCAATATATCCTTCCTGAGGTGCAGTATTCCCGATGGGGTCTAACCAGAGCTCTGTTCAGCTGTAATATAATTTCCAGCTCTCCTGAGATAAAGGCCAACATTCCATTAGCCTTTTAAATTATTTTTTGTACCTGTCCATTGGCTTTTAGTGATTTCTGCACTTGGACCCCCAAATCTCTCTGCTCATCCACAGTTCCTAGATTCTCACCATTTAGAATACACTCTGATCTATCTTTCTTAGGTCCAAAGTGGATGACCTTACACTTCAATGGAGAAAGTGACAGACCATTAGAAAGAGGGTGTTTGTGAGCAAGTGAGAGAGAGAGAGAGATTTCATAGCAGGCAGAATGTGGGGTAGGGAGATAGCCTGGAACATCGTAGCGACAGTATTTCATGAGGAAAGATTTCTAGTTATGGTGGCGGACGTAGGAAGTGCAGGATGTGGGCCTACCGACTCTCCCGCATTCATGAACAGTCTTGTGTGAGAACCTGATCTTGTTTTGGGATTGTAATCTCACACGTGTATGGCAATTTCTGGTAGATCTTTTGCTGGACAAAGAGAAAGAGGAACAAGATGAGGAGAAAGACGGGGGAAAGTGATAGAGAAGGGAAGAAAAAATACATGGATAGCACTTGGCTGCCCTCCATGTGATGGGAACATTTGCTTTTACCCATGTTGATGGATTTTTTTTTGATGCAAGGGACACCTCTGGTACATGTCTTGTGACAGAAAATCCCACACCTAGGATTTGACCGCTGTGAGGACGGGATTTCAACCTGTAAGCACTGTGTGTCAATGCTGACACTCAAGCACATTACTATCAGTTATTCTTGAGTCTACCTTGCTTTATAGTGTGGTCTACTTTGAGTAGGACTGAAACCAAGACCGATGGAACCTTTTGCACGTTAAAAGCGTACAAAAGATTTGCTTGATCACTGCATGAATTCGCTGAACTGGTTTAATTTGGTGGTTTTCAAAACCGAACCCGTTGAGTGCTAACTTTTTCCTTTTCCAGCTTGGTTGTGCTGCACCATCAAGTTCACTGGATTTATGGTGACGATTCTAAAATTTAAACCTGGAGATTTTGGGGGCGAAATGAACCTTCGCCAATGCCGATTGTCTATGAGCCTGTTTTACGCTACTCGAGTAGACCAAGTTCAGCCCCTTTGTTTACCCTAAGCATTCCCTTTAAAGAAAAGCCTTAAAGTTATTTATTTTAATTAAGCAATAATGTCTTCATGTTTGTATTGTTTTGCCCGTTTGAGACTACCAGCTGACTGACTTGTCCTTAATTATTTAATTATCCAGCCTACCCTCAATGGTCTGTTGTCCCTATTCACTTGCATCTCTAAAGAGGAAGTCCTCTCTTTTTTTTATTTGTTTTCCAATAATTTTTTTTTAATCCCCTTTTCCTTTTGTGGATCTTCCCTGACAGGAGATGCCGGGGTCTTACCTCTTGCCCACTGAATCTGCGGTTGGGTTCAGGGGGTGTGCAAAAGTGGACCAATTTGTTTCCCTCTCGTTCTTGCTGCCTCTGTTCCCTTGGGGAAGCTTTGGCTTCTGCTCGCCCCTCAATAGAACAGTTGAGCTCAGGAACCGGTATGTGGCATAGTGATGGTCAGAAAAAGAAAGACGTGCATTTAACTAGCATGTTTCACGACCTCTGAACGTCCCAAAGCACTTTACAGCCAATGAAATACTTTTTGAAGTGTAACCACTGTTGTAATGCGGCAGCCAATTTACACACAGCAAGATCCCACAAACAACAATGTGATAATGACCAGATAATCTTTTTTAGTGATGTCGGTTGAGGGATAAATATTGGTCAGGACACCGGGGAGAAACTCCCCAGCCCTTCTTTGAAATAGTGGCCATGGGATCTTTTATGGGACCTCGGTTTAAGGTCTCATCCGAAAGACAGCACCTCTGACAATCCCTCAGTACTGTACTGAGCTGTCGGCCTAGGTTATGTGCTCAAGTCTCTGGAGTGGGACTTGAACCCACAACCTTCTGACTCGGAGGCATGAGTGCTGCCAACTGAGCCATGGATGACACGGGCTTTGGTGTGCTGTGGTCCAGTGCTGACCTTTTTATATTTGCGTTATCTTCTGAAATAAGACAATATATAGAGGAGTTCCATTCCTTTTACTTCATGGAAAGCAACTAGGTCACCAAGGGATATTATAGCATCTCCCCCTCTTCTGGAGAGGATAAGCTCATTGTTATTAGTTTGTGGTTTGAAGTTGGGCTGTAAAGCATTCTAGAGAATTTTGGCTTACAAGTAGAAGGTAATTAATTATTATGAGCCAGGATTCTGTGCATTTTTCTCTTTCAGGCCAGTTCTGAGATTTGATGATGTGAGTATACAACACAAGCTGCCCATAATGATCCCAGCTTTTGCAGAATACGGTGCCTGTCGGGGCGGTGATATCTTAACCTGCTCCAGGTTGGGGAATGGTTTACATTTCTGAAAACCCCAGAAGTAACGGGTGCTGAAGTGTTTTATCAGGCCACGAAAAGTCTGCAACTCGCAGTTTTTGTGTTGCCACTGTTGCCGTAGGAATTTGCCCAACAATGTAAATGGGGGTGGATTCCATTGCACCAGGAGCTTCAGCATAACACACAACTCCATCGAGTAGAAGCAATTCTAATATGGCGAGTCCTCAATGTGCGCAAGGTTCCCTGACAGCATGCATCCTCAAACTTGGCCCTATAAATTCCAGATTAGACCGTCCTTTCAGAGTCCATTTTCGTGGGTCTACTATTCTGCTGGTGAGATAAGGTATAGCATGTTTTACCAGTGTAAATGCGGAGAGCCAGCGCACGGATGTTCCACTGCTGCAATCCAAACTTCATAGCTCAACCGACAGCATCAAATCTGATTTAGCTGCCCACCAATCTCATTGTTGTTTGTGCGTAAGTTGGCTACCTTTGTTTGCCTAGAAAGGAAGTGACT
The DNA here is from genome assembly GCF_035084215.1 of Heptranchias perlo. Taxonomy (NCBI): domain Eukaryota; kingdom Metazoa; phylum Chordata; class Chondrichthyes; order Hexanchiformes; family Hexanchidae; genus Heptranchias; species Heptranchias perlo. Next base: position 30,313,446 of record NC_090355.1, read on the forward strand.
AAACCTGAGAAGCGCTTCGTTGGCTGTGCAGCGCTTTTGAAAATTCCAAGAGCGTGAAAGGCACTTTCTAAATGCAAGTTTGTACAGACGCTTAAGGTAGAAGTACCTTTAGTCTATTGAGCAACTCTTTGGTGAACTTTCCTCATTACCCAAATGAGATTGCAGCGTGTACTGAATGGAGGGAGGGTTGCACCGAGGGCTGATCCTTATCTCCCCTTTTCTCTGTTTGCTTGATTCAATCAATTGTAGGCCAAGTCTTCAGAATTTCCGTGGTGTGAATTCAGACCTTGTTTTATTTAATTCCAGGCATGTTTTAAAGTGAGGATGCAGTATTCACAGAACTAGTGCTGCTGCCAGATTCAAAAGACATGAAAACTACGGTGAGCTGTTTACTGCTTCTAAAATAGCAACTGCTGGAGCTACATGCAGGCAGCGGGTCATCTGAAAGAGAAGTTCATGTTTTATGTTAACTTGTTTTGCACATGCTGGTCTTTGTATTGCCAACAGTTGTTTTTTTATTTCAGATTTCCTGCATTAACAATTCTTTTTCTCACTATTATAATTGCTGGTATTAATTGAACAAGTGATTAAGGTGGTCACTAAACATTTTTATAAGTAGTAATGAATGCTGTGAATATAGTAATCCTCTATGGTTCTGAATATATTCCTTTTAATTCATCCACGCCTTTGTTACCTCTAGACTCGACTATTCCAGGCCAATCTCCCACTAGGCAGCCTCTGTAAACTCGAGCTCATCCAAAACTCTGCTGCCCGTATCCTAGCTCGCACCAAGTCCCGTTCACCCATCACCCCTGTGCTCGCTGACCTTCATTGGCTCCCGGTCCAGCAACGCCTCGATATTAAAATTCTCAACCTTGTTTTCAAATCTTTCCGTGGCCTTGCCCCTCCCTACCTGTGTAACCTCCTCCAGCCCAACAACCCTCCGAGATCTCTGCATGCTTCCAATTCTGGTCTCTTGCGCATCCTCAATTTTCGTCGCTCCACCATTGGCGGCCGTGCCTTCAGCTGCCTAGGCCCTAAGCTCCTGGAATTCCCTCCCTAAACCTCTCTGCCTCTCTACCCCTCTCTCCTCCTTTAAGATCCTCCTTAAAACCTATCCCTTTGACCAAGCTTTTGGTCACTTGTCCTAAATATCTCCTATGTGGCTCATGTCATGTTTAGTTTGATGGTGCTCCTGTGAAATGCCTTGGGATGATTTACTACATTAAAGGCGCTATATAAATGCAAGTTGTTGTAGTCTTGTAGATTCACAGACCACCAGCTGTGTAGATTTTGAAATGGAGGTTCAAGACTGAAGGAGCTGAATTTACTATTTTGAATCTAATATGTGGAGGGTTTTATGAGGATTACGAACCTTAATCTTCCATGTGTGTGGGTGGAAAGAGAAATTAGAGGACTGTATCAGACATAGCCCCCGCCCCGCCACTTTCCCCTAAAACAATTCACGCCCAATGATCAATTGAATATCTGCCTGTAGGGAAAAATGGTCATCCTTGATTACAACTGTGCGCCCAGAATTCTATATACGCCTTGTCAAAGTCATTCTTTTGCTCAATTTCTTTGCAGGCTGACAGATATGTGGTTGCTACAGTGGTCTTCGTGTTGACAACTCTGTTGATACTGTACAGCTCCAGCAGTGTCAATTACTCTGTTGGTTACAAAGTGGGTTCTGCCGACAGCGTTCTGAGTCGGGCACCATTAAATTTAAAGAAATGGGCTACCGACGATAGTTACTTTCCAGCTATTGGAAACAAGGTGAGAAAACCTTTCTACCCCTTTTTTATTTTGTGAAGTGATTTAACACCTATGAACAAATATATCCACTGGGCTGCAGTTCAAGTCCAATCCCACAAGGGATTGCTGGTACCATTCCTGCCGTTCTCAGCCATCTCTCCAATGGGGAGCAGGGGCAAGGAACTGTCTGTCCCCATAACCAATCAGATTGAAGCATCCATAACAAGCCGCCCAGAGCGAGAACCAGGAAGTGCAAGCTAGAACAGTAAATTCAACATAAAATCAGTTAGAGAAAGCGAAATAAAGAGAAGGTTAGAAATACTGAATTAAAAGACAGATAAATGAGATAAAGAAAAAGTAAAAAAAATAAAAATTTTAAAAATTTTTTTTAGAATGTCCAACAGCAATTAAAATCAGAAGGAATGAGACTACACGTTTTTAAAAGTTAATTTTCAGAGGTTGTTTGGCAGTCATTAGGACTTACCACGCCATTAAAAGTTAGCTTAGACCTAATAAACTGAGTGTATCTTTTTCTGGAGAGATTAGTTTATTTCCAACTTCGAGCTGGTCCATTTGTTTCACTGGGGAGCCCGCTGGCGAGATGTCCTTCCCAGGAAGTTTCTGGAGGAGCAGGGCATCTGGTAGAGGAACTTCCGTATTTCCACGTTTAACTGCGCATGTGCGGTGGCCAGAAGTTCCTCTGCCATCTGCATTGGAATAACGGTGCGCCCTGTTAATTTAAGAGGCTAATAAGATGGGAGCTTCTGAAGTCGAAAGGTAGGGCTTTTAGCAAACTATTCTCCGCCAACTCCCATTCATGCTTCAGATTTGGTGCTTGTTCCCTACGTGGGACTGAAAATCATCCACTCTGCTGGGCTGTGGCTTTATTCATTACACTGCCAGTCTTTTATATTGTGTTGTAATGTGGACATGAATGTTAATTCAGCAATAAACCAAAAAAAATCTGGCTGTTTGACATTCGTTTTAAATGAATGAGCTGGAGTTGATTTAGCATGACAGAACCCAATTACTGTGCAAAAATCATCAATACACGCAGCGCAAGGAAGCGATGGCATTGTAAGAATGTTTAATGTGTTACAACATTCAGTTATTCATCTCTCAAAACAGTAGACTGTTTCACTACATTAATAATAGTGAGTCATTAAATCTTTAACTTGCATAGCTTATTTTACATTTTGCCCCAGTTTTCTCTCCTCTCCTGAAGAAACCTTTGCATTGGGAGTAGTTCCCAGGAGCCTCCAATGCACCAACTAAGCACCATTTCTATGTACGAGTGACGGCGGGCGATGTCACTGCACCTCATCCTGCCCTCGCCTGACGGGCACACGTGCTTTCCAGCAGTATAACCATCAGGAGCAAAAACCCTGGCTGAGTATTAACCCCCTCTTCCAAGGTTCATTTAATGGCAATTGGAATGGTCAGAGCAGCAACGGGGACGAGATAATTGGCAGAAGAACCAGAGGCCAGATGAGGAGAAATTTTTTTATGCAGCGAGTTATGAGCTGGAATCTACTGCCTGAAGGGTTAGTGGGAGCAGATTCAATAATAACTTTCAAAAGGGAATTGGATAAATTCGTGAACGGGAAAAATTTATAGGGCTGTGGGGAAAGGGCAATGGTGTGGGACTAATTGAATAGCTCTTGCAAAGAGCTGGTACAGGCACGATGGGCCAAATGGCCTCCTGTGCTGTATGACTCTGAGATCAGCTATCTGGGATTGGGGATAGGTCCCTTCAGGTCTGTCTCTGTACCACACTGATCTACTAGAGGGGCTAACAAATATATGGGGGAAAAAATCATGTAAAAACATAATGGAAAAGACTACCTGGCCCATCAAGCCTGCCCCGCACCCCCCCCCAAACTCATGATGCCTGGAGCATCATAACTAGACACTTTCTACCCCCACCCCCTCAGCCATGTAATCACCTGGGAGAGGCAAAAAAAATCAGCAATAAACCTCCCAGGGCCAATAAGGGGGGAAAAAAATCTGGAAAATTCCTCTCCGACCCCCTCAAGTGATTGAATTCAGTCCAGGAGATCACATGGACCGTGCACATGTTAACGGTCAATCCACTTGCCTTCGTATGATGGGAGCTGGAGAGACAGGTACAGTACCGATTGTCGCTTTTAATTTTAATGACACAATGCTATTCCTGTTTCAGACAATGCACCTTCACTGTGGGCAGTGCGCTCTCATCACAAGTTCCAGCCACTTACTGGGCAGTGAGATGGGGTCAGAAATCGACAAGACCGAGTGCACCATCCGCATGAACGATGCGCCCACGACTGGATACGAGAAGGACGTAGGCAGCAAAACAACGTTGAGGGTCGTGGCCCATTCCAGCATTTTCCGCTTGCTGCGGAAACCCCAGGAGTTCCTCAACAAAAGCCAGGAAACGGTCTTAATCTTCTGGGGGCCCCCTCAGAAAATGCAGAAGAGCAGAAGAGGGAGCACTTACAGACTGATTCACCGAGTGAGCTTGACATTCTCAAACCTCTCTCCGTTTATTATTGCTCCTAAGAGAATGCAGCAGTTTGACGATTTATTTCAGAGAGAAACTGGGAGAGACAGGTACAGTACCGATGTAAAGTCAACAATTATTTATTAAAAAGGAATATGTGGCTGATACATTTGTGCATCTGCCCCCCCCTCCCCCAACCCCTCCACAATCTTCACCCCTTATTTTCCTGAAGGCTCTGTTCTCTTGCCTGATTCCGTTGCCCCACTGGCCATTCTTTGAGCATGAGGCCAGACAATGGTTGTTCCACAGCCTGTGTCACCCAGTGTCTGCACATTGGCACTACATAGTGATCAGGGCCTGGATTTTAACGTGGATTTGCACGTGGTGAACCCAGAAGTAAAGCGTGCGCGTTTCAATCTGCGGTCGCAACTTGAATTATTTTTGCTTCTGGGTTTTGCGTCTCCATGCGGGCCTATTGCCCACCCGAATGACGCGATTTAAAGCCCGCTATTTAAAAGGGCCAGTCCGAGAATGGATTTTGCAGGAGAAATGGAGTCCAGGAAATCAAAGATTTAATGATGCCTCCCTGGATGTACTGTTGGCTGCAGTGAGAGCCAGGAGGGAGGTAATGTTTCCAACGGAAGAAACCTGGCTCTGTAATCAAAAATGCATTGGCTGGAGGTGGCAGAAGAGATGAGCAGCAGGCGCATGGTGCCCAGGTCTTGGGTTCAGTGCAAGAAGCATTTTAATGACCTAACCAGGTCGGGAAAAGTGAGTACAATTGCTGATTCACCCACATCCTGTGTTGTTCAACACCCCCCACCCCAGTCACTCTATGTTGGCACACTTACCCCATCACATTATTCCTCACACCCACTTAAATAGCAGCAGCAGCCATCCTTCACCTTCTGTGCAATTCCTCTACTGCCCATTTATTCACCCACCACTGCCACTCACGCCAATCCTGATGCAATGTGATGTATCTGTCTGATAGTCACCCTCTGATGCACCTCCTTCATGGTTAGCCTTACCCCAAGCAATGCATCCATTGGGTGAACATGTCACCTTCAGTCACTCACATGTCTGTTCATTCTCCCCTTGTAGGGGAAGAGAGCGTAAAACTCAGGGAGAGGAACAGAACTGGAGGTGGCCCACCACATGTGGTGGAGATGACAGATGTGGAGGAGGAGACCATGGAAATAAGCCGGACCGTCGCATGCTTATCCATCGGAGATGGAGAGACTGGCAACCCGCAGATGGCTGGTGACAGAATGTTAACATCTTTCACACACATGATGAATTGATTTTATCAATGATGTAACCGTGCCAGATCTCAGTGTGGTCATTGGAAAGATTGTCACTTTTGCGATGAAACATTAAGATCGCTTTCTGTTGTTTTCCAGGGCCTTCACGAGGAATCAGCAGAAATGGAAGAAAGTGATTCCACAGAGGAGCTCGTTCCATTTGAGGGTGCACCGTCACAGGACATACAGCCATGCACCAGCACAGATACCCGCACTTCGATCGGTCCTGATGGACAGTTAGTTGGGTTGTCACCTGGGGATTCCACCACTCACAAGTGAGCACGAACAGACACCGGTGGCAGGGGCAGCTGTGGAGAGTCCGTGTCGGAGGGCACACTCCTCTCCAAGCTCTGCTTAGCTGGACTTAGATGCTGAACCCCAGGAGCCATCATTGAGGTGAATGATTGAGGTGCAGCAGCAACTTTGCGAGGTAGGTAGTGGAAAACGTGCCACGCACACTCTCCACAATAGCGGAGAGGATGGAGGAGTCCAACTCCATCGCTAGTGGATTGGTAGCGCAGGTTAGTGTGAGAATGTCTGCGATGGAGAGAATAGTATTCTCCATTGAGTTTCAGTCACGGTTCTCAAATGCGTCCATGCAGGCCATGATAACGGCTGTGCGGGCTCTGAATGCCAACATGTCTGCTGTTTTCAACAGGCAGGCAGATACTTTAGCCTTGGCCGTACAATGTGGTACATCTACTCATCAACCTGCTGTCCAGCAGAGTGGTGGAAGTGATAATTGCGCTGGCCCGGGAGAGGGATGATGGCGAAAGGGGACATGGAAGTGGGAACTCCACTCAAAACGCTCCCATACCTCACCCGTTGCCCCCTCCTGAACCGGTACCCACAGTGTTGCCTCTTCTCCTGAGGGCCCGAGTCTGCCCCTGCACAGGGTGCAGGTGGAGCAGTCTTTGGCGTGGCCCTCACTGGCTCCACAACCCAGAGGTCATAGGCCGAGAGTATCTCAGCAGTTAGGGGAGGGATCTGAGCAATCTGCCACCACCTCTGCTTTTTTTTTATTCGTTCACAGGATGTGGGCGTCGCTGGCGAGGCCAGCATTTATTGCCCATCCCTAATTGCCCTCGAGAAGGTGGTGGTGAGCCGCCTTCTTGAACTGCTGCAGTCCATGTGGTGACGGTTCTCCCACAGTGCTGTTAGGAAGGGAGTTCCAGGATTTTGACCCAGCGACAATGAAGGAACGGTGATATATTTCCAAGTCGGGATGGTGTGTGACTTGGAGGGGAACGTGCAGGTGGTGTTGTTCCTATGTGCCTGCTGCTCTTGTCCTTCTAGGTGGTAGAGGTCGCGGGTTTGGGAGGTGCTGTCGAAGAAGCCTTGGTGAGTTGCTGCAGTGCATCCTGTGGATGGTACACACTGCAGCCACAGTGCGCCGGTGGTGGAGGGAGTGAATGTTTAGGGTGGTGGATGGGGTGCCAATCAAACGGGCTGCTTTATCTTGGATTGTGTCGAGCTTCTGGAGTGTTGTTGGAGCTGCACTCATCCAAGCAAGTGGAGAGTATTCCATCACACTCCTGACTTGTGCCTTGTAGATGGTGGAAAGGCTTTGGGGAGTCAGGAGGTGAGTCTCTCGCCGCAGAATACCCAGCCTCTGACCTGCTCTGGTAGCCACAGTATTTATATGGCTGGTCCAGTTAAGTTTCTGGTCAATGGTGACCCCCCAGGATGTTGATGGTGGGGGATTCGACGATGGTAATGCCGTTGAATGTCAAGGGGAGGTGGTTAGACTCTCTCTTGTTGGAGATGGTCATTGCCTGGCACTTGTCTGGCGCGAATGTTACTTGCCACTTATGAGCCCAAGCCTGGATGTTGTCCAGGTCTTGCTGCATGCGGGCTCGGACTGCTTCATTATTTGAGGGGTTGCGAATGGAACTGAACACTGTGCAGTCATCAGCGAGCATCCCCATTTCTGACCTTATGATGGAGGGAAGGTCATTGATGAAGCAGCTGCAGATGGTTGGGCCTAGGACACTGCCCTGAGGAACTCCTGCAGCAATGTCCTGGGGCTGAGATGATTGGCCTCCAACAACCACTACCATCTTCCTTTGTGCTAGGTATGACTCCAGCCACTGGAGAGTTTTCCCCCGATTCCGATTGACTTCAATTTTACAAGGGCTCCTTGGTGCCACACTCGGTCAAATGCTGCCTTGATGTCAAGGGAAGTCACTCTCACCTCACCTCTGGAATTCAGCTCTTTTGTCCATGTTTGGACCGAGGCTGTAATGAGGTCTGGAGCCGAGTGGTCCTGGCGGAACCCAAACTGAGCATCGGTGAGCAGGTTATTGGTGAGTAAGTGCCGCTTGATAGCACTGTCGACGACACCTTCCATCACTTTGCTGATGATTGAGAGTAGACTGATGGGGCGGTAATTGGCCGGATGAAGCCACAATGGATATACCATGTAGAAGCGCTAGAAAGAGAAAGGCTAAGCAATTGTAATTCACCTAGGGTATGCACAAGGGTGTTAATTTATATATTTTTTTGTTATGGCGCATTAAATTTAATCATTACCACCACCACTCCCGTATCTTGGCTGTTATTGAGTCCCTTTTGTGAATTCGCCCTTTCATTTGCTTCATGAATGCCAAGACATGATGCCACCCATTGGGTGTGTGTGCAATGGAGTGTACGTTTGGCTGAAGGACTGTTTTGTACAAAGTCGGGGTAAGGTTGGTGATGATAGTTGTTCTAGGTGGCCTGAGTATTTCAAAGTCACCAATTAGCCCAAGTCATTACGAGAACTCGTTAGTGATGAGGGAATCTCAGGCATCGTGGGCAGCAGTGCGCGGCTGCTCTGGCGATGGGTTCCCCATCTTCATTTTCCTCCTCCTGATCCTGTCGGTTTGAGGGGCTCCAAAACGTAGGTAAATTTGTCTGAACACAAAAAATCTCAATCTCAACAAAGAAACCTCAGTCTAAACACAAAACTCCCAGCCAAACGTTTGAGAGAATTGAGTGCCCAGCTGCAATATCTCACCTTTTATTGAGATGTGTCAATCACTGGTTTCAAGGGCCAAATGAGCTTCGGCTGCAACTCGCCTCCGTTTTAATGGTGTGTTGCAGGAGCCGGGGGATTAAGTAAATTCGATCCTATTGCAGAATCCACAAAAAGTTAAGTACCTAAAGTGTTTCAACTACCTGAATTGGGCCTTTAAATATCGGCCCGCCGGCTTTAAGTCGGGGACGGGACTTCTGGGTTTCTCTTGCACACGCGCATCCTAATGCATCTGGGTTAAAGCTGCCACCTTAACCTGCTCCCCCAACCCACCCGTTCTTCGGGGTTAAAATTACCCCCCAGGAGTGGGAACTCTGGCTGATTTCTCGCAAGCTGAACCCCCTCCCACACATTTTTCAAGAGATGAATAAAATTACTGACTGAATTTTGCTCGTTGAAAATAAGTATCAATTTTATGAAAGCAGCTATGTGTTTACTTACCAATCTCGAGAGGGAGACACAGAGAGAGGAAGCAATCTGTAAATTTATTTATGCAATTATGATACTTATTTCACAGTAGTTTTCCAGGTGCCAATCACAAAACAATTAATTCAGTGTTTTTCAAAGATCCATTATAAACTTACAAATTAGTTCCACCAGACCTGGAATGCTCGATCTCCCCGCCCCCCTCACCCCGGTCAATATGCTGGTCAGATACTTGCCCTTTGTTTCTTTCCCCACTGCTGACAGACCTCAGCACATCATCAGACAAACCCCACGTTTCATCTCTCCACCACCACCACCGCCAACCCCCCCAGGCTCTGCTGAACCCCAGGTTCCTGACACAGTCGTGATAAACCGCAGAACTACCCCACCCCCCCCCCCCCCCCAATGCTGCTATGTCTCACGATCCCCACCCTAGTGCTACCAAAGCTTCGGACTGTGCTCCCAGGGCTGCTAAACCCCGAGAGCCCCTCTCCTCAGCACTGCGAAACAGCAGGTACCTATCTCTAACCTGGAACATCGTGCATAATATTACATAGAATTACATAGAATATTACCGCACAGAAACAGGCCATTCAGTCCAACAGGTCTATGCTGGTGTTTATGCTCCACGCGAGCCTCCTCCCTCCCTACGTCATCTCACCCTATCAGCATATCCTTCTATTCCTTTCTCCCTCATGTACTTATCAAGCTTTCCCTTAATTGCATCTATGCTATTCGCCTCAACTACTCCATGTGATAGCGAGTGCCCCATTGTGTGTTTGCCCAGCTTTTAAAACGGTAAGGGATAAAGATTGAATATGTAGGTAAGGAACATTTGAAATAAGTTATTTTATTTTGTATGAATCTAAGAATAATCAAAGCAACTGGTGTATAGATTTCACAGAAAAGTGAACAGTTGTGGAATTCAATTCCAAAAAAATTTATTTAAAAATTCCAAAATACCAGCTACAAAAAAAAATTAGCCTTGTTCAGTCATCATCAGTCACTGACCTAATGGTGCATTGTGCATAACACGCATGTTGTGAAACAGCGCATTCGATACTCGCCCTGAGCAATGCCAAAGAGATCTGTTAGTAACTTCTATGTATAAAAAAATAGCCGTTTCCCTCCAGAGATAACTCATTACTGGGCAAAATAATAAGCTGCAAAATCACATTACTTTTAAAACTCCTGAGTGCAGATCGGAGATTTGAACCCTGGTCTTAGAGCTCTCCTACGCACCATTACAGAACTTTAAATTTTTATTTAAAAGTGCTTTTTAAATATTTTTGCTGGAGGAGGAAGGACAGCAGGAGGCCTTGGAGAGGGCTGGGGACTCTCTGAGCATGGAGCCGAAGGGAATTGATGGGTTGACCATTTTCCATCCCTCCCCCCATGCACCCCCCCACCACCCCTCTAGAGTCTATGGGGATAATCTTAACTCGCCCGTGCGACCGGGTGGAATGCTGGTTTTACACTCTGCCCGATGTCACTGCCCGTTGACTTCCTTTGAATCCAGGGTTGCACCCGATCCCATCGGTTTCCCGAGGGGCGGGTGAGATTAAAATTGCCCCCTATGCCTCGAGACAGTCTACAATACAAAAAAAAACTATTGCGCTCCCTCTTAAATTGAGCCCCGTACATTAGAGGGTGGAGGCTGAAGTTGGGAGTTGGATCGCTCGCTGGTCTTCAAGCTTGCTCTTGCAATACGTCCAGTTCTTCGACAGCTGCGATTTCGGGTGATTAGTGGAGGGAAGCTCTCATGACGCTCCCTAGATACAGTTACCTCGCACGTTATTATTAACGGGTTTTCCTTTTCCTTCTTGCTTGGCTGTGAAGACGGAAATCCCATTCCTGGCTGAGCACGGGCTGGTTCACCATGGTGATAGCCATTCAACATTGCGACAGTATCCAGGTGTATGGAATGGTCTCTTCCAATCATTGCAGGTACGTGCTTCACTTCGGAGCTTTTTACACCGGGAGCAGAGACCAAACTTGGGGGGTGGGGGTGCAGGGAAGAGATTGAGTGTGACTGGTGTCCATCCTGTCGTGCTTATTAACCTCTTGGATGGGAGAGGGGGGGTGCTGAGATTTCTTCTGTTTGGTTTTGTAGTGAAATTGTAAAACATGTGCTTTTCACCCATGTTTGAGATTTTGTTAAAACCGGGAAAATCTAACCCGTCACTCAGATGCGTGCCATTTCTCCCCATTCATTTTAACATCAAATCCTCAGCTTTCTCTCTCTCCTCATGTAGACCTCCACCACCTCCCCCCTCCTGCCCCACCCCTAGAAGGCTATGATGTTATTCCTACCAACATCATTTAAAAACAGATTATCTGGTATCACATTGCTGTTTGTGCGACCTTGCTGTGGGCAAATTGGCTGCAGTGTTTCCAACATTACAACAGTGACTACACTTCAAAAATACTTCATTGGCTGTAAAGCGCTTTGGGACGTCCTGAGGTTGTGAAAAGCACTATATAAATGAAAGTCCTTTTGCAAGGTGGCAACTTACCGCAGCCTTGTGACGTTACCAGCATAACTGCAGCGAAGCACCAGTATTTTTCATTTGAAGGGCCAATGCCAGCACTTCTCTTCATTCCTTTCCTTGTAAGAGTGCTGAAATTTGAGGGCAGTAAGTTGAGCGTTAATGTAATTGGTAATTTCTCTGGGTAGACTGCAACTCCTTAATCTGTAGCTACTGCACACGTCCCTCCTACACCATTAATGGGGAAGTGATTTGTGCATCGCCTGCGAATGAATTGCAGACATTTCAAGCTTCCTGCAACTGGCACGATTTGCTGACCAAGACCGCAATTTGTTATCAAAACATCCTGGAGGCAGCAAGAGTGCGGTTGTCTTGAGTGATAAACCGTTTGCCCCACGAACTGGCAAATGAGCGGAGGTCCTTGCGATGACCTAACCCAGTCTTTTCACATCAACATTACCTTTTAGTGATGCTTCCTCCCGGTGTGGTGCGCCAGGAATGGCAGGTCGTGTGTTTATCCCATCAAAGTCGGATGGACCAGGTTCCATCCCTGGTCTGCACTCGGATGCTGATCTCCGTTGAAGCAGCAGTGAAGGGGTCGCAGTGCCCTCCCTCTAGGCCAGGGAGGTGGGGGGCGGGGGTGGAAATCACCCAGTGATCCCATGCTGGCGTGACCCCTGTACCAAAGGGCACGAGCGTAGAGGTTGAGTGGGGAGTGGACTGGGTTTGGCTGTGATGCTGTTCGTGTTGTAGTAGGCAGCCAACACTCTCTCTTGGGGCCCATGCATGGCCACTTGAAAAAGGTACTGAGGCCCATGGAATGGTATCTCATCAAGGCTGGGGAGGAGTAAAAAATATATTTGCTCCTGTAACTATTGGCCCGAACACTTGGGGGGGGGGGGGTGGGGAACAACATTTAAAATGGGCCATTTTTGTGTTTACATTGAAAAACTAATTTTGTGGGTTTTTTTTGTTATGAATAGGAAAGCTAACCACAAGCGTATGCCCTATCATTATTATGAGCCGAAAGGTCCCGATGAGTGTATGACATTCGTCGGGAACGAAAATGCCAGGAAGGGGAATCACCATCGTTTCATCACCGAGAAGGACGTGTTTGCACAGTGGGCGAAACTCTACAACATCTCCTTCTCGAACCCCAGCTGGTGACGCGTTCCTGCTACTCGGGGCTCACACCCTGAACCTGTGCTGCCCTTATGTTTTCTGAACTTCCGCGTACGTAGCTTGGAAACTAAGCTGTTCCGACATCGATGCAACGCTACGTCTCACAGACATGTAGTGACGATGGGCGGGGGGGATGCTCGGGTCACGGACATTTGCAGCGTACCTTTGGACACCAGGGTCACAGGTGCAGGGTGAAGTTGTTGCAGCTCCGGCTGTGGTTGCCCTGCTGGACTCTGACAGCGCTGCTGCTGACTATAAAATGAACTGGAACAGACCAGATTAGTAGCACTGGTCTGTCCTTAACATTAACCCAAGGTTAGTTTAACAGGAAATTCTGAAAGGTAAAGTATGGGCTAGTAATCCTATTTCCATGAAGGTGAAACTGTCCATTAGTGACCAGTCTGTGGCCTAATTCGCAAAATGCATCGAGTTCCTATTTAGATCCGGTGACTGTTTCTGCAACTGGACTAGTGACAACACTGAACGCCTGGAACCACCTAACAATGATCGTGCAGGATTAGAAGTGTGTTTGACCTCTGAGAATACGCTTTATGCTTTTCCAACCTCCTGATCGTCACATCTGATAAACCTGCCCCTGAATAATTGGTCTCTCCTCTTCACTGGGTGTTGCAGGTTCCTTCAAGAAGAAACCTCTGTGAAAGAGGCATCGAGTTGTCTGATAACATTGTTCAAAGGATTGGGGCAACATTGTATCGTCGTCGTTGGTGTCGGTTTGTGGCTGAATTGGGAGCTGGGATTTTTGAGTTGCTGTATTCATTGGATGTCAGGACCTCCAAAACTGAGCCATATTTAAGAGATTAACAGGTTAAATGAGTGGGCAAGAAGGTGGCAGATGGAGAATGGGGAAATGTGAGGTTATTCGCTTCGGTAGGAAGAATAGAAAAACAGAATATTTTTTAAATGATGAGAAACTATTAAATGCTGGTGTTCAGAGAGACTTGGGTGTCCTCGTACAAGAAAGACAAAAAGTTAGCATGCAGGTACAGCAAGCAATTGGGAAGGCAAATGGTATGTTGCCCTTTATTGCAAGGAGGTTGGAGTACAAGAGTAAGGAAGTCTTGCTACAATTGTACAGGGCTTTGGTGAGACCTCACCTGGAGTAATGTGTACAGTTTTGGCCTCCTTATCTAAAGAAGGGCTTACTTGCCTTGGAGGCGGTGCAATGAAGGTTCACTAGATTGATTCCTGGGATGAGAGGGTTGTCCTATGAGAAATTGAGTAGAATGGGCCTATACTCTCTGGAGTTTAGAAGAATGAGAGGTGATCTAATTGAAACATGTAAGATTCTGAGGGGGCTTGACAGAGTAGATGCTGAGGGGCTGTTTCCCCTGGCTAGAGAGTCTAGAACTAGGGGGCATAGTCTCAGGATAAGGGGTCCACCATTTAAGACTGAGACGAGGAGGAATTTCTTCACTGAGGGTTGTGAATCTTTGGAATTCTCTACCCCAGAGGGCTGTGGATGCTCAGTCATTGAGTATATTCAAGGCTGAGACCGATGGATTTTTGGACTCTAGCGGAATCAAGGGATATGGGGATCGGGCAGGAAAGTGGAGTTGAGGTCGGAGATTAGCCATGATCTTATTGAATGACGGGGCAGGCTCGAGGGGCTGTATGGCCTACTCCTGCTCCTGTTTCTTATGTTCTTAGATACAAGACTGTTGTTTAAGGATAAACTAGACGGCACTGCTTCACCTGTTTTATACTCGGGCTGAGTTTTCACTAACGTTTATATGGGGGAGGATATACCCCGCATGTAAACAGGTTAGATTAGTGAGAAAGTCCATATCAACTGACCAGATGCACTCTGGGTAACACTGCCGCTTTGACATCACTACCCAAATCAATTCCGGATCATTCTATGATTGTAATGGGCAATTCCAGTTATGCAAGGCCGATGGGTTCAAAATGTTGTTGTCTGCTGTGACCGTGACCGTGACCGTGACCATTCCCTCTTGTAGTCTGATGAGCCGGTTGCTGAGAATGACCAATTGTAGACTCTGTAATGACAGTGAATCCGTTTTTTTTGGATTTGAGCCCGGCCCTGGGCTTCTCCGTTTCTCAGCTGGCATTGCCACCTTGTTCCGATTTTTCAAATGGGCAGACTGCAAATTTCTGAAATGCAAACCAGCCACCAAAAGTTCTTGACTATTTTAAAATAGAAATCCTATTTCCCCACTCCATGATGTCACGGTGGGGTCTTCAGTGAATTTTGCATCACTGGCAAAGATCACAACTCAACCATAATCCCATCTCCTCCAAGCCTTTTGTCCAGTTTTGGACTTGGGTGAGTTTGTTCCAGTTTTTGCACGCAGATGGAACAATTTTCTCTCTTGCATTGATGTAAATTTTTGCCTTCAATGCAACTTTTAAGTTTTTTTTCTCCCTCCGATCTTCCTGTTATATTGGTTTGGAATTATTTTTTTTGCCAATACTGTAACACTTTTTTAACATACAGTGGTGTCCATTGAGTATTCCTAGGTCGGGTGTAGTATGGGCTGGATGCATAGTAAAACTTCCTGTATTCTGCCCAAATAACGTGCCTTAATCCCCAATCCCTGAAGGGCATCCTCTACTGCACCAGTGTGACATCTTGCATGCCCGTCACCCTTTGTGTCTTTCTGACACTGCCAGTGACTGATCCACTGTGGGCAGTTTTGTGCTGTGGACTCGTATATTCACTGTGAATCGTGGGCCCGGGCCCGTGCCCACTGTGCACTTGTATCCACCATGATGCTCAAACTCAATTAACTTGGGATTCTCAAGACTGGCTGACACTAGCCTGGGCCAGGTTTGGATCTGCTCCCAGAGAGTTGAAAACCCATGGCAGCCCTCAGTTCCACATTTCCTGTTCTACCTGATCCTTTGTGCCCTGTTACAGCTCTAGATACAATATCATACTAACTCGTTTTGCCTGTACCAAAGCTACATCTTGTTCCTTTTGAGGATCTATTTTCTCCAGTGAAAGTATGTTGTACGTGATTACAGATTGGGAAGGTCCTGGATAGCAGATACAAAAACCTTGGAAAGATTGAAGAAACAATTGAATGCAGTGATGGGGCGCTGTAGGATGGGCAAGCTAAGAGAGCCCCTATAGCCAATTCCTCACCCATATATCTCTTGTGCAGATGCTAACAGGCAAATCATTTTTTAAAAACTTTTTCCAACACTGATTGTGTTCTGAGAAACACAGTGGCCCGTTTTAGGAAGCTGAACTAGAATTCCCTCCCACACACGGTCTGCTGTAACTCCCCGCAATTAACCCTTTCCAGCACAGGCTGCGGTGTGGGAAGTGCCCTTTCTAAAATGAAAAGTAAATCCAGCAAACAGAGTTTTATACTTTTCTGACAGAAGGATGGTCAATGTATGTACTCAGCAGAGAGAAGATGTGATCCAGCTTTGAGCGTAATCCAAGACACTGCACCAGTAGAAGGGTCACTAAGTATAAGCTTAGTGTCATGTTCTAGTGTGAGGTGGCTGGACGCTGCAAATGATTATGGGCCTGGAGTGAAGAATGCAATTCTGGTAAAACTCCATGATGGGGAAAGGTTGCATCTACTTAAAATATTTTTAGATATTGACTATTTTGCAATCTGTTTGTTTCCAAATTTTTTAAATAGGACACGGTAATCATGGGATATTGTGCAAAAAAAAATTGCATTTTAACACTCTTATGCAGGGAACATTGGTAAATATGTTTTTAATGGTGAAATGCCAAGTTTTTCAATATTTGGTAAGGAAATAAGATTTATATCACTTGAGCGGGAGGGGTGCGGGAGTTTCCCTGGGCAAGGGAGGGGGCCATTGGTCCAAACCAGAAGGACTTTTCTCCCAAGCTTTCAGCCCATGTAATTATAAGCTCTGTGAATTGCCCTCAATCAAGAAGCATGGTCCTCTGCTTATGGATGGTTAGTAGAAACCTGTTAATGCAAGTTTATCAAATGTCTTCTGAGTATTGGTGACTCTATCCATATTTCAAACTCATTACAATGAAAAGCCTCTTCAAAAGCATTCTGTGAACGTACTAATCGTGATTGAATCATCAATGGATGCCTTCAAAATAGCAGTTTGGAAAAAAAAAATGCACAGGATGGTGTGATACTGAGCAAGGAGGGCTCCGTCCCTGTTTCCAATCAGTGGTCAGTGCTGGGTTAGCTGATCTTGGCTGGGGAGGGTCAGTCAGAACGCTTCAGTGGGTCAGGACACCCCTGAACTGGAGAAGACTGAACAGAACGGTCCAAGGTTCCCACCCCTGAATGTTATCCGGGAACGCCTGCTGAAAGCAGTTTAAATAAAACATTTTTCAAGCACAAAACAGGAGGTGTTTTGTGCTTGAAAAATGTAACTAACGGATAAATTATGCAACGATGAGGACAGGGTCAGACTTGGGGCGTGGTCTTCTCCTTTGCTCCACCTCTCTTTCCCCCGCCTCCTTTCTCTGCCTTGTTTTGGGAGGGGGGGGGGGGGGGAGAGGGGGGTTCAGAGTGTGCTGACCTTTGCCGCTTAGGCTCAGGCGTGATGAGTGACCACTTGACATGAGGTACAGGAGGGGTAACCAGCCCCTACTGGGGGAGAGAGGACAACTCTTCACTTGCAAAGAAATCGTCAGTCCTCTTGCACAGTATTTTAAATTTGGCTTTCAAAGCTTAAGAGTAAATTTGCCAAAGTTTCCCTTTTAGATGAATACTGTGCATAATCTATATTTTTATACTGTATATTAACGATGTTTAAAATTCATGTCATGTTGATTGGCTGAAAGGCAGTGTCACATGTACTTAGAGAATCCATTTTAATGAGTCAATTCATTGTTTCTCCATTAATTCTTTCGAGTAACTTCTGGCCTAAGTGACAGACTAAAGGCATAATCAACGTTATTAAATGCAAATGTTTAAAATGTTTGTGTATAAAAAGTAAATAAATATCTTGAATGTTCTTGCCATGCTCTCCGTTAAGTGCTGTGCTGACGATGTCATGCTGCATCTCACCCGACAGCAGTAACATCCCATAATATGCTGAGCGACACCCCACATACAAAGAGCGGGGAGGCCACGTGATTTATCACTCACAGTAGATTCAGCATTTACCACTTTTAATTAGCCACCATCAGGCTGGCCTTTAATTTTAAAATGGGTACTTTCCTAAATTTAAACTAACCCGTGAAATATTATTTGTCCACCAGGAGTTAAATCAATTAGTGATCTGTGAGAAAATTGCTAGAATTTGGCTTTCCCTTCCAGTCTGGCTAGTTTTTTTTTTCCCAATTACCAGCACGTTTTTTGTTATCTGATAGCTGATCCTTCTCTCACCTCTAACCTCCGACCTCTTGCTCTCTGTTGAAGTCTTTCTCTCTTTTTAATCAACACTAATATGGCCCCTTTCCTCTCTCGTGCCTCTTGAGCTGGATATATACCTTCCTACACCTTGCTCTTCCTGTTCCCTGCATCTTTGCTGTGTTGAAATTGAGAGGCCCACTCTAACTCGTTCATTACTCATTGATTACCTGGTCATTATCACATTGCTGTTTGTGGGATCTTGCTGTGCGCAAATTGACTAGTGGGTTTCGCAACCTTACAACGGTGACCACACCTTCAAAAGCACTTCGTTGGTTGTAAAAATGCTTTGGAGCATCCTGAGGTCGTGATAGGTCCTATATAAATGCAGGTTCTTCTTTCTTTACTTTTTTTTTTACCAGCACCTCAAAACAGTAGAATCCCTCCCTAGTCTTCCCTTCCTCGTACAATCTAAAACTTTTAAAACCCAAACTTAGTGTCACCTACTCACTGCTTCCTGATTCACCTTGTCGCCTTCCCTGACTCTTCTAACCTCGGTGCTCTGCTGCACTGTGCACCATGAGCCCTGGTCCCTCACCTAGATCTCTTATTTTAAGAGGTCGACTGAGATCGATAGATTTTTGGAGACTAAGGGAATCAAGGGATCGGGCGGGAAAGTGGAGTTGAGGTGGAAGATCAGCCGTGATCTTAATGAATGGTGGAGCAGGCTCGAGGGGTTGTGAATCCTACTCCTGCTCCTATTTCTTATGTTTAACGAGTACCGTATAGGAGTTTGATGAGATGCAGAGAGCTATTTGCACCATTACAGCTCGTTAACTGGGTTATTTTCGGCATTCATCAATGAAACATGATTTTGAATGGTTTCCAACACTTCAATGAAATTCATTAGATATGACACACTTTGAGACATTTGAGTAGGATTGCCAACTCTGGTTGGGACGTATTCCTGGAGGTTGCATCACATGACCTCCCGCCTCTCAACTGCCCCGCCCAGTCAAACAGCCTTCATCCCCCCCCCATCTCCAATATTTTTATAACTATTAAACAAAAGTATTCAGAGAAAATGAGATACACGTACAATTATTTTGAATTCCCCTATGATTTTTCTCCCGGGTTTTGCTTGTATCAGTGTCCAGGAGATTAATCTTTAATTCCTGGAGATTCCAGGACAATCCTGGAGCGTTGGTCACCCTAATATTCGAGAGATGTGATTATAGGAGTGCCCTTGCCTTCCTTCTCCCCTCCCTCTCGGACCATCAGTGGACAGTGAGAACAGCGGGGGTAAAATCTCTCTCGGCCAGTAGCGCAAAGCGGGCACCAGAGTCTCGGCCGTTTCTTTTACACTCCCGGTGGGAAAGAAAATCGAGCAGAGTGTAAAATGGAATGGTGATGTGATGCCCTGGCGCCCAGTTTGCGCTTCTGATAAAGACGAATTTCACTCCCAAAGTTTTTAATCAGTTCAGAACCCTGTCCCTTTGATAAAGCTTCAAGTTCATCGCTGGGTGTGTGTGAGGAGTAAACTTTTAATGACTCCGTTTGAATGAGCAGCAGCATTTCGCTGTCTGCATACGTTGGTTTTACTTGCGGTAAAGTAATACTGAATTGTTCCCTTTGACGAACACTCTGCGGTTTATAATCCTGCTGGGGAAAGGAATTTTAGATCCTGACGTCTGGTTAATTGCCTCTCCGACACACCAGGTTTTCTGCGGTGTTGGACAGGTCGTGTTGAGGTGGGATTTAACTGGTGACCTCGAGCTGTGTGTGATATAATCGCTCCTCACATCCCCCTAAACCCCCCCCCCCCCCAGAAATGGATATGGGTCCAATGAGACTAACATTTCTGTAATTCAGAGTGATTTCTCTTTATTATCTTTACCCAAAGAAATTTTACGGAACAGTAAAGGCCCAACAAGACTGGACTTCTTGCCACATCCCTCAATCCCTTCTCTCTCCAGAAATGTATCTCTTGGACCCATTTGTATTGTCCAATTCGGTGCTTTTCTCTGGCAACTTGATCCCACAGCTCTTATTATCCATTGGGTGGAAGCGTTCTGCTTGACTTTTCCTTCTACTCTCAGCTTCCAGATTTATAATATACCAATCTTCTGGTATTCAGAACCCTTCACCGATGTAAGCAGTTTGTCCAAATCCAGGAGTGCTTCCCTTCTTCTGGCTGGTGTCACTCCTGTACCCACAAAGGACCTGCCTGTGCCCCAACATAACACAAATACCGTGCCCTGCAATTGCTTATCCTGGCACCCAGTTGGGTGAATTGGACAGTTCTTTTTTTTACTCTGCATCCCCAGCTAAACAGAACCACAGATCCAGTCGTCTGATGGAGGAAATGCTGAATCCAGAGGCGGTTCTCTGCTGTCAGGTTTAGATGGCACAAGGTTTGCTCGTTGCTCGCTGTTCACTTGTTATAATTATAACATACTGATAATAAAAGCAATGAATTATTTACAAGCTGTTGCCGCAGTTTAATGCTTCTAGCAAATTAATTTTGTTAATGGTACAATATTAACAAAGGACGGTGGAGTTCCAGCTATTTTCATGGCCCATACGGTGCGTTTAATGGAGCCTTGGGGGCCACATACAAAATTTAAATCCATGCTCCCATTGATTTGCTTAATATCTCTAGCTAAAGCTAATCGATTTCTGATTTATGGTCCAGCAAAGCAGCTCCTGAGGAGAAAAGAGGAATTGCCGTTCCCTTCGTTGGCCATTGAAAAGAGATTACTGAATTTGAATAGTGTGGGTCTCACTGCTGTCCCAGATTTGTAAACGGAGGCGTGCACAATAATGTTATTGAAGCATATCATAGAATCTTACAGCACAGAAGGAGGCCATTCGGCCCATCGTGCCTGTGTCGGCTCTTTGAAAGAGCGACCCAATTAGTCCCACTCCCCCTGCCCTTTCCCCATAGCCCTGCAATTTTTATTTCCTTTTCAAGTCTTTATCCAATTCCCTTTTGGAAGTTACTATTGAATCTGTTTCACCTGTTGTTAAATTAGATAATTTTTAAAAAACTGTCTGTTAGCAACTTAAATGTATATTGAGAAGTTACAGGAAGTGTGATCTGAAGGTTAAGATAGAGGCTGATGTCAAATCGAGTTTTCAATCCGGGCTTGTCATAGCTTCGCCAATAGATTCCCCATAAGGTGCGGTGTCTCTTTAACCGGTCATTTATCTGACCTCTAGCAAAGAGAAGGCTGAGGGGTGATCTAATAGAGGTCTTTAAAATTATGAAGGGGGTTTCTGGGTCCATAGGGTAGATGTAGAGAAGATGTTTCCACTTGTGGGGGAGTCCAAAACTCGGGGCCATAAATACAAGATAGTCACCAGTAAATCCAATAAGGAATTCAGGAGACATTTCTTTATCCAGAGAGTGGTGAGAATGTGGAACTCGCCATCACAAGGAGCAGTCGAGGGGAATAGATACATTTAAGGGGAAGCTAGATAAATCTATGAGGGAGAAAGGATTAGAAGGATATGCTGATAGGGTTAGATGAAGTAGGGAGGGAGGAGGCTCGTGTGGAGCATAAACACCAGCACGGACGGCCTGTTTCTGTGCTGTTAATTCAATGTAATGTAATTCTGGAGTCAGGCCAGCAATCTGACTTGAGCGCTGAAGGAAGACAAATGATGATGCTTCTAGCAGGTTGTCCTGCATCACTTGGGCTGGCCACCAGGTATAGTATAACTCTGGCCTGGCGAGAAGGCACATTGCTACTTCAAGGAAATTATACTTTTAATGTTTGGAGAAAAGTGAAATCCTTTTTCTTATCCATTAGTGATTTTTATTTTAAAGTCACTCGGAAGCACTGCGCAGCCAACAGTGTAACTCAGGTCCGCCCACTGCACGTTGCACTGTCTGAGATGGCTATCTGTTCTATTAGGATCAGCCTCGGTTCATTAATGGCACTCGTGTCTGAGACAAAAGTCGTGGTTTTCACGCTGGGACTTGAGCACGTAATCTAAACTGACACTTCAGAGCAGCACTGAGCGAGTGCTGTGAGAGCGGAAGTGCTGTCTTTGGAATGAGTCTGCCTGTTCAGCTGCACATGCTATCCGGAGAAGAGCAGCCAGTTTTCCTGGTATCTTGGCCAACATTCACTCTTCAACTAACACCATCAAAGCACATTAACCGGTCATTTATCTGACCTGTTCGTAGGTCCTTACTTGTGTGCAAATTGGCTGCTGCGTTTGCCTATGTAAGAACTAGTTTAAAAAGTGACTCGTTGGCTACAAAGTACTTTGGGGTGTCCTAAGGATGCAAAAGGCATTACATAAATGCAATTTAATCCTAAGGGCAGTCTAAAATGTAACTCTCAATATTTATTCCTGCATTACCATTTTTGGACCAGCAGATGGTGGTGTTGTGTAGAGCAAAACACTACTTTGCAGGGCAGCTGTGCCATCTGCTGCTGGAAACAGGTACTGCAGAAATAAAACACCAAACTGCTGGAGATGAAGGTCGGTGCTGTCAGCATCAGAAACAAGGGACTCGGAATATTAATTTACCCATATTGTCTTTACTGCGGGAACGTCCTCCAATGAAAAGAGTCCAGCGTCAACTCCCGCGAGCCTAGGACCTATGTGGGCAACGAAAGGATCGCTATCTCCCCTTGACCAATCAATTGTAAAAACAATTACAGAAAGCGAAATAAAGAGAGGGTAAGAAATAACGGATTAAAAGACAGAGATAAAAGAGACAGAATGAAAAAGTTTTTTAAAAAAAATTTTACATTTTAAATCTTTAAAAAAAATTTTCAACTATCAAAATCGCAATGAATGAGACTCCATATTTTTTAAATTTAATTTTCAATGTCAGAAAGGTTGTTTGGCAGTCATTAACAATCACCACGCTGTTAAAACTTTGTTTAGACCTTAAAAAAAAATCAGTGTACCTGTTTTTGTGGCGAGATTAGTTCGTTTCCAGCTGGGAAGTGCAGCAAGTTGACGCAGGTCTGTTGATTGCAGCCGCGAGGTCCCTTTAACATGAAGTTTTCAGGTCACCAGTGAACCAGGAAGAGCAAGTTCCTGATTTCCGCGTTTGACTGCGCAAGTGCGGTCACCAGAACCTCTCCAGTCTCTCCACATAACTGAAGTCCCTCATCCCCAGTACCATTCTAGTAAATCTCCTCTGCACCCTCTCCAAGGCCTTGACATCCTTCCTAAAGTGTGGTGCCCAGAATTGGACACAATACTCCAGCTGAGGCCTAACCAGCGTTTTATAAAGGCTTAGCATAACTTTCTTGCTTTTGTACTCTATGCCTATATTTATTTGACAAAGAAAAAAATAAAATGATTTGGGGACAGAGCAGGGGAATGGTCTCCTCCTATTTCTCATCTATATGCTGCCTCTCAGCGACATCATCTGAAAACACAATGTCAGGTTCCACGTGTACAATGACGACACCCAGCTCCACCTCACCACCACCTCCCTCGACCCTTCCATTCTCTCACGTTTGTCACACTGCTCGTCCAACTGGAGGAGCAAAAATTTCCTCCAATTAAATATTGGGAAGACCAAAGTCATTGTCTTTGGTCCCCGCCACAAACTCCGTTCCCTAGTCACCGACTCGATCCCTCTCCCTGGTCACTGTCTGAGGCTGAATCACGTTGTTCACAACCTTGGCGTCCTATTTGACCCTGAGATGAGCTTCTGACCACATATCCACTCCGTCACCAAGACCGCCTACTTCCACCTCCGTAACATCGCCCGTCTCCGCCCCTGCCTCAGCTCATTTGCTGCTGCAAGCCTCATTCATGCCTTTATTACCACTAGACTTAACTAGTCCAATGCTCCCCTGGCCGGCCTCCCATCTTACACCCTCCATAACTTGAGCTCATTCAAAACTTGCTGCCCATATCCTAACTGGCACCAAGTCCCGTTCACCCATCACCCCTGTGCTCGCTGACCTACATTGGCTCCCGGTCCGGGAACGCCTCAATTTTAAAATTCTTATCCTTGTGTTCAAATCCCTCCATGGCCTCACCCCTCCCTACCTCTGTAACCTCCTCCAGCCCTACAATCCTCAGGGATCTCTGCGCTCCTCCTATTCTGGCCTCTTGCGCACTCTGATTTTCATCGCTCCACCATTGGCGGCCGTGCCTTCGGCTGCCTAGGCCCTAAGCTCGGGAATTCCCTCCCTAAACCTCTCCGTCGTCCTTTTAGACCCTCCTTAAAATTTACCTCTTTGACCAAGCTTTTGGTCACCTCTCCTAATTTCTCCTTACGTGGCTCGGTGTCACATTTTGTTTGAAAATCGCTCCAGTGAAGCGCCTTGGGACCGTTTACTACGTTAAAGGTGCAATATAAACGCAAGTTGTTGTTGATAGCCAGAACTGATATGATGGGCCGAATGGCCTCCTTCTGTGCTGTAAAATGCCAGGCCTGATCACGGCGATTGCAAATGACCGTGGAGGAGGAGAGAGGGGAAGGTTTGGGTATCTGAGGGGCGAGTGTGAAGGTTTCGGGTTTTGATTTGGTAATCTCACTGGCGAGTACAAAAGTTTTGTATCTTTGTTATTTCTGCTCTACAATTGCAGCGATTTACTTGCTCTGTCACCAGTGCTGTGCTGCTTACTGCCTGACAGCTTGTTTTGTATATTTCTGACAGTCTTGGTGAGTCTCTCTGGTTGTAAATGTTAATTTGATTCATTTCTCTGACCTCTCCTCATTTACTTAATCTCTTTGTGTGTTTGGAGGCAAAAAAAACAAACTTGTTGGAAGCAGTAATGGATTTTTTTTAAAATTCATTATCAGATAGACATTTGTTATCTTCAGTTAAACCTCAGAGGGTTTTAATTCCGAGTGGAAGTTGCAGTATAAATCTACAGTCTGCCTCCAGGTGATCTTCCATATCGAGTCATTGGCTCATCTCTCACTCATTACAGTCCAAATCACTTTTAATCTTTCTGTGTTTAGCTGTACAGGTACATCCCACAAGTGTCAGCTTCAGCTCCTCCTGTACCTCGGAGAGAGGGAGGAGGGGGAGGGGGAGAGGGGAAGAGTAGGGGTGAGGTAGAAGAAGGGGAGAGTTAGAGAGGGAGGGGGGAACAGGTGAGGAGGGGCGATGAGGAAGAGGGAGAGGAGGAAGGGGAGAAGGGAGGGTTGGGAAAGAGAAGGAGGGAAGAGAAGGTGTGGACGGAGGGAGAGGGGGAGGGACAGGAATGGTGGAGAGAAAGAAGAAGAAGGGGACATGAAGGGAGGAGAGGAGCAGGAAGGGTGATGGAGAGAAGGAAGGAGAAGGGGATGTGGAGAGGGAGGGGAGGAAGGGTAGGAAAGAATGAGGGAAGGAGAGGGGAGGTTGAAGTGGAGAGAAGGGTAAGATGGGCACGTGAGGAGAGAAGAGTGGGGGGGGGAGAAAGATTGGGAGAGGGGAGAGAAAATGGGAGGGAGAGGAGAGGGGAGAGAAGTATAGAGGAAGGGGAAAGGGGTTAGGAAGAGAAGGAAGAGAGAGGTGGGAAGAGAAAGGAGAGGGAGGGGTGTTGGGGAGAAGGAAGAGGGAGGAGGAGGAAGGATAGAAGAGAAAAAGGAGGGAGGGGAAAGGGGGGCAGAGGGGAGGTTGAAGAGTGAGATGGATGGGTGAGGGAGGGAAAGGGGAGGGGAGAGTAAGTGAGGCAGGGAAGAGAGAGAAATGGGAGAGAAAAGAGGGGGAGAGAAAGGGAGAGGAAGAGGGAAGTGGAGAGGGAGGGGGGATGGGAAGAGATTGAGGGGGAGAAGATGAGGGAGGGAGGGGCGGGGATGCGGAGAGATTGAGGGGGAGAGGATGGGAGGGGAGGGGTTGGGGAGAGAGGGAGGGGGAGGTGATGAGAGAGGGAGGGGAGGGGATGGGGAGTGAGAAACAGGAAAATGAGGAGTGGAGGGGAGGGAAGATGGAGAGAGGGAGGGCGGAGAAGGGATAAAGGAGATGGAGAGAGGGCGAGAGTCAGAAGAAGGTGAGAATCCCTACGTGGTCAGTTTTTGGTAAAATATTAAAATGTCTACGTGGCAAAGAAGCAGAATGCAAAATGGTTAGAAAGGGTTAATTAGTTAGTAACTGAGATTGATACAAGTGGCCTGGCCCTCCTGCTGGGCCATATGACCTATGCCCGTCTTATGATTGGTGTTGACCCTCGTTAAGTATGTTCCAACCCTATTGATTTGTATAAAAACGTGTGGATTTCTGTATGTTGTTGTTCTTGCTCTGCCAGCATAGAGGGACTCTATCAGGAGTCCAAATCAATGCTGCAGACTAAGAACCCTGCTATTAAAGATGTGTTGAACTTTAAAATGTATTCGACTTCAGTTATTACTGAACCAGACTGAGGGGAAAGAATCCGGATCGTCATTTGGTGGCAGCGGTGGGATCTTAACGGTTGTTCACCGAGAGTTCGCGGAGTAAGAGGCGGATTATCTCAGACACGGAGGAAGGAAATGGCGCCCCGATGTAAGTAGTCTTAATTTACTACGTCGGTTTTCCTCCAATCCGTCAGTCTGACGACGAATCGTCCAATCGCTAACACTCGCGTGGTGGCCTTGCAAGATTCAGGTCAGTCTGGCGAATACACAGAAATAGCAGGAAGAGGTCAGTGGTCGAATATCACTGAGGGGATAACTTGTAAGCGGTAGGTCAGTGGTTAATATCACTGAGGGTAGTCAGGGTTTAAGTTCCTGGTGATTGGCTATAAACAGGAACTATTGATAAAACTTAGATGCCGAAAAAAAGGCTCAGGAATTAATTTGGAAAAATAACAGAGGTACCTCAGCCAAAGAACTAATTGCTTTATGGAGACAGTACTGTAAAAAAATATGGATAGAATTAAGTGACTAGACAAATGTTTAAAAGACAGAGACCCGAAAAAGAAAGGTTTTGTTGTTTAAGTGTACTGTCCCTTTAAAAAGCCTGTCTTGATCAGTGTTTTTTTTTGTCGGTGTTGTGGGCCACGCCCCCTTCTTACTGTGTCTTACGTGTTTTCTTCCTTTGTGTAATGTATCTGTCTTGTCGTGTGTTTAATTCTGATACTGCTGAATTAAAATTGGAGTTATTGAGGTTAAGTGACCTATTAAATTCTGGTTCTTATAAAGTGTGGGCATGTTAAATTCCAGACATGGGATCTTCAAAAAATTGGCATTTTGAATGTTTATTTTGTGATTGGCTGTGGTTTAAAAAGAGGTTAAAATTAACGGGATACATTAAAAAAACTATCTGGTATCATTGTGATAGGAAAAGTCGGAAAGCTGGAACAGCTCGGAGCGTTGATTATAATCAGATCCACTAAAAGTATGTGAAAAAATAGTGTGCAAAAATATAGTATAAAGCAATCCACAAATGTGAGAAGTAAAAAAATCAGTCAAACCTGTGTGAAGTGAAATTTTGAAGGTGGGAACTTAATCTCAAAAGGGAGAAGGATCAAGTTACTCCGACCACAAGAGCAAGTTAATATTAACCCCTTCCATCCCAAGAAGCCAGACTGTCATGCCAAGAGCAGTTCAAACAGATAGAAATGACCCAGTCGGTTGAGAACTGTCTGAGGCTTGCCCAGAACACAGGTGAACATGAGGTAACAATTGGTATAGGTTATATTAGTAAAATTGTCCCAATCACTCGGAAATGCCAAAGGCTACAAGTGACTGAGATATAAGTTTTCACGCTACAGTGAAAAATTGATAAGAAAGGAATGTAAAACAAATCATATGAAAAGGAAGCTTAGGTTAGACAATTGGAAGTCCATTACTTGAGCTATGTACTGACACAGGGTACTAAACGCCTATCAGTTTTACCCTGCCACAGTATGATAAGGAAGTTTTGACAAGTTCTGGGGCTATTCAATTTTATTTGAAATTAATAGTAGAATACATGATCTGACCAAAGAGGGGAGACCTTCCCTGACAAATTATATAACTCGCATTGAGACTGCTAAGAAAACTCAACAATTAGATCAACACCTCCTAACTCAAGTGTTAAAACAAAGAGCGACATGGAATGGAGGTGGACATCGTAAAAAGAGATAGGCAAATATGGAGACGTAAAGATCTGTGATAAGTGATATAGCAACTGCCTTTGCCTCAGTTGTTAACACCATTGATTTGACAACATTAGATCAAAAGGTCAGAGATTTAGGGTCTCGCATTAAAGATATATTAAAAGATAACTGAAAATACAGATAAGGAATTGTCTGAGGATCAAATGCTGACCATATATTTGCAAAGGATAGCTACAGTGCTAGAAACACATGCCCAAACCATTAATAAATTAATAAAAGAGGAATATAACGTATCTTAGCAGGCGGCTACTAATGATATCTGCTTAATGTGGTTACATCTTGAAAACACAGAGATTAGGACTTGGAGTTAGAAATTCCAGTCTGCAGCCCTGCGTACATCTGTATGTGGGAGAGACAGTGTTTATTTCAGACAGGCTGCGTGCTTCAGAGAGCGTGGAACTAGGCAATTTCTCTCTCCTGTTTTGTTTTCTGAATTTGTTTTGGGTATAGGGATTATTCCTTTGGATAAATAAATAATAAATGAAGATTTGACAAATTAATCACTTGGGCTCTCAAGAAGAGCCGCAATGGATTTTCTGTGTTTCTTTTAAAACAGGTGACCCTGGTTTTTTTTTGGGACCACGTGAGTGTTGATGGTGCAGGATTACCAAGAGTAGTTACAAAGTTACGGTGCAACCTTTGCTGGAGAAATTTGGTGCAGGAAACGATCCAGTGGTGTTAAAGATTTAAGACTTTAGCTGCAGACATCAGCGGATATCAAATGTCACAGCGTGGTGATATAAATGATTCTCTTCTTTTGAAAACATTTTGATTTGTTTTGTTTTAGCCTATTTGTTGTCTTCCGAGACAGAATGCTCGAGGTGGGGAGATATGGGAATTTCTCTAAAGTCATTGAATTGGGCATGATACAAAATCAATCTGGCATAAATATACAATCTAGTGGAAGTCAGGAAAGTGTAGTTGAGAATAGTAAATTGATAGCTTTCTCGTGGAGATATTTGTGTCCTTGCCTATAATGAATAATGAGAAAAATACACTCAATAGCCTGGCCACTACCCTGACATCGGGACCATGCAGGGGGAGATAAGCACTCGAGACACCCCTGATCTTTTTGATAAGATAACCTGAAAACCTAAGAATGGCTACAGTGGACATAAAATATACAAATGTATGTTGCCATCATCTGAAATGGAGACCAGGATGAAGAACATGATTACAAAGGCCTATGGCCTGGTGAGCTATTGCAACCACTCTTTAAACAAACCAGTTGCTTTTACAGGACTGAATCCTACAGGACATATGATGTGTGCCATGGAAAATGTTCGGAAATACCATGAGGAAGAAGAGACTGGCCAGCAGAAAGTTAATATCCAAGAACACTAAGCTCATTCCTATGAGATGCTGCTAGTATGCGGAGATACATGAAGAAGATACATTGAAGAATGAGTCTCAGACAGGCTCAGTTACTTGACAACAGCACAACAGGAAAATGGTTAATGTGGTCCAGGCGAGTGAGAAATCCTTTTTTAAACAAGGCACTGACACATGGTCCATAGAGAAACCAACTAATTAATGAAACAGTCAGGAAACACTGGTATCAATCAAAAGGACTGAAATTAAAGTAAAGAGGGACACAGTAATTTGGATTTCCAAAATTCAGGGTTAGGTTCCCATCAGTTAACAATAAAATTGGGAGAAACAATATTTAGAAGATATCCGCACGATGGATACAAAATTACAAGATTATGAGGGGCCCAGATAAAGTAGACAGGAAGTACCTGTTTCCCCTAGCAGAGGGTTCAAGAACTAGAGGACGTAGATTTAAGCTGATTGGCTGGAACAAAATTAAAGGGATGTGTTACCAGACATGCTGTCACTGTGTGTCCACATAGTGTTGGACACAGCCTAGAAGCACAGTGTGGGTTTAATAATACCGGTACCAATCCGGATATTAACTGTACCATGGAGGCCCTAGAGGCGGATCTAAAACCCACTCAAGTGGTATATGCCGGAGAGGGCGAATATTGTGTTACAACTAATTTGAAAACGTTTAAATATGCCAATCTAACTTGTGATATTTTAAGTCCAGAATTCTACTCCATTTCTGAAGTCCTGGTTTGGATTGGACCCGAGGAACTGGTAGAGATACATCGGCATAACCTCACCACCTTACAAGTTTCTGAGAATGTCAGAAAGGACTTAAAAGAATATCAGGACACATTTGGGTATCTGACACCCCTGTTGCCTAAATACTTGGAAGCATTGCGAATGGAGATACGCCTCTCCCAGAAGGTTTATTATAACCTACAACAGGACAATAACAACATTAAGCATGACATTGACCAAATTAAAGTCACCACCTGGTGAAATGACCTCTGGAATTTGGGACTGAATATACAGATCCATCCTTGGATTAGATTAGTTTCATATGTATTAGTCGTAGTGCAGTTTGTTGTAATGTGCTTCTTGGTTTTCATTGCATGTAATAAATGTAAGCAGAGGATGAAGGGTTTGGCAAAGATAGTAAAACAGAGCCTGGGTGAGAATGTCCCCATTGTCTCTGTGGTTTCAACTAAGAACACATCTTAATGGTACCGGGAGTAGCACCCGCTGGGGTAAGGTGCATGTAAAAGGGAAGACAATTATAGTTTGATAGGATTATCAGATGCTCTGCCTCTCTTCCACCCGGACTGGTGGCCAACACGAAGGGAACCTGGTTAAGATGAGGTACAGCATCTAGCGGGATATTGTAGGGAGAATTTGGATTAAGGGATATAATGGGGAGGGCACCAATTCACAGGTGTAAAATGGTCTGAAAGGTACCATTCAGTCTAGTTAGGCTGGAAACAAAATATAAAGCACCATGGGATATTTGACGATGTTAGCCTTTTCAAACTAACATGAATAGGTTTAGCTGACCAAGGACATTCGCAGCTTACTTGAGAGATGTTTAGAAGGAGTCTGTTCCTGAGAACAGATAAGAGTACAAAGGCGTATTGATGAAACATGTCTGTGTTCCATTGGGACTTCTCCAGTTCAAGGGCTAGTCATATTCATTGTTATAATTCTTATAGTTTATTGCTTACTTAAATGTTGCTGCGCTGCAGAACCAGTGAGCACCGTAATAATTGGTTATCATGAAATGATAAAAGGGGGGAATGAGAATCCCTACGTGGTCAGTTTTTGGTAAAATATTAAAATGTCTACGTGGCAAAGAAGCAGAATGCAAAATGGTTAGAAAGGGTTAATTAGTTAGTAACTGAGATTGATACAAGTGGCCTGGCCCTCCTGCTGGGCCATATGTTTGCTTAGTCAGCAGGCCTGCATTGTCTTATCAATGATAGGTCTTTGATGTGAGTCAAGGACTGGTCTGAATGTCTCCATGTTTATGGCAGATCAATATAGGTAACGAGCTTAGCCAAAGTTGAAAGACATTCCAGGTTGGGAGATAAGGAACAGAAGGAACAGGGAAGAACATTCCAAGTTGGAAGATGAGGAAGTGTCCCCTTTGATGTCTAACAGCAGCATGATCAGCACATGATTATTTATGATTGGTCGGAAATAATGTAACCTCGCATGGCAACCTATGCCCGTCTTATGATTGGTGTTGACCCTCGTTAAGTATGTTCCAACCCTATTGATTTGTATAAAAACGTGTGGATTTCTGTATGTTGTTGTTCTTGCTCTGCCAGCATAGAGGGACTCTATCAGGAGTCCAAATCAATGCTGCAGACTAAGAACCCTGCTATTAAAGATGTGTTGAACTTTAAAATGTATTCGACTTCAGTTATTACTGAACCAGACTGAGGGGAAAGAATCCGGATCGTCAAAGGGAGAGGGGAAATGAAAAGCAGGCTAGAAACAAAATGTGGTTTGACCCACAACTCATACAGGACAGGGGGTGTTTAATGTCATTTTGATTTTCTAGCTATACATTTCTTAAATGGTATCATTTTCTTTACACCCTCTGGCCTCCCCATCCAGATATTTTCTCCAGGGTTGTGAACGATGCGGGGAAGGCCTCATTTATTGCCGATGCGCAGTCGCCCAGAGGAGGCGGGAGGCGGGAGGCCTTCTCCTGAACTGCTGCGGTCCTTGTGCTGACAGTGCTCCTACGACGGTGTCACGGAGGGGAGAGTTCCAAGAACTCCAACGCAGCGACAATGAAGGAACGGTGATATGTGTCCGAGTCAGGGTCGGTGTGTGTGAACTTGGAGGCGATGGCCCTCCCCGTGAATCTGGCAACCTGCCTGTGGGCCTCAGCCTCCGCCACGGCGAAGCTGGTTGCTGGGAGAGCTGAATTAGTGGTTGCGGAACGAGAGGCTTTGAACCTTGCGTGGTGCCTCACCAGTGACGTGGGCCGATATCGGCCGCAGAACGACAAATAGAGGAGATCAGTGTTTAGAAGTGGGAGGAATCGACAAAGGTCCGGTAGTAAATTACTGACTGAAGGATCTCAAAATAATACACATTGCAGCAGCTGTTGATCTATGCGATTTGTTGCTGAATACTAATGGCTTGTTTTGGGTAGAGGCAGCTGACTAGAAACAGAATGAAGCAGTTCTCTCAACTCAATGGATAATTGTTGCTCGATTGGTTACTCTTTTTTTTTGGGTGAACAATACCTTTTTACTATAAATACACAGCAGGGGGTTTATTTACACACAGGTGTTGCAGGTGTCACCCAAACAGCAAGAGCGAGGAGTGAAAAATGCCAAGCAGAAACACGTTAAATATCTGAAAGCTCCCTGTCTGCACATCAGTCTGTGTGTGAGCGAGAGACAGAGCGAGAGCCAGAGAGACGAGCGAGAGCCAGAGAGCGAGAGGCAGAAAGACAAGCAAGAGACGGAGAGCGAGAGCCAGAGAGCGAGAGGCAGAAAGACAAGCAAGAGACGGAGAGCGAGAGCCAGAGAGACGAGCGAGAGCCAGAGAGCGAGAGGCAGAAAGACAAGCAAGAGACGGAGAGCGAGAGCCAGAAAGCAAGACGATAAAATTGGAATATTGCAACGTATGTGAAACACACGACTCTTAACATTCTCCCTGGGGACTAACCAAACTTCACCAGTGCTGCAATTTTCAATGCATGGGGCCCACTGAAGGAGAGCTACTAGTTGGTCGATAAGGTAAGTTGGTCTCAACCAAGAGAAACTATTGTGTTTCTTTACTATTCAGCAAAATATCGAAATAATTTGATTGTTTCGGCACTTTTAGTATGTGCTTATGTCCATTTTGATTTATGAAAGAAAATATACCAGAAGAATAACGGAGAAACTGTTTTGAATGCAGCAGAGTCCGATCGAGACCCTGCGTGTTCTGGAGACTGCTCGTGCGTACTGAGGTGCTGCTAGTGTCCCTTGCATATATTGTAATCGAACGATTCTCCTGATCTTCTCCCCGGCCCCCACCCCCCCCTCTCTCCTGCTGGGATATGGGTCACTTGGGTACCTGGGCCCCTCACCCAACTGACCATTCCTCATACATAAGCCTAAGGACTACGGTGGTCATCACAGCCGAGCCTGGCATCCAGCCCCTTCTCAGCAGGGGGCGATCAGGATGATGATCAGGAGCTGGACCCCTGACCGTTGCCCATCTTCCCCCTCCCACCCCGGCCGCCCCCAACCTGGGGCGTTGCGGCTGGTTGTATCGACCCAACTGCTGAAGCGACTTAGACCAACCCACTGAGCACAGACCAGGAATGAATCGGAACGGCTCCGTATTGCAGGGAGGAGATTGATGCCTTTTGGCTCAAGAACCTCTTCAATGGCCTTCGAGCTGTTTACACAAAGGCGGAAGATATTTGAAGTCTCTCCAGTGGTTTTAGTGCTGCACATTGGTGCAGTGTTGCACCCTCTGGGCAGGTGCTGGTGGTGTCTCTGATCACCCCACGGAGTGAATAACTGACCTTGACATGTGACAAGGTGACACGCGGAGTTTACAAATTACTGACCTGAAGTATTACAAATATTTCTCTGGTGTGGGGTTTGGGGAGGGGGAAGAGAGAGAGACGACCTCCTCCAGTGTCCGATTTCAGGATTGAATTTAAATCCCCACCCCCCCCACTCTCTTTCTGAGGGGGGTGGGGCGGGAGGGTGGTAAACCCAGTCTGGAGATGGAGTGAAACAGATTGGGGGTGGGGGGGTAATTTTGACTTTGAGCGATAGAGTAAAATGGGTGATATCGGATCAGCGGGTAAATGGAGTTAGGATACAGATCAGCGATCATCTAATTGAATGGCGGAACAGGCTCGAGGGGCTGAATGGCCTACTCCCGTTCCTATGTTCGTATCTCCCCTGATTTTCATTTCGATGAAAATCAGAGAGTTGGATAACAGGCGGCTGAATTGGTATTACCTGTTTTACGCTATCTCCCAAAGTCAACATTACCCCCATTGGATCCTGTGTGAGGTGGGGTGTAGGGGTTTAACTGGAATTATACCAAACATTTGAACCATGCTTTGCGAGGCTGATGTCTCGTACACACACCAGGATAAACACCAGCTTCTGTTTAAACTGGTTTCTTTTTGTAGGTGGTGATCTGATCTAAAATCAATGAAGCTTCATTCATAACAAATTGACTACTGACAGCTGTGTTTGTCAGGATCCTGTTTGGATTGTGCAGGTTTCTCGTTGTCCTCTGTCCTTGGGGTTTTTTTTTTCCTGCCATCGGCTCTCAGTTTATACAAATGCATCTCTGTCGAAACAGCAGAGTGCATTGGAGTTGGTTCCGGATCTATCTCGAAGGGGAGTTCAGGCTGGTTCTAGATTGGGGAAGGCAGTTACATCTACTGCTAGATCCACCTTCACGAGTATAACTGAGAATAAGTTCAGGTGCGAGGCTGTGAAAGTTATGTGATGATGAAAGCTTTGTGGTGAACCCTGACTCTCCCTCTCTGCCCCCTGGGGGCAGTTTAACCTTTTGCATCAGCTACGTTGTTGTTTCTGAAATAAAATTTAAATGTCCTAATGTTTATACAGGCACAATCTGCACTGTGCTTCTTTGGAACATCATAAGGATGTGATAAAGTGCCTCACACCCAACTATTGGAGGACAGACGTTATTATTATGTAGGCAAATGTGCAGTCGAGTAACACTGACTGAGATAACAACTTATATTTATTTAGAGCCTTTAATGTACAAAAGTGTCCCCAGGTGCTTCACAGAGGGATAAGGGAAAGATGGGACGTTGGACCAAAGAATGGGATAATAGGAGAGTGGGGGAGAAAACACTGATCGGGAAATCATTTCAACGTCACAGGAGAGAGCGATGCCTGGCAGGATCCTCACAATCAAAGCAGAAGGGTTTACGTTGATAATGAAGGATGGTTTCACTTATAGAAGCTGCTGGTTGATATTTCTCACTGACTCAAATTCAACCCCACCCCCAACACAGACTCCCAGCAATCTGGTTAAAAAAGAGTCAGGATGGTGTTACATTGCTCTGTAAACTCCTACAGCCCTACGACCCTCCGAGATCTCTGCGCTCCTCCGATTCTGGCCTCTTGCGCATCCCCGAATTTAATCGCTCCACCACTGGCGGCCGTGCCTTCAGCTGCCTAGGCTCTAAGCTCTGGATTTCCCTCCCTCAACCTCTCTACCTCTCTCTCCTCCTTTAAGACACTCATTAAAACCTACTTCTTTGGCCAAGCTTTTGGTCACCTGTCCTAATATTTCATGTGGCTCGGTGTCAAATTTTGTTTGATAATCGCTCCTGTGAAGCGCCTTGGGACTTTTTACTACGTTAAAGGCGCTATATAAATGCAGGTGGTTGTTGTTGAAGTTCCTTTCTGGATGGTATGTGATATGCCTGTGTCATTAATAGACTGGTGAGCTGGTGCCCACAGGTTATCGATGAACGTGCCAGGGATTGCCAGGATAATCCCTCACTCTCAGGTGCCCCCATTCTCCCCACTGACCACCTGAGGGTTTTGCCAAGTGGGATTCGGGTGAATGAGCGAAGGTTGGTGCCTGAACTGTCTTGTGCTGTCAAATTCTTCATGCAACTGGTTCAGTAGCAGCATTGGATCGGACGATGCAACAGTTTACCCATTTAGTCACAGAATGTTGTTTAGTAATAATAATTGTAAACAATTTTACAACACCAAGTTATAGTCCAACGATTTTATTTTTAATCCCACAAGCTTTCGGGGGCTTTCCCCTTCCTCACCGCCTGAGGAAGGGGAAAGCCCCCGAAAGCTTGTGGGATTAAAAATAAAATCGTTGGACTATAACTTGGTGTTGTAAAATTGTTTACAATTGTTAACCCCAGTCCATCACCGGCATCTCCACATCATAGTAATAATAAGGGGAGAAAGCTGGGATAAAGCTAACCGATAACCGGTTTGACTGTGTTTTGTTTCTCCAAACTCAGAGTATTACAGATATTAATACATTCAGGGCAGCCACTAAAAGGTCAATTATAAATGATACTTTTTTTGTTGAAGTTTGCATTATTTGAATTGAATGATGATCAAAACTGCACCTATTCCCCAGCACCACCAGATGGCGCCCATGCATCATATTGTGTAATTCTAGGTTTTTGACCCTTCCAACCAGTTCAGATTGTCTTGTAATCCACTCCAATCAATGTTTTATTTTATGGGATGTTATGAGACTGCTGATGCTTTGAATTCGCTCCATTTGCTTTGTGAGGTGGAGCCATAGTATCGGGTGCAACATTCAAACTAACTGCACCGTACAAGGCAAATGTTACCAAGCAGAACGGAGAGTTACAGGCTAACGCCACTCGAAACTTTAATTACAGTTAAATAGTAATGTGAAGCAAATGTTAAAAATACAATAAATAAACATATCTACAATCACAGACCACAGTGGGTCAGGTGCCCTCCATGATTTTAAAAATTATAAAATTCTCATCCTTGTTTTCAAATCCTTCCATGGCCTCGTCACTCCCTACCTCTGTAACCTCCTCCAGCCCTCTGCGATCCTCCAATCCTGGCCTCCTGCACAGCCCCGATTTCCATCGCCCCACCATTGGCGGCTGTGCCTTCAGCTGCCCAGGCCCCAAGCTCCAGAATTCCCTCCCTCCCCGCCTCTCTCTCCCTTCCTTTAAGACGCTCCTCAAAACCTACTTCTTTGACCAAGCTTTTGGTCACCTGTCCTATTATCTCGTGTGGCTTTGTATCAAATTTTGTTTGAACAATGCTTCTTGTTGCATTTTACTATGTTAAAGGCGCTATATAAATACAAGTTCTTGTTGTTATAAGAACATCCTTAGATGTTACAAGGGTCTGCAGTTTGATAAACTGGTTTCTAGCATGACGAGCTCTGTCTGATTTCATCCTCCTCTGTTCAAATCTTCATTTACAGGGGCCTCTTACACGAGGGGTTGGATCACCTGCTTTTAATCTCTGATTTGTGAGCCCAAGAATTCTGTTGCCTCCTTTCGACACGGAGATTACATGACAAAGTGTGACTCCTTAAACAATTAACATTAGAGAAGATGACAAAAGCAAAGTGTTAAATATCCTGGCCCTCAATCGACACACACACACACATTTCAACAGGAGTCACTGAACAGCACTCAGTAGTGGAAGCCCGAGCTGATTTAATTCCCTCCTTGCAGGAACCGGGAGCCCATTGTAATGCTCCGACCACAATCCTGTCTGAAATCAGCTAATTCAGCACAGACTGAGGATTTGAACTTGGGCCCCGGTCTGTGTGACTCAGCTAATCGCTGAATAAACTTGCTGACCCAAAATAAGAGCCATTAACGGCAATCTTAACCCTATTTACACTGGGACGATTATACTGGCTTAAAAGGTCCGTTCACACGACACTGGGACATTTTTTTTATTCAAAAAATATACTTTATTCATAAAATTTGTAGCAAAAACATACAATACATTTGTCATATCACATTCCAATCGTACACAATACAGATTATACAATTTGCAGGTTAAATCAAGTACAGTTAATGAACACATTGTGCATAATTACAGTTCATGACACTCTGGGGTGTCTCATTGCATTACACTCAATACAGATTATTGATTACAGATTCATTACAGGTACATTACAGCAATTTGAATTTTACATTCTGCCCGGGGTTGGGGGGGGGGGTTTCCCTGATTGCAGCCCCTCGGTATACAATGGCGGGAAGGCTCTAAATGGTGGGACATGCTATCCATAGAGTGAATGTGATTACTGTCAATCTGAAAACTGACCAGCTCAGTCCTATGCTTCACAGTAGAATCTAGGCATCTCTGGGCTCACTGTAGTCCATTGTGATCCCACATCATAACTTAGGGAATCAGCATATCAATCTTCACTGAAGTCAATGCATCTCCATCTTTCCACAGGCCAAGGTGTTGCCATGGTGTTATAAATTGGAACAACAAACTCAATAGTAAAATCTCCAATTGTAATGTATTCAATTGTTTGAATGCCTCTCTATCTCAAAATGCAAATGATTGGCTATTACACAGGGTGTAGTCTGTTCTATTCTATCATTATTGAACATTTTGAAATCTTTCTACAAGACAATTGGCAGTGGGGAGATGAGGAGAATTTTTTTAATGCAGCGAGTTGTTATGATCTGGAATGCGCTGCCTGAAAGGGCGGTGGAAGCAGGTTCAAAAGTAACTTTCAAAAGGGAATTGGATAAATACTTGAAGGGGAAAATATTTCCAGGGCTATGGGGAAAAAGCAGGGGAGTGGGACGAATTGGGTAGCACTTTCAAAGAGCCAGCACAGGCACGATGGGATGAATGGCCTCCTTCTGTGCTGTAAGCTCACAAAAAAACTGGTAGCGCATCAGTGGGTACATGGGCCTGCGATATGTGTTTTTGTGGTGAGACCCAGCACTCAAGCCTTTGTTTGCGGCATCTCCTCCTCTGCAGCTCAGATAGCTGCATAGATCACAGGGTGAAGTGGAGATGGAAGGGGGTCCTAGAAAAGATTAAGTTACAATAGGAGATGGTAAAGTGAGTCTCAGGGTTAGAGAGAGAAAAATAACGTACAGTAAGTCACGTTCGTAGCCTTGTCTGAGCCCAGATTCCAAAAATGACCGTGTTCAAACATAAATGAGCTTCCCACGTTCTTTATTTTCCAACGAGCTATGCTTCATTGATTCCTTCCTCACAATAGATGAATCAGGCAGGAGAGATGACTGCAAACACTATCCAGGAGTTACGGAAAGGCATCAACACAGTAGACGTAGTGTGCAAGCAGCAGAATTTGCATCAAATCCTCTACACCCAGCCTCGTGGCTTCCCAGTGATGTGATTTCCCCGCCATCATCTCCAAAGTTGGGATTGTTACAACATTGTTTGCAGACCTGCCAACTGTCACTTATTTGGCCCAAAAGGTGACTCACTTTGATGGGCCACTCATACAGTTTAACAACACAGCTCCGTGTGTTTAAATGGGTCTGCAATGTGTGACACTCTCACAGATCATAAATGTCACTCTCACTGTTTCTCTGATGCTGACAGCTCTATATTTCTTTGGTGGCCAGGAATGGCCAATTGTATCATTTTCCCTCTGACATCAGTAAGTAGCAGTAACGAATGTCAAACATTGGATACACAGCACGCATGGCAGGCAGCCAGGATATTGAAACAGTGCATGGACCAATCTGACTAATCCTTTGGGTTATGAAGTTGGGACCACTCGCAAAATATCACGCGCAGTCGGTGCCTGTCATGACTTCTATATCCCGTTATTAGAAACATGCACAAGATCATTTGTCAAATGTTGAGGTCATTAAAAAGATAAAAGTGAGGTTGTTGGGGATTAGAGGATGTGGCACCATTCCAGATCACTGAGAAATCATTGGTTGGCAAAGGATGTTGATGGGGAACATTTCTCCCGTAGACCTGATGGGCAAAGAGCTGTTGGAATTCATACTGTTAGCAGCTTCTACCATCCCTAAGTGAGGAACAATGCAAGTCGCCACACCAGAGAGTAAGCTGTTACAATCCATACATAACAAACCTGTGAGTATATTTGAAAAGGTTTTTTTTCTCCACAATGGCGTATCTTTACAATCTGTTCGGTTTGTATAAACCTCAAAGATTAGCTTGGAGGAAGCTCTCATAACTGTGACATGATTTGCTGAGGTGCGACAGAGTCTCCAGACTTCTGGTGTGTATTGTGATTTACTGATGAAGAACTACAATTTTGCATAAGGAGCCACAAGAGGCAGTGAGAACGCTGGTGCCTGAATGATAATAAGTCACTTGTATTTGTCATGAGGATAACAGACACTCTGAGCTCGGGAGGATGTACAGTGTGTCTGTGTTTGGGGAGTGTATTCAGTAGGGGAGCTTGGTTTAGCCAATTGGGGAGGGGTGGAGGGGGTTTGAACTCGAGATATAGCCGACTTGGCAGGAAGGGAACTGAGCTCGGGACTGGGGAACGCTGATGTGCCTAGTCCACAGGCCAAGCCGGGGACCGGGCAGACTTGTAGGCCGATCTGGGCAACAGAGGTTCCTGGGTCCCCCCAAAACTGCATTGGCCAACGTTATACTGATTGGGGGGTCATGACCTCCCTGACCCTCCTGACTCCCCCTCCCCCCACTGGCTCACTCACAGAGTGTAATACCACCTTATTTTTCCCAATCGTGTTGTTGACCCCATAAGTTGCAAAGTGACGAAGTTGTGAGACTCACCCATGACAGTGAAATATTCAATGCTTCCTGCTTTTCACTTATGCTATAATAAATATTTAAATCTTATATTTTTTGAAAATCATGTGCATACGTGCATTTCCTGTCCACTGAATTTAATTTCCG
The DNA here is from genome assembly GCF_035084215.1 of Heptranchias perlo. NCBI lineage: Eukaryota > Metazoa > Chordata > Chondrichthyes > Hexanchiformes > Hexanchidae > Heptranchias > Heptranchias perlo. Next base: position 30,354,160 of record NC_090355.1, read on the forward strand.
GTTGCCTCTATTCTTGGTCACACAATCAACGTCAAAATTTAACATTGATAATGCCAGTGTATCAATGATAAGGGGAATTGCTTCGGTTCCTTGTGGCGTTGTAGTTGCAGGGTGCAGCCATAAGGTGACACAGCAGTTCCACTGCATCCTGTGCCAATCCATCCTCTGACCTGCCATGAACAGACACCATAGGATGTCTACTAACAAATAATTGCTTTGCATTAAATCTTGAGAGCATGTGGTGGATCATTGTCTAGGATTCTGGAGCCAGGCACCCACTTCTATTCTCATCTCAATTTTTGGGAGTGAAACTTGAGTAAGGTTGGTGCAGGGGTCTAGTGTTTACTGTTAGTGACACCTGGAGGCAGAACATCAGAACTTAGTTTGATTGTAATGACAAGCAGTCCAATCTAGGACACCGTTGGCCCTTTCTCTGATTTGGAACCGGAACATCATCGTCAGGGAGTCAAAGGTTATAGTAGGTAGACGGGAAAGTAGGGTTGAGGTCACAATCAGATCAGCCATGATCTTATCAAATGGCAGAGCAGGCTCGAGGGGCCGAATGGCCTACTCCTGCTCTTAATTCGTATGTTCTCCATTGGACATTTGGACCAGATGACTGCATCTAATGCATGGTTTAGGCACACTGGACATGGCGCTCAGCTGAGAGTGAATGGGTTCATTGGGAAAATAAATAACTGGTGCTGATTTAAGTATAAAGATAGGCCACAGTATTAACCCAATCAGTCATTTAAAAAAAAAGTACTAACAGTATTTACAATTATAAATAAATCAGGGCTTGCAATGCAAGTGTGCAGAATGGTATTTGACATTCAATGCATGATGATTAATGCCTGGCACCCTGCATTGCATCTACGTAGCAGGGACCCCCATTGCATCGAGTGGGGCCGGGTTTCCCTCTGTCAATCTGCTCCCATCTCCTTTCAGCAGGTGACATGGGCGGGTAAATCGCAGGGCCAATTCTGAAGCAATTGAGCAATGTGGGAGGTGAGGATCAGCAAACCTCTTTCCCCTTAATTGCAGGACACGGACCGTGAAAGGACGTACATTTTATTTTTTTTAAAAAACTTTTAAAAAATTACCACCAGGGAGGTGAGGATCTGATAGAAACACTGTAGTTATTTCTCATAATAATTAGACTTACTAAAATATAAAATAAGTGGGACTTTAGCATTGCCCGGAGCGAGTTGAGGACCTTTTCTTTGCCTTTTTGTATGAAGATTGGACTGCGATGAGAACCGAGCCCGGTAAAGACACGGCTTCATGCCTCGGACGCTGTCTCCCATCCCGGTGCTGCGAGGGGGTTTCCCGGCTCGGTCTCCTCTGACGCCCAGTGGCAGAGGGGCGCATCACGGGGATATTTTATTAAAGGAAGCGGAGGATCCCAGGACCGGAGGGCAGCAACACTCCAAGATGTGCAGCGAATGTTACACCAACCAATCCTTTGTCTTCGATGATGGGACGGCGAATACATACAAGTCCAGGTAATTTATTTTGGGCGAGGAGGGAGGAGGTGATTTTAAAAAAAAAATCCTTTTAATTTCAAGTTTTGATGGAGGAATTGGCTGAGTGTGGATTTCAATTGATTTCAACGCTGTCAATTGGATCTATGCTCGCTCCTGCAACTTCTCATTTTGAATTGATCAGTCCATTGATTTACTTGACAAATCAATGTGCCAATTTTATCTCTCCCACTTTCCACCCGTACAAACCCCCCCGCGTGTGAAGGAGCAGATTTTTTTATTTTTAGAATAATCTTCTCCCAAATTAAAATAACTGAATAGCCGCTTCTGCCACCGCATCTCTCGGTTGTGCGGATAGGGTTTTATCGTCGCCGCTGTCCGTGTCTCTCTCTCTCTCTCTCTGTGTGTGTCTGCTTTCGGTTGGGTCTAATCTCACTTAAGAACATTTTTTAAGACAGAAAGAGGTAGCTGCGCTCTAACCCCGAGTAACCCGTTAGAGGCAACCGCTTGTTGATGGAAAGATTATTCTCTGAAAGCATTAACTTTCGTTGTTAGAGTGAATTTAACACCTTTTTTTTTCCCTATATCTTTTTTGGTTTGTGCAATGGTAGATCTTGTTAGTTCAGCAGAAGGAATGAAGTGGATTGTGAGAGGACTCCGGAGAGAGTCTTTAGGAAGAGAGCAGGTTGTGATAATCAAAAGCTAATCCAATCCGACGGGCATCTATGACCCGAGTCCAGGAGCGTGTCTGAACATTGCAATAATGACCGATCGATGATGGGTCGCTTATTTGGTGCTCATCACAGTTGGCTCGTGTGGATATTCTCTGTTGGGGAATTCTAGCTCTTGACACGCCTCCCCTCGGGTTGGAATCACGACGCAAACTCTTAACCGGCTTTGCCAATAACGGGTTCACTTTCTCTATCGCAGGAGTGCGGTTTGCAGACCATTTACCCGTGGAATATGACAGGCAATAGTGACAGCGAGATAGTGAAATTAAATTTGTTTAAAACACATCTCGTCCTTTGTAACTTGCAGCTGCCCGTTTGTTTTGGGGAGACCGATTTGGGGGACGCAATTGGCAGCTTTTACTTTTTTTATGGATACACTTCGGGTATAGATAGACTACATTTCTAAGAGTATGATTCCTGCTGTTAGAGAAACGGACAGTTAATTTTTTATATATATATTATACCAGGAATGGTCATCAACTTGAGTTTTCTAACTGGGTCAATTGGCTTTCTTGGATTTCTCAACAGTCTTACTCGCACAAACTTGGCCAGTCGGGGCTGGTCGCCAATCGGGCTCATTCCACGTCAGATACCGGCCAATGGTGTTAATCCAGCCCCAGAGAGCAGGGAACTGCAGGGGGTAAAGTGCAGCCACTTTGCACAGCCTGATTCACTGACATGGCCATTTCTGCATTTTGAAGGTCCGCGTTTTGGGTATCAAAGAATATTTGCTGTTTTATGGATAATCAAACTCCGAGTTTCGAGAGCCACAACTTGCGCTAAACCAGAATTACAGTTTTTTGAAAATGAGCTGCATTCGCTTTTATTGTAGTTTTGCATTATCCGTAAAACGATATTTAAATTCACTTCGATTGGGGATAGACAACGGTTTACTGCTCATCTGCGTAAAGTGCTGGTGAGAGTCACACAGTAAACAGTTTAAGAGCCCGAATGGATTACATAGAATTTACAGCACAGAAACAGGCCATTCGGCCCAATGTTTATATTCCACAGCAGCCTCGCCCACTCTATGTACTTAATCTCACACTATCAACATATCCTTCCATTCCCCTCTCCCTCATGTACATAGCCAGCTTGCCCTTAAAGGCATCAATGCTATTCGCCTCAACTATTCCATGTGGTAGCAAGTTCCACATTCTGCCCACTCTTTGGGTGAAGAAGTTTTACCTACATTGCTTATTGAATTTATTAGTGACTATCTTATTTATGGCCCCTAGTTTTGGTCTCTCTTTCCCCCCCCCCCCCCCCCAGTGGAAACATCTCTGTGTCCACCCTATCAAACCCCTCAAGACCTCAATTAGGTCACCCTGCAGTCTTCTCTCTTTGCTAGAGTTGGCAGTGTGGGTGTTTAGTGTCCGGTGGAGGCTGAGCTCCCACTAATGCCACTACTCAGTCAGTTAATATAACATTCTGAAGGGGAATTCTGCCAAAGTGTTTAGCTGCACGATCGTTGAATTAACTCCAGCTCAGCAGCTGAGCCAATTCCTACCTGGTCATTTTAATGTACTCAGTGGAAAAATATCAGCAGCTTTCTTTCATTAACAAGGTTTTAATAAGTAATAGCAGATTTTAAAAAAAAACAATGAATTTCACTTCCTTTTTGAGTAGTGGAGAGAAGGAAAAACTAGTGACTCATTTGGTTAGTAATGTGCCTCGACTGTCATTGCCTGTAATCACAGTGTGTACCTTGACTAGACCCTTGAATTGTGATTATGCTTTGGGAATCAGTACAAAGTATTTGAGAGTTAGATATATAATTTAAGTTTTAAAAAAAAATAAGAAATACATTTATATAGCGTTTCTCAAGACCTCCCAAAGTGCTTTACAGCCAATGAAGTACTTTTGAAATGTAGTCACTATTGTAATGTAGGGAAACACAGCAGCCAATTTGCGCACAGCAAGATCCCACAGACAGCAATGTGAAAATGACCAGGTAATCTGTTTTTTAGTGATGTTGGTTGAGGAATAAATATTGGCCAGAGCACTGGGAAGAACTCCCCAGCTCCCCTTTGAAATAGTGCCATGGGATCTTTTGCATCCACCTGAGAGGGCAGATGGAGACTCAGTTTAACATCGCATCTGAAAGGCGGCACCTCCGACACTGCAGCACTCCCTCAGTACTGCACCGGAAGTGTCAGTCTAGATTTTGTGCTCAAGTCTCTGGACTGGGGCTTGAATCCACAACCTTCAGACTCGGAGTTTAAAATAATCAGTTTAACATGGTGAGATTTTTCTTTGTATATTTGCCTATCTTTATAACTTATACCAGTTAAAGTGTGCTTTTAATTTGGTGCTAAGTTGATTGCAGCCATCTGATTATACCTTTTTGGAGAACCTAGATATTCAAAATAAAAACTACAGTGACATAGGAGACTGGAACTCTAATTCATGATGCCACAGAGTGCTGTATTGTGGGTTTGTGCTTGGAATCTTTCATCTTGCTCCCTCCCCTTGTGGGGAAGCACAAAAAAAACTCTCAGCTGCCTAGAGCAGCCTTGAAGAAGTGTGAAGATCCATACTGCAGGACGCAACCAAAGTTGACAAGAATAGGACAGAAGACTTGGTAACTCTAGAAATAATGGTTATGTGACACCAAATTCATAAAGCTGTTGACAGAATGGAAGACTGAAAGAGGCAAGAAGTTCCACAGTTACGGGGTCTTTGGAAAGAATGAATTGGAGTAGGAGACAATGCAACGAGTCCTGATTTTAGCATCACGAGGGTGCGAGGAGGGAGGGTCTGCACGGATGGCAATGTATCTGGAGGCTAGGAGAGTTCAGTGGGAAGAATGATCATAGTAATATTGATAAAATGGAGGAAGGAAAGTTGAGAGAGAATGAAATAGGGAGAAATTCCTATTGGAGAGAAATGAGCCAAATGGCCTCTTTCTGTGCTGTAAATTTCTATGATTCTATTCTATGACTGAGGTCATATTCAGGGACAAATAATTGGTAGAAGTCTATCCAGGTTGCTTTCTCATGATCATCAGAATGAGACTGACTAGTGACTGGGAACAGGTCCTCACAGCCAAGGTCTAAAGGGCGACGTAGGAAGGGGAGAAAAAAATACATGCAGTACATTTTTTTTTGCCGCCCTCTGATAAAACGACAAATAGTTTATGGTCAAGAAAGGAGTTCATTGTTACATTGTGACTTTAATTGGAGCAGTGTGTTTCCTGAAAGGGAAACTCCTTTCTGTCGGAGCAGAGCTGCGTTGATGTGAAAAACTGTTCTATTTATCAACTCAGGAAATTGGAATAGAAGATTTCATTATAGGGTCAAATTAAAACCTGAGAGATTGATGATTGTTGGATTCGCACTTCTGGGATGGGGGAGATGAAAGGGAGAGGTGTTAAAGTTACAGCATAAATTGTAAATTTCCCCGTTTAAATTAATAGTGTGATACCCACACAATGGTGCTGGGCAATTATAAATGCAGCAGTTTTGTATCAAGAATAGTGAATGAGTGAAAACCTTGGATGATTGTAAGTTTCCCCTGTAAGATACAAGAATATTATTATTACGCAATCTACTTATCCACCTAGAAAAATGATTACAACAACATGATTTCTCATGTAGAAATCATAGTTATTTAATGAGACTATCTGTCTATAATCTCTTAGAAATCTGAATGGAACAATCAACTCTATTAGATTGAGTGATCCAGAATGAAGCACATTTTGCATTGAATTTACAGCACAGATAACAGGTCATTCAGATCAACTAGTCTGTGCTGGTCTTTATGCTGCAAATGAGCTTCCCCTCACCCGAACAACATATCCTTCGCTTCCTTTCTCAGGAAATAGCATACAAATGTTTTAGTGAGTTACTGATATTGCATAGTGCGATTTCAATTCACTTACTGTTTTGTTTTGAGTCACTTAGCCAATTTCGTATCCATGCTGCCACTGCCTCTTTTATTCCATGGGCTTCAACTTTGATGACAAGCCTATTATGCGGCACTTTATCAAACGCCTTCTGGAAGTCCATATACACCACATCAACTGCATTGCCCTCATCAACCCTCTCTGTTACCTCATCAAAAAACACAATCAAGTTAGTTAAACACAATTTGCCTTTAACAAATCTGCGCTGGCTTTCCTGAATTAATCCACACTTGTCCAAGTGATTATTAACTTTGTCTAGGATTATCGTTTCTAAAAGTTTCCCCTCTACCGAGGTTAAACTGACTGGCCTGTAGTTGCTGGGTTTATCCTTACACCCTTTTTTGAACAAGGGTATAATATTTGCAATTCTCCAGTCCTCTGGCACCACCCCCGTATCTAAGGATGTTTGGAAGATTATGGCCAGTACCTCCACAATTTCTGCTGTTACTTCCCTCAGCAACCTAGGATGCATCCCATCCGGACCGGGTGTTTTATCTACTTTAAGTACAGCCGGCCTTTAGGGTACCTCCTCTTCATCAATTTTTAGCCCATCCAGTATCTCAATTACCTCTTCTTTTACTGTGACTTTGGCAGCATCTTCTTCCTTGGTAAAGACAGATGCAAAGTATTCATTCAGTACCTCAGCCATGCCCTCTGCCTTCATGCGTAGATCTCCTTTTTGATCCCTAATTGGTCCCACCCCTCCTCTTACTACCCATTTACTGTTTATATGCCTATAGAAGACTTTTGGAGTCCCTTTTATGTTAGCTGTCAGTCTATTCTTGTATTCTCTCTTTGCCCCTCTTATTTCCTTTTTCACTTCCCCTCTGAACTTTCTATATTCAGCCTGGTTCTCACTTGTGTTATCAACCTGATTTCTGTCATACGCCCCTTTTTTCTGCTTCATCTTACTCTCTATCTCTTTTGTCATCCAGGGAGTTCTGGCTTTAGTTGCCCTACCTTTCCCTCTTATGGGAATGTACCTAGACTGTACCCAAAGCATCGCCTCTTTAAAAGGTCATCCATTGTTCAATTACAGTTTCACCTGCCAATCTTTGATTCCAATTCACCTGGGCCAGGTCCGTTCTCATCCCGCTGAAATTGGCCCTTGTCCAATTGAATATTTTTACTCTAGATTGCTCCTTGTCCTTTTCCATAGTTAATCTAAACCTTATGATCACTGCTGCCAAAATGTTCCTTCACTGACACTTGCTCCACTTAGCCCACCTCATTCCCCAGAACCAGATCCAGCAATGCCTTCCTCTTTGGGCCAGAAACATACTGGTCAAGAAAGTTCACCTGAACACGCTTCAAAAATTCCTCCCCCTCTTTGCCCTTTACACTATTATTATCCCAGTCTATATTTAGGATAGTTGAAGTCCCCAATTAACACTACTCTATGGCTCTTGCACCTCTCTCTCTCATTTCCCTGCAAATTTGCTCCTCTATATTCTTTCCATTAGTTGGTGGCCTATAGAATACACACAGTTATGTAATGGCACCTCTATTGTTTCTTAACTCTAACCAAATAGATTCTGTCCTTGACCCCTCCAGAACATTCTCCCTCTCCAGCACTGCAATATTCTCCTTAATCAATACTTTTTTGTTCGTTCGTGGGATGTCCAGCATTTATTGCCCATCTCTAATTGCCCTTGAGAAGGCGGTGGTGAGCCACCTTCTTGAACTACTGCAGTCCATGTGGTGAAGGTTCTCCCACAGTTCTGTTAGGTAGGGAGTTCCAGGATTTTGACCCAGCGACAATGAAGAAACGGCGATATATTTCCAAGTCGGGATGGTGTGTGACTTGGAGGGGAACGTGCAGGTGGTGTTGTTCCCATGTGCCTGCTGCCCTTGTCCTCCGTAGGTGGTAGAGGTCGTGGGTTTGGGAGGTGCTGTTGAAGAAGCCTTGGCGAGTTGCTGCAGTGCATCCTGTAGATGGCACACACTGCAGCCACAGTGCGACGGTGGTGAAGGGAATGAATGTTTAGGTTGGTGGATGGGGTGCCAATCAAATGGGCTGCTTTGTCCTGGATGTGTTGAGCTTCTTGAGTGTTGTTGGAGATGCACTCATCCAGGCAAGTGGAGAGTATTCTATCACACTCTTGACTTGTGCCTTGTAGATGGTGGAAAGGCTTTGGGGAGTCAGGAGGTGAGTCACTCGCCGCAGAAAACCCAGCCTGTGACCTGCTATTGTGGCTAGTCCAGTTAAGTTTCTGGTCAATAGTGACCTCCAGGATGTTGACGGTGGGGAATTTGGCGATGGTAATGTCGTTGAATGTCAAAGAGAGGTAGTTAGATTCACTCTTGTTGGAGATGGTCATTGCCTGGCACTTGTCTGGTGCGAATGTTACTTGCCACTTATGAGCCCAAGCCTGGATGTTGTCCAGGTCTTGCTGCATGCGGGTACGGACTGCTTCATTATCTGAGGGGTTGTGAATGGAAATGAACACTGTGCAATCATCAGCGAACATCCCCATTTCTGACCTTATGATGGAGGGAAGGTCAATGATGAAGCAGCTGAAGATGGTTGGGCCTAGGACACTGCCCTGAGGAACTCCTGCAGCAATGTCCTGGGGCTGAGATGATTGGCCTCCAACAACCACTACTGTCTTCCTATCTGCTAGGTATGACTCCAGCCACTGGAGAGTTTTCCCCCTGATTCCCATTGACTTCAATTTTACTAGGGCTCCTTGGTGCCACACCCGGCCAAATGCTGCCTTGATGTCAAGGGCAGTCACTCTCGCCTCACCTCTGGAATTCAGCTCTTTTGTCCATGATTAGACCAAGCTGAGCATCAGTGAGCAGATTATTGGTGAGTAAGTGCCGCTTGATAGCACTATCAATGACATCTTCCATCATTTTGCTGATGATTGAGAATAAACTGATGGGACGGTAATTGGTCAGATTGGATTTGTCCTGCTTTTTGTGGACAGGGCATACTTGAGCAATTTTCCACTTTGTCGGATAGATGCCAGTGTTGTAGCTGTACTGGAACAGTTTAGCGAGAGGCATGGCTAGTTCTGAAGCACAAGTCTTCAGCGCTACAGCCGGGATGTTGTCGGGGCCCATAGCCTTTGTTGTGTCCAGTGCACTCGACCGTTTCATGATATCGCGTGGAGTGAATCGAATTGGCTGAACACTGATTTCTTTGATGGTGGGGATATCGGGAGGAGGCCGAAATGGATCTCTGCCAACCCCCTCCTTTCTTTTCTTCCCTATCTTTCCTGAACACCTTGTATCTAGGAATATTTAGTACCCAATCCTGCCCTTTTTTGAACATGACATCATATTGCCATGTGGCTAATTGCACCTGCAGCTCACCAACCTTGCTTACTACGCTTCGTGTGTTTACACACATGCAGTGTAAACCTATCTTAGACCTTCTTGTATTCTCTTTTAGTCTGATCCCACCTAATACCGAACTATTTCTTAATCTAGTGCTATCTGTCTCTCCCGATCCTTTGTGCCCCTTGTTTCTCCTTTCCAATGCTACATCCTGGTGCCCACCCCCCTGCCAAATTAGTTTAAACCCTCCCCCCACAGCACTAGCAAAGCTCCCCGCGAGGACGTTGGTCCCAGCTCTGTTGAAGTGTAACTCGTCTGGCTTATACAGGTCCCACCTCCCCCAGAACTGATCCCAATGCCCCAGGAATCTAAAGCCCTCCCTCCCGCACCATCTCTCCAGCCACGCATTCATCTGCTCTATCCTCCTATTTCTATACTCACCAGCACGTGGCACCGGGAGTAATCTGGAGATTACTACCTTCTGAGGTCCTGCTTATTAATCTCTTTCCTAGCTCCCTAAAATCTACCTGCAGGACCTCCCCTCGGCCCTCTTTCTACCTTGGTCGTTGGTACCGATATGGTCCACGACCTCTGGCTGTTCACCCTCCCTCCCCACCCTCAGAACGTTCTTCAGCCTCTCAGTGACATCCTTGACCCTGGCACCAGAGAGGCAACATACCATCCTGGAATCATGTCTGCGGCCACAGAAACGCCTGTCTGTTCCCCTAACTATTGAATCCCCTATCACTATTGCTCGCGACGACCACTTGGCATATCTCCATGACTATAGAACATTTTTGATTAGCGTCCATGAAGAAAAAAGTATCTGTGCAGGAGAAAAAGCTTTCAACTGGAATTAAGTTATGTGAAAAGATGCTCTTGACAAGAAATAAAAATCCACCTATGTAGAAAAATACTTTATAATTGAACGAATATAGTTCTTGGGAAAGGCCCCAGCAGAAATGTTAACTCATCTTCCTCTTGCAGATGTTGATGGATCTCCTCTGCATTTGAAACACTTTGTTTTTAATTTTAGATTTTGCAGCATTTACTGTTTTTCTTTGTCTCAATTAAATAGTTTTTTTTAGCTCACTGATGGGAGTTCTTGATGCATTTTCCTTCATAGCTAAAGTATGATTTTTTTTTTAAGTTCTGATTTTTCAACATTGAGGTATACAAGCCCATTCTACATCGAGCCATATAGTGGCAGTGTTGTGAAACAAATCAAGGCCGGTCAGTGGTGATATAATAGGGAGCTCGTGTGTGTGTGTGTGTGTGTGTGTGTGTGTGTGTACGCCACATTGCTGTGAGAACCAGGCACAAAAGGAGTCAAAACTTGAGAGCGAATCATCCTGGGCTGATCTCACACTATTCCTAGTCGCCCACTTACCCTCCCCCACCCTATCGGTGGGAAATTGGAATCTTGCGTTAGGATTAAAATCCAATTTACTGTAAGAGTGGAGTGTTGAAAACTAAACAGGAAGAGTCTGTTTGAAACTCTTGAGGATCTTTACTCTGGCTCCATCTGCTACGCCATGCTTGTGCTGTCAGAGATTTTCTGTTGCTCTGTGCAATACTTGGTAAGACATGGAACCATAATCATTATTTTATGGGTGTGAAAACCATCTTCTACGACGATTTGTTTCTTTCACACATTCCTGCGTTGTGGATTGCCACATCTCACCAGCAGCTAGGATGAAAGTGAGTTCCATCGTTTGAACTAAACCTCTGGAGAAATGAACAAGGCTGGTGTATGTCTCACAGTAAAAGTCAGTGCACAAACCACGCCCTTGCCCAGCACGTCGTGATGTGGCTCAGAGATGGCAGTGAAAGGGGTTGGGGGGGTGTCTGTCACCATCTTTTGTTATAATTATTTGAACAGTAAAACTGAACAGTTTCAGCAGTGACATCTAATGTTACTTGTCACCAATGTGATTGTACTTTATGTTGAACATTGATTACTTTCTGGAGGCAATAAGATGGGATTGAGAGTTCACATCTTGGTGTGGTGCAACAGAATGCATATGTAATGCATACTGAGATCTCCGTCTTAGCAGCAGGAGAAACTGAGGAGGAGGGTGGTCAAGTCACCCACATAGCCCCCCCCCCCCTCCCCACTCACCAGCTACCTTGCTTACCTGCTAGAGTTTGGATCAGTCCTCTGCCTGTCCTATTGCTGCATAGCTAGAGTTTGTCCCACTGATGATGATGCTGCAGTGTCAGCACCAAGCACATTCTAGGTGTCTGTGGTTGGAGTGACTCACTGTTGAACATCTTTGGAATTATTGTGTTGAGTCATAAAAGCAAAATTCAGTTTGGATAGTTGTCAAAATTGATAAGGATATAATTTTGGGTTCAGCCTTGGAGCTTATTGTTGCCTTTTAGAGTTAAGAGTTGTAATGAGGCGAAGTTCAAAAGAAATAGAAAATCAACTATATACATACTCGCTCTAAATTGTGAATACTCAATGCAACACTGTGCAAATGTAAGTGAGTAATCTTCCTTAAAAATGGACCTGCATTTATCAGCCCCCTTTGAATCTACATCCACGTCCTTCCAAGCCCAACAATAGGACCCAGTGTTAATTGTTTGGGCACCCCACTCAGTATATCTCTCCAGTCTGACGTCACTCCCCCCAAATAGTACCTGCTACTTTCTCCCTGTCAGTCCATTCCTTATCCATCTCCCACTTTTACCAAGGACGAACACTGCCTTAGGCTACTAGACAAAAGTTGGAGATGGTCAATTTCTGGTGCCAGCCTACAAATTACTAGATTTATTGAACTCATTTTCACAACGTACATACCGTGGTGGGATTTGAACTTGTGACATCTTGGTTTCTAGTCCAGTACCAATCCAGAAGATTTAAAAACTAGTAAAAGTCAAGTGGAGGACTGATGTTAGGAGGCAATTCACGCAAATGGTGATTCAATACCTGGAATAGTCCAGGAAGGGTAGTTGAAGGAAACACACTGGAATCATTGAACGGGCAGTTGGATCCTGTGGTGGTAGGTTCTTATGGAAGGACGTGTCAGATGGGCTGAGAGTTTGCCTCATCTGTACTTTATGTCTGTGACCTCATAGAGCTATCTTTGGGTTCCTTGTTTAAATCCTCTTTGTTGTTACCTGTTTAAAGTACGGTGATCAGAACTGGACACATTACTAAATCAAAAGCAAAATACTGTAGATGCTGGAAATCTGAAATAAAAACAGAAAATCTTGGAAATACTCAGCAAGTCAGGCAGCATCTGTGGAGAAAGAAACAGAGTAAAAGGTCGATGACCCAGAAATGGACAAATTACTAACTGTGGTGGTAATAGAAGTTCCTCAAAGTTGTGTATTATAGAGTTACTAAAACATCCAGCAAATTTTGTCTTTGCTACTGTTACCAAAATATAAAACACTCATTAGGATAATTGGTGTAGGGAATTAAAATAGTTGGTTACTTGTTATGAAATTAATGCAAAGTTATTAGATTTCAAGCAATTTTTGTGCCTTTTTATGAGTCGCTCTCACTTCTTAATTCAGTGTGAGAAAACGCTCCATTTTCAGCTAAGATGGCCGTGCAAATTTTATGTTGCATCTTTGTTAAAGGGATTTTCATGGTGGCAAAAGGTTGCAGGTTCGGGGGTGACATGATGATCAGGGAATGATTTCATACAATTTTAAATTAAAACCTTTTTATCCAACAGATTGAACATTAAATATGTGCCCCACTGACCTAGGACAAATACATCATAGAATCATAAAAAGTTATGGCACAGAAGGAGGCCACATGGCCCATCCTGTCCGTGACGGCCGATAAAGAGCTTTCCAGCTTAATCCCACTTTCCAGGACTTAGTCCATAGACCTGTGGGTTATAGCACTTCAGGTGCATATCCAAGTACTTTTTAAATGAGCTGAGGGTTTCTGCCTCTACCACCCTTTCAGGCAGTGAGTTCCAGACCCACACCACCCTCTGGGTGAAAAAAAATTCTCCTCAGCTCCCCTCTAATCCTTCTACCAATTATTTAAATCTATGTCCCCTGGTCACTGACCCCTCTGCTAAGAGAAATAGGTCCTCCCTATCCACTCTATCTAGTCCTGTGATAATTTTATACACCACAATTAAATCTCCCCTCAGCCTCCTTTTGTTCCAAAGAAAACAACTCCAGCCTATCCAATCTTTCCCCTTAGCTAAAATTCTCCAGCCCTGGCAACATTCTCGTAAATTTCCTCTGTACCTCTCTAGTGCAATCACATCTTTCCTGTAATGTGGTGACCAGAACTGTGTGCCGCACTCAAGCTGTGGCCCAACCAATGTTTTATACAGTTCTACCATAACCTCCCTACTCTTAAATTCTATGCCTCGGCCAATAAAGGAAAGTATCCCATATGCCATTTTAACCACCTTATCTACCTGTCCTGCTACCTTCAGGGATCTGTGGACATGCACTCCAAGATTCCTCTACACCTCCCAGTATCCTTCCATTTATTGTGTACTCCCTTACCTTGTTTGCCCTCCCCAAATGCATTACCTCACACTTCTCTGGATTGAATTCCATTTGTCACCTTTCTGCCCACCTGACCAGTCCATTGATATCTTCCTACAGCTTTCCTCCTCACTATCAACCACACGGCCAATTTTTGTATCATCTGCAAACTTCTTGATCAAGCCCCCCACATTCAAGTCCAAATCATTAATATATACCACAAAAAGCAAGGGACCTAGTACTGAGCCTGTGTGTAAAAACCTCATACCCTAATGGGAATTGCGCAGAGTGGTGTAAAGGACTTCACCACCATCCTTCCACTTCTGTGACTTTGCACTGAATCCAGTTCACACTGGTAGGATAAAGTTTCCTCTTTGTCATGGCTGTAAAGGTCCTAGGGGAAATGAATTTAGGCAATAGGTGAGCACCTAACAGTACAAAACTACCCACAATAATGGATCAATTTTAATCCAGGGACAGTCAATATGGGACATGGGGATGCTGCACAGGTGCGGGACAGGGTGATCTTTTAAAGGTGAGAATTTGGAGCACGTTGTTGGAGTAGGGGGTATGTTAGTCTGTAGCTGGGTCCATGTTCTAACTGATCCAATGGTGCTTGATACTGGCAATGGCTGTTGAATGTGTACAAAGGTGTGTGGTTTTGATGTGAAGTAGTTTCTGCTCAGTAATGCTAAAGTTGCAGTACAACTCCGGGAAAAGCTAGAGTTTGACACAGGATGCAGTATAACTCCAGGGTAGTGCCAAACCTGCTTTAGGTGTCAGCTGTGGCTCAGTGGTAGCACTCTTGCCTTTGAGTCAGAACGTCGTGGGTTCAAATCCCACTCCAGAGACTTGAGCACATGATCTAGGCAGGCACTCCAATGCAGTACTGGGGGAGTGCTGCACTGTCGGAGATGCCGTCTTTCGGAGAAGAGGTTAAGCTGAGGCCCCATCTGCCCCCTCAGGTGGGTGTAAAAGATTCCATGGCTCTATTTCGAAGAGGAGCAGGGGAGTTTTCCCTGGTGTCCTGGCCAATATTTACCCCTTAACCAATACCTAAAAGCAGACGATCTGGTCGTTATCATTTTGCTGTGCACAAATTGGCTGCTGCATTTCATACGTTACAAAAGTGACTACACGTCAAAAGTACTTTTGGCTGTAAAGTGCTTTGGGATGTCCTGAGGATGTGAAGTCTGTCTGTCTGCTCGCTCCCTCTGCATAGGGGAGAGCAGGGGCTCAAAACATTTACATGCTAAGCACAAAAATTTAGCCGAAAATGTACATTTAAACAGAGTGACGGTTCCTTCATTAATCTGAATGTTAATATCCTCTCATGGCCTAATTTAATTGATGTAGCATCTTGTTGAACAAGTTCCTAAGTGCACAATTGAAATGAGAAAACTCATGAAATGATGCTGCCAGTTTGACCTTGGTGAGTTACTGCAATAATCACGAGTAACTGAGGCAACAATAAGCTCATTGTGATTATTAAGTCACGTTGCTTATGGGAGACTAACTGTATCACTGCCAAATTTATTTTAAAATAAAGATAGGGAGATGGTCACGTTCAAAAAGCAGGTTCCAAGTGTATGGGTGCGTGTGGAAAATGCTTGCATGAGATTTGTTGATGCAGGCCTGATGCATCCAGAATTAAAAGGAGACAATATTGGAAATGCACAGCAAGTCAATCAGCCTCTGAAAGGGAAAGATGCTTTAAAATTTTGGCATAGTCCTTTGGAAATTTTAATGAAGAGTGTACACCTGACACTTTGGGGGTGATTTTAGGAGGCAATTTCAGGTGCGTTGGGGTGGGGGGGGCTCCGGAAATCCCGTTCGGGTTCGGAAGCCCGCTCCAACCTGCCGACTTCCGAGTTTCCCCGGGACCCGTTTGTGTGCGCGCGG
The DNA here is from genome assembly GCF_035084215.1 of Heptranchias perlo. Taxonomy (NCBI): domain Eukaryota; kingdom Metazoa; phylum Chordata; class Chondrichthyes; order Hexanchiformes; family Hexanchidae; genus Heptranchias; species Heptranchias perlo. Next base: position 30,369,942 of record NC_090355.1, read on the forward strand.
GCGGCTCGAACGGAAGTCCCGCCGGCAATTAAAGCCAGCGGGATGACAGTTAAAGAGCCAAATGTACCTCATTGAGGTATTTAAGGCACTTTACCTGTGACAGATTACGCGATTGTACTGCTTTTTAATTTACCTGGGCAGCTTGAAACCAGGTGTGAAGGGCCGGATAAGGGAACACGAAACTAACTTTTAAAAAAAACCATAGACGGAAGTGAAAACACTAAATGAACCTACCTTTGCACCCTGCTCCGATGTCTCCCTCTTCACCCCCACCCCCCGATGGTCCTCCCGATCTTCCAGTCCAGCGCCAGATCTTCCATTCTCCACCACCCCCCCCCCCCCCATCCCCGTTTTCCAGTCCAGCGCTGGATGACGTCTCGCTCTTTCTCTTTTTTTTCCCCCCACCCAACCACCCTCCATTGCAGCTCCTGACAATGGCCAGCCTGTCAATCGGGCTAGCTGCAGGGCCCGAAACCCGGAGAAGACGTTAATCATCAGCAATCACCATGCGATCGTGTCAGAAACGGTAAGTTTTGTTCAGGCAGGTTTGCCACGTGCACCTTCACCACCTCCACTGTAAAATCGAGCACGTTAACCTCTCTCCTCTCAGGCTGACTAACCTGCTGTGCATTTGTAGCAATTTCTGTTTTTATTTCGGATGTCCAGCATTCGCTGTTTTTGTTTTACCTGATGCATCCAGTATGTTTCTTTTGCCTTTCAATTGAGTTATGATTCAGTTCATGTCGCTTTGTGAATGCAAAAAGGCTCTTTGTATGTGTGTGGTTTTGGATCATTTTGTTTCTGATGGATTCTCAAACTGTATAACATGAACAGCATAGACACCCATTACTTCTGGCTTAATAGTATGGGGGAAATGACAAATTTATTTGATTTAATATCTTCCCTAGTGTATGTAGTTTTAATTTAAAATTGATCTACTCACAAACATGAATAGCACAGGCACTCAAATGTTGTTGCCTTAATATTTGTTTGGAAAGCTAAATGAGGAGTCTGGCAGTGAGTTGATGCAAACACTGACTAGTTTAGGCAGGTAACTATTTATTTATCTTGATTTGCCTTCCCTGTTGGCAAACCTGGAATCTCCTGAGAGTTTTGATGCTGACAGCTCTGGCTGTCATGCTTTTATTGGATAAAGGGAGGTCATGCAGGCTGCAAACAAGGTAACAAGGGAGAAATAAGAGTACAAAATGTAAAGGAAAAGAATACTCACGTACTTGGGGGCATCACCTGATATTTTTCTTAGCACCATTCTGAATTTACTCAAAACGTAAAAGTTAATAGTTAATAAAATATCATTGTCTGTTAAATGAAAGTTGATAAAGCAGTCATTGAAAGCACATTTTCTTAGTTACGATAGTCTTATCATGCTCCGTATTCCTCACAACTGGTGATTTTAAATCTTGATGTTGTATAGACTTCTCTCAGATTTGTAAATAATGTGAAAATATTACGTAATTGTTTTTGACTCACACACTTATCTCATGCTAACTGAGCCAGGATATTAATAAATATCGGTCCATGGTTTCAATTAAAGAGTTCTATTTTGTTTGTGAACTGCTCAGTTAGTTACCTTCTAGTAATTGCATTAATGCTGGAGAATCTTCCTTTTGATGATACTTGCTTTAATGCTATAAATCTGTTCTTTCCTTTTGATATACCATAAAAGTTCTGTCACGGATAAAGAATGCAATTCCCACCTACTGGGACGTTTTTTTTAGGCTGACATTAATTATTTTTCTGCTTTCCATTTTCTTTTCTGTATTTCCAAGAACATTTGCTCATCCTCTTTTGGCTTCATTTAACAGCTGAGTATGAATGTGGAGCAGTCAGTGTTTTTTTTTTCTCTTTTTTTTTTATTCATTCATGGGACGTGGGCATTGCTGGCAAGGCCAGCATTTATTGCCCATCCCTAATTGCCCTTGAGAAGGTGATGGTGAGCTGTCGCCTTGAACCGCTGCAGTCTGTATGGTGAAGGTTTTCCCACAGTGCTGTCAGGTAGGGAGTTCCAGGATTTTGACCCACCGACGATGAAGGAACGGCGAAAAATTTCCAAGTCAGGATGGTATGTGATTTGGAGGGGAACATGCAGGTGGTGGTGTTCCCATGCGCCTGCTGCCCTCGTCCTTTTAGGTGGTAGAGGTTGCGGGTTTGGGAGGTGCTGTCGAAGAAGATTGCTGTCTGTTCTCATCTTACTAACCAACAGGTTCACTTGTAGTATGGGCAGGCTCACCGTGCTTGTCATCTCCACCCCTGGTACCCCTCTCCTGAGATTGCACGTTATCACATTAATGCTCTCCATCTAGTGAGCAGACTATGTTGATGAAACTTATTTATAATCAGCACGAGCTGAGCTCAAATGGTGGGTAAACATAAAATTTGACCAGCACTGTCTTAGTGAGATGGAAGGACTCTATAATGCCCATATTAAAATCTGGGTTAAGTTCTGAAATAATTTCCATTTTGTTTCCTTTTAGTAAAGGATTTCCTTGTAATTGAAAGTATTCATACTTGTACGGTGAGTGGCAGGCTATTTGGCCACAGCAGCATCACAGCTGAGCCTGAACCTATCGTCTTTGTACATCCCCATATGTGCACTTCCAGGAGGGGTTGATGGATAGTGAGCAGCCATGGGAACCTGGGCTGAATTTTACTCTTCCTGCCCCAAGGGGTACTGAGGCTAACTGAGGTGCCCCTACTACCACTTTGGTTAGAATTAGCTAACTTAGCACAGGCGGTGAATCAAACCTGCAGCCTTTCTTATCTATATGGTTCGTTAAGCTTTGGGAGTGAGGAGGGAGAACATCAGTGATGCTATTGATAGGATGGTTGCCCCTTTACAATAGGTACAAATTGAGTAACAGTACAGGAACTAGCTGGAGAATTGTTATTTTTTTTAAAAGTCAGTGGGTTTTATGTACCCATTGCTGGTATAAGGGGAAAAGTATGTAAAACCACTCCTTGGAAATACCCATGGCAATGCCAATGTATGCTGGCAGTGCTATACTGTGCACTCAGTGCTGGCATCTGAAAAATCTCCTTGCAGCACAGGTGACAAAGGTGCAGCATAATGTTGGTATTAAAGTATTAAGTAATAGGACTGCCTGGGTCTAAAACTTGTTTTGCAAATATTAAAAATTATGGTCAGGTCTCCGTCAGTGCTGAGCCATACAGACGGGAAGGTACCAGGTTTGATCCCTAATCTGTTGGATTAGCTGATTTCAGCAAGGGTGACAACAGGAGTGCTACACTTGGTCTCTGAGCCCATGAGTTAGGCAGGGGAACATTAGCTTGCCCTGACTGTTCCTGATAATCATTCAGCCCACCGCTGGGCTGTGATGCCGTGCAGTGTGGAATAATCTGCAGACAACTCGCTGTTAAATTTCACAGATGAATCATGATTACATGGGTTGAGGTACCAAAGAGTGACGAACTTCCACAGAACCACACTCCAGCAAGGAGCGAATGCCGTTAGGAGAGGGGAAATTGATGGGGGAGGGAAGGGAATAGAATCTCCAATCTGCTCAATTTTTACTGATTTACCAGTTCTGATGAAAGGTCATCGACCTGAAACTATGTTCCTTTCTCCACAGATGCTGCCTGATTTGCTGATTATTTCCAGCATTTTCTGTTTTTATTTACTGATTCTTTCCTGTGTTGAAGTCATAACCAACAGAAATACCTCAGGACATGTGCTTAACCTACAGTTAGTTCAGCTGTATTAAACTCCAGTGATTTAATAAGAAAAATCTTGAATGCTGGAAGGGGTCGATTTTTAAGTTGCTGAATTGGGGGGTTAAGAGGGCGGCAATGGCCTCAAAATTGGATCAGTAGACTTACTCCTCTCTTTTTCCCTGGTTGGACCACGTGCTGTGCACTTTCTGACCAGTTTCACCAGTGATGGAGCTGAAGAGGCCCTGAAAAGTTAAAAGTTTTTTTTTAAATTAATTTTTTGTGGGGCCTGGAGGAGCAGGAGAGCTCTTCTGGGCACTACGAAATAATCTGAGCTGCTACTGTCCTGGGAAACCCCCTGTGACTTTCCTTGCTGCCATCTGGGCCACTCGATATTGTGCCAGCCTGAATTTGGTGAGCTGCAGCAGGACGCCCGTTTTTTTTTGGTGCCCCTTAACTCGCCGATTCTGTTTAAATGAGGCCCGGGCCTCAATGACTCCACCCCCTTCGCTGTGGGAATGTGTGGCCTGCCGGCAAGCTCCACCGCTCAGCCGCCCAACTGCAGGAATGCTGCTCTTGGCTCCACAGCAAAACTGCGAGCTGCGGCCAATGCTCACCCCTCCTGTTTGCCTCCACTCTTCCCCCTCCCTCACAACCCCTCCCTTCCTGGACTTATTTGCAGGCTGGATGAAACTGGAAAGGCCTGGATTGGCGAGCTGCTTGGGGGGTGCCTGCTATTATTACAATTAGGACCAATTTGTCGTGATCCTTGGGCCTTCATCTTCAGGTACTGTCTTTACCAAGGAAGAAGATGCTGCCAATGTCACAGTAAAAGAGAAGGTAGTTGAGGTATTGGATGGGCTAAAAATTGATAGAGGTGGTACTAGAAAGGCTGGCTGTACTTAAAGTAGATAAGTCACCTGGTCCGGATGGATGTTGAAGGAAGTAAGGGTGGAAATTAATTGCAGAGTTGCTGGCTATAATCTTCCAATCCTCCTTTAGATAGTGCCAGAGGACTGAGGAATTGCAAATGTAACGTACCTTGTTCAAAAAAGGGTGTAAAGATAAACCCGGCAACGACAGGCCAGTCAGTTTAACTTCGTGGTGGGGAAGCTTTTGGAAACGATAATCTGGGACAAAATTAATAGTCGCTTGGACAAGTGTGGATTAATAAAGGAAAGCCAGCATTTGTTAAAGGATTGACTGAGTTTTTTGGTGAGGTAACAGGAAGGGTGGATGAGGGCAATATAGTTGATATTGTGTATATGGACTTTCAAAAGGCTTTTGATTACCACATAATAGGATTGTCAGCAAAATTGAAGCCTGTGGAATAAAAGGGGCAGTGGCAGCATGGAAACGAAAGTGGCTAAGAGACACGAAACAGAGTAGTGGTGAACGGTTGTTTTTCGGACTGGAGGAAGGTATACAGTGGTGTTCCCCAGGGGTTGGTACTTTCACCACTGCGTTTTTAGATATATTAATGACTTGGACAGGGCACAATTTCAAAATTCGCAGATGACAAATCTTGGAAGTGTAGTAAACAATGAGGAGGATAGTAATAGACTTCACGACAAGCTGGTGGAATGGGTGGACACATGGCAGATGAAATTTAAAGCAGAGAAGTGCAGTGTGATACATTTTGGCAGGGAGAATGAGAAGAGGCAATATAAACTAATGGGTACAGTTCTAAAGGGGGTGCAGGAACAGAGAGATCTGGGGGTATATATGCACAAATCTTTGAAGGTGGCAGGACAGTTTAAGAAAGTGGTTTAAAAAAGTATACGGGATCCTGGGCTTTATAAATAGAGGCTTAAGAGTACAAAAGCAAGGAAGTTATGTTGAACCTTTATAAAACACTGATTCGGCCACAACTGGAGTATTGTGTCCAATTCTGGGCACCGCACTTTCAGAAGGATGTGAAGGCCTTAGAAAGGGTGCAGAAAAGATTTACTAGAATGGTGCCAGTGAGGAGGGACTTCAGTTACGTGGATAGACAGGAGAAGTTGGGATTGTTCTCCTTGGAGCAGAGAAGGTTGAGAGGAGATTTGATAGAAGTGTTCAAAATCGTGAAGGGTTTTGATAAAGTCAATAAAGAGAAACTGTTCCCATTGGATGAAGGGTCGAGAACCAGAGGACACAGATTTAAGGTGATTGGTAAAAGAACCAAAGGAAAAACTTTGTTACGCAAAGAGTGGTTATGATCCGGAATGCGCTGCCTGAAAGGGTGGTGGAAGCAGATTCAATCGTGGCTTTCAAACAGGAATTTGATAAATACTTGAAGGGAAAAAATTTGCAGGGTTACAGGGAAAGAGTGGGGGAATGGGACTAACTGGATTGCTCTTACAAACAGCCGGTACAGGCTCAATGGGCTGAATGGCCTCCTTCTGTGCTGCAACCATTCTGTGATTCTATGAGGTGCATCCCCTGCACACATTTGGTGTCCAAAAATGGACCCAAAGCCAATTTCTACACCATAAACCTTAAAACACCTCTGATACTGTAAAGCAAGATGCAGTTTGAAAACTATCTGACTTTCTCTGGCTAAGCACAGTCATAAAACTCTGAACTCTGCTGCTGGCTGATAAGCTGAAACAGACGTCCCCTGCTGAACAGACTTCCCACAGAAATACAATTTCAATTTCTTTGAAATTGAACGGAGGAAAAAAGCACACTGGGTGACTGCATCTCTCATGATTACATTATATCAACAGCTGTTAATAAGAGGCTGCATTCTGTTATCAATATTAAATGGATAGCCAACCATTGAAAATGGCATGGATGTTTGTGCTGACTGTGTTGGCTTTTACCACTTAAACCTTAGATGCCCCATTATCCTTCCATTACCAGGATGTAGCTAACCTGTCTGGTCTGAGCAGATGGCTTTTCTATTGAGAAATACCATGTGTTTTAAACCTTTGTATGCTTTTTAGTGATACAAAATACAAGATAAAAATTCAACGCAGACAAAAATCCTTTTTTTTTTTGCAACAGTAACTCTTGAAATACAATGAGTATTGCAGCCTAGTTATTAGAATCACATTTCCCCTCTTCCAGAAGGCAAACTCTTTATGCAGGGAATGTGTCTGTCCTAAGCTGTCAGAAACATTATAGCCATAATGCAGGTTGCTTTCTGTTGCTAGATCAAAGACGTCTTTGACCAGCTCAAAATTTACTGAAATTAGCTTTAAAGAGTGTCATCATCTGTACTACATTTATATAAACAAAAATGGTGACCAGATGAGTAACAAGATGAATAAACATTTGTGGCTGAAATGACAAGTCATTGGTTCTAGGTTAATGACTTGTACCTTACTGTTGTTAATTCACTTCCCTCACACTGATGGACTCCAAACTCCTCCAAGACAGTTACCCAATAAAGTCATCAACACTTACTATCCTGCTTTGTTTCTTTTTTAAATGCAGCATTTAAAAAAAAAAGTTGATCATAACCTGTGATTTGAATTTTATTTTAACTAGTACTATAAGTAACATATTTCAAACAAATTGTACTAATTGGATAGCTCTTTCAAAGAGCCAACACTGTCACGATGGGCTGAATGGCCTCCTTCTGTGCTGTATGATTCTATGGTCCTGAGCTAACCTTTTAGCAGGGGGTGGGGGGGAAACACCAGCTACTCTTACCAGAGTTGTTAATTACTTTTCCACAATTCTGAAAATGATAAGGAATTGAGAATGAGTGACCCACATTCAAACCATCCCCTGCCTGAGGAAATCTGTCTAATAGCATCGTTGGTGTATTCTGTGGGGCTGGTTGAATCTTTTCTAATAGTAAGCGACTTCATCAATTAGATTGCTTGCTTACTTTTCTGCCATTGGGGAAAAAAAATCCTGCCCTAAGCATAAAGCATTTTAATACATTGTCAAACTCCCATTGCTTGGTAATGTAGATGTGATCTAAAATAATTTTAATAAGCAATAGTCATTCCCCAATTAGGAATAACTAGTGACTTTTATTGGAGTAGCTGGGTTTCGATTGCTAAGAACACTGCTGTTATGCAAATTTGATACCCATAGGCTAAACAGTTGAAACCTTAAATAACTTCCTGAAACATATTTCAAAATTATGTAAGTCATAATAAATTTCATACATGTATAATTTGCAGAATGTGAGGTTTATAGTTATATTAGGTGGCTCAATCTCTTTCACACTGTTTTTGGTGCCATGGTCAATTAAACTTTTCCTTATTAAAACTATTTAATCAACAAACTCAAAATAAATTTGCAACTAATATCAAATTGGCTGATTCAAAAATACTGAACTATTGTGGATAATACGATGATATTAAACACATCTGATTTTGAAGTTGTAGACTTAAGGAAATAAAACTTTAATTTATATAGCACCTTTCATGACCTCAGCATTCCACAGCCAGTGAAATATTTTGAACTGTAGTTGCTGTATAATATGGAGAAATGTGACACCTACTTTGCATACAAGGTCCCACAAATGGTAATGAGATAAATGACCAGATAATTTATATAGCCTTTCATGACCTCAGCATATAGATAATCTGTTTGTTATGGGTGAGGGATAAATGTTGGCCAGGGCACTGGGGAGAACTCCTCTCTTCCTCTTTAAATAATGCCACGGGATCTTTTACATCCATCTGAGAGAGCAGATGGGGCCTCGGTTTAATGTCTCATCCAAAAGACAGCCACTATGACAGTGCAGCACTCCCTCGGTACTGCACTGAGGTATCAAGCTAGACTGCATGCTCAAATTACATGGGACTTGAACCCACAACCTTCTGAGTTGAGAATGCTACCATTGAGCATAGGCTGACATCTAATGAAATTTATATTTGCTCAGTTCTTGCAACATCTGCAGTGTTTACCAGGCACAGTTCCTTCATGAGGTACTATCTTCATGCATTTCTCCCCACCAAGAAAACACTGATTCTCACTGCACAAGCCTGAGTTTCTCAATAAATCTTGCAAGTCAGCCTCTTATATTTCTGGGGTTACCCTGCCCAATAAAGAGAAACTCAATATACTTGGAGGGGAGAACGTTGCAGGGTTTTGGGGAAAGAACGGGGGTGTGGGACTAATTGGATAGCTCTTTCAAAGAGCCAGCACAAGCATGATCGGCCAAATGGCCTCCTTCTGTGCAGTATGATTCTGTATCAAGAAATTATTTTTGAAATTGTAGCTTTTGTGTGAGCTTTGTGTTCATGAAGCAAAGTTGTATCACTTCCCATCCAGTCATGGCCAGTTTCCATACTGTGAACGAGACTCCCTAAACGCCTTTCTTTCATTTTGAAAGCTTACAGATAGGGATGGAGAGACAAAAGACTTTGAGTAATCTGGGCTGGTTCAAGTCCACGTCCAAGAGACGAGCGCTCCTACTGAAACTGACGGCCTCACTGAAAGAGGTCACAATGATGGCTGGTGTGGGGAACGGACATTCCAACATTTGAATGGCTGACCTTGTTTTTATGGGGAGTGCATTTTCCGATCCATCTGAGGTATCTAAAGCCATCAAGAATGTAAACTTTTAAGGGTCTTATACAATTTGCGGAAATACGTTTAGTATTAAAAGCCATGGGTTTATCGAGAATAAACCGATTAAATCGGCGCACCCCATCATTGTGCCCGCTAATCGTAACATATAGATTGTTTGTTTAAAAAATGTCCTAGTTCTGAGGTCCATTCTATTGCCAGTGTGGCAATAACAGTGGAATGATTCCTTCTAACAGCTTGCGAGAAGAAGTTAAGTCAATGATAATTGAAAACCCTGGAGCCAGGGGAAATAGAATGTGAATACGTTTTGCATCTTCGCTCTGTAATCTCTCCTCCTGGCTTTGCTCATTTTTCAGCTTCGGAGTTAATTTCCCTGCTGCCTCTAATGTTATTTTCTGTCTCTTCCTGCAGCACTTCACTCCCAGCTTCTTTCCTCCTAGCAATCCTATTTACTCTCTCCAGCTTTTCCCGTCGTATATCTTTCTCCTCTCCTCACTGTCTTCACCCCTTCCTCTCCCTTCGCCCGCTTTTTCTCTTCCTCCTCTCTCTCCTTCCCCTTTCTCTCTATCTGTGCTGGTCTTTTCCTGCGGTATCTTAACTCGCTTTCTCCTCCCCCTTTTATTTATTTATTTTCTCTCGCACACACACTCTTCCCCCCCCCCCCCCTCTCTCTCTGTATCTGTGCTGGTCTTTTCCTGCGTCTGCATTTTCCTGTATCTTGACTCGACTTCTCCAGCCCACCCCCCCTTTTCTTTATTTGCCTCTCTCTGCACCCCCTCCTCTCTCTCTCTGCACCCCACTCCCTCCTTTCTCTGCACCCCTCTCTCTGCACTCCCTCCTTTCTCTGCACCCCTCTCTCTGCACTCCCTCCTTTCTCTGCACCCCTCTCTCTGCACTCCCTCCTTTCTCTGCACCCCTCTCTCTGCACTCCCTCCTTTCTCTCGCTCTCTGCACTCCCTTCTCTCTCTGCACTCCCTTCTCTCTCTGCACCTCCACCACCACCCCTCTCTCTGCACTCCCTCCTTTCTCTGCACCTCCACCACCCCCCTCCTCTGCACTCCCTCCTTTCTCTGCACTCCCTCACTCCCTCCTTTCTCTGCACCTCCACCACCCCCTCCTCTGCACTCCCTCCTTTCTCTGCACTCCCTCCCTCTCTTTCTCTGCACTCCCTCCTTTCTCTGCACCTCCACCACCACCCCCCTCCTCTGCACTCCCTCCTTTCTCTGCACTCCCTCCCTCTCTCTTTCTCTGCACTCTCTTCCCCCCCCCCCTTCCTCCTCTGCACCCCCTCCCTCTCTCTCTGCACTCTCTCTCCCCCCCCCACCTTCCTCCTCTGCACCCCCTCTCCCTCCCTCCCTCCCTCCCTCTCTCCCTCCCTCCCCCTCTCCCTCCCTCCCTCCCTTGCCTGCAGTACCGGGGGACAATGTGCAGGGCCCGGGCTGTGGCCGCGTGACTCGCGTGCACTCGCTCGCTCACTCACCTGGATGAGCGCGCGACACGTTTACCTGGGATGGAGCCGGCGGCCGGAACGCGCGCCGCGGTCTGGGAGCTGAGCTCGCGCTGTCCCTCCTCGCGCTCTCACGGCCCGTCTCGCTCTCTCTGCAGACTCTCACCTGAAGGCAGCCGGAGCCGGAGCCGGAGCAGCGACGGAGTAATCCTGGACATCTCCTCCCTGAAAATGAACGAGCTGGAGACTGACGTCCCCCCGCTCCCGCCCAGGTATCGATTCAGGGATTTATTGCTGGGTGACCAATCCTTCCAGAACGACGACAGGTAAGGAACTTGACTTCCCTTTTCAAGATAATATATATATATATATATATATTGCATTTTCCTTTCGTGCCTCAAGTGAAGGTGACTCTCCAGCGTGACTGGTACAGGAGCTGTCCAGTGTGCTGAATCCTGGGGTGGGAGCTGGTTGCAGTTGGACGGCAGCTTAACGATCCTTGCAGGAATAGCTGCATAATCTTCATTTGACTTTTTTTTTTAAATTTGCTTGGTGTTTTTATTTTCTTTAGCTATGGAATTGCAAAGTTAAGCCAGAGGGCACAAATTAGTGTTAGGGAGATTGACTTTACTCAGTGTGATAGATTTTTGGAATTATCTGGCAGATAAAAGAAGCGAAAAAAAAATATTTAGGTCATCGAAAATGAGACTCGATGACTTTTAATGGAAGTGTTAAGGCACCAGAGTTTCTTTGAGTTGAATGACGTTTCAATTCTAAGATGCCAGTGCAGTTGTTCTATAATGCAGAATTGTTCCCTACTTGATAGCCCCTCACCCGCACCCCCCAAATCCTGACTTTTTTTCTGGTGTGGTTTACAATCGTTACATTTTCTGCTGAATACCCATTTGTCAGTTTTTCGTTTTGCTATTCTGTTTGCCAAGAAGAAGTTGTGTCTTATTGATTGTAGTTTAAATTGCTGATTGACATTACAAGTATGGTCTATTATTGATAATTGTAGCTGTGCCTTAGCTGGAATTGTGTCTTTTATGTTTTCAAAGCCAAATGTTTGTGTATTTCAGTTTTTTTTTATATGACATGGTAGTTTTGAAGTGTTCACAAAGAATGGAAACTTTGCAGTATTGCACAATAAATGGCTGTTATTAAACTTTTGTATGCATTGTTTAGATTTATAACACAATTTCAAAACAATGATGTAACTTTGTGTCATCTATACTTATGAGGAAATGTAGAAGCTACTGAAATGAGATATGCATTATAGGTTAAATTATCAAAGCTACACAAGTACTTGCAGCACATGCGATAGCATTGCCTTATCATCACAATGAAAATAAGTTTGTATAACTATGCAATACTATGAACTTGAGTATTAAAACTAATTGCTTAGTATGTCCATTGAATTTAAATACAGCTAAAGTAGCACACCTCAATCTATCTGGTTCAACCTGGTTCAGGGAGAGTCACAGTTACTGGCGTATTGTGCCTTTCCTTGTATGATGCATTAATATAAAGGGGGATCGGTTTGCAGCTGGACAATGGCTTATCCTAATCAAAAATTGCACTCCTGGCAGAGTATCAAGAGCACTATAGTGTTGTTTTTGTTTCGATGGGTGGGGCATTTAAAAAAAAAAAAAAATGAATTTGGTAAAATGTTATAGCAACATATATGAACATAGGAACAGGAGTAGGCCGTTCCGCTATTCAGTTAGATCATGTATCAGCTGATCTGTATCTTAACTCCAGCTACCCGCCTTGGTTCCGTAGCCCTTAATACCCTTGCCTAACAAAAATCCATCAATCTCAGTTTTGAAATTTTCAATTGATCCCCAGCCTCAACAGCTTTTGGTGCGGGGGGGGGAGTTCCATATTTCCACTAACCTTTGTGAAATGTATGATATTTTCTTACCTTTCTTACCCCCCCCCCCCCTTCCAGTCCAGTGCTGCACAGAGACCACAGCGTTTGACTTGCCACTGGCAGTTACACTGCAATAAGCCACTGTAAAGTGCACAAAATGCACCATTCAGTTTTGCCTCTGGCAGGAAGTGCTCACCCTCTGCTTGGTTCCTTACAATAGCAGCAGGATTGAGACTGTAGCACAGTGAGCATTTTGAAAGTGTGTCTAGACTGGACTTTTAAGACCAGTATTCCTTACTTGCTTTGTAATGCTACATGTATTATTGCCCAGTAATCTGGTGTAAAAACATAGCTGAAACTGTAGCACCAGTCATGTTTTGCTCATGTTCTTTGGATCAGATGTCATCAATATTGATGCTTGTATCAATTTGGGAATATTGTCATATTTTTCTGTTGCTATCCAAAAAGTTGTCATCAAAGGAATCGACTATTGCCTGTGGTGGGGGAGTCCAGAACAAGGGAGCATAATCTTAGTGTTATCACAAAGGATAGTGGAAGCATGGAATACTCTCTTTTTTAACACCCCCCCGCCCCCACCACCACCAAAAGGCTGTAGATGCTAGGTCAATTGAAATTTTCAAGACTGAGATCAATAGTTTTTTGTTGGGCAGGGTATCAAGGGATATGGAACAAAGGTGAGTAAATGGAGTTGAGGTACAGTTCAGCCATGATCTAATAGAATGGAGGAACAGGTTCGAGAGGCTGGATGGCCTACTTCTGTTCCTAGGTTTCCTACAAATGGTAAATTACTGAAACTATTAGAAAAATGTTATATACCTTTTTTTGGCCAATATTTATCTTTTTGTACAAAATTTTATTCAATGGCTTCTGGAACTGTGTGATTGCTTCAGCATGATGGTATCTTTTTATGACCTATAACTTCTGATCAGTTTGCACTCCGCCGTTCTCACACTCTTCTTGACAAATCTCAGCTTTTTTAAAAAGGAAGAAAAAACAAAACTTCAAACCATAACAATCCTAACACAGAAACACTTAACAATTCTAAACACCAAGAAATATCATATGCAAACACCTTAGATATAACTAAAGCTGCAGTCTCTGAAATGGCTACACATAAGGATGTAGCACCCAGTGCCAGTGTACAAATCACTACTTGCATCTAAAACATGACCATGTCTTTCAATATAAGAATAAGGTAGGTCCACTATTGCATAAAATGTGCACATTTTTGAATATATCCTGATAATAATTGAATTGTGTATTTTCTGAATTTGTTTAAAAATGATTTGTGAATTTTTAAAAACTTTTATAATATAGGGACAGTGATAGAATTAGTGGCTCGTGATTTAGTGCATTTTCCATGACTTCATTATCCATGGGTCACTACATTTTTTTTACGGAGGATATTGATATTCAGTTTAAATTTTTAAAAAAATACCATGCATTATAGACTTTCAAAAACAAAGTTTAAAACTTCCACCTTGTCTCTGTGATATGCAATTTCCCTTTTGTTCAGCCCAGATCCGAGTGTGCTGAAATTAAGATACCAGCGTACACAGTTGAAGATTGGCTTTTCCAAGAATTAAAGTTAGTGACGATGAGCAAATCCAATGAGTTTGATGGAGTGTTGTCTTCACTGCACCCTTGTGTACCCTATTTATAGAGAGAAAATGACTGTGGATTTATTAAGAATTTATATTGTTTTTTAATTCAGAACATAATTCCAATTCCTTTGAACAAAAGTTTGTGCAAAACTAATTACTAATAAAAAAAAAGTGTTAGGGATCTGTTTTCAATTTTAAAATATCATTTAGTATTGCAAATTAAACCTGTTAAAGATGAAGTCCAGTGGCTGTGGCCTGTCAGATTTTCCCTTTTGTATCCAAAGAATTAAGCTGGGTTGGAGGCAGGTGAGCAAAAAGATCCAAAGTCTGAAGTTTACTTTCACAAAACTCTCGAACTGTGAGGCAAATAAATACAACTTCCCTGTGGACTAGCTGTAACCGAGAGCTGTGTAATGCCTTGCTTTAACCTGTTGTGACAAATTTAACTTGTTATTAAATCCTGCTCAAGTCTGTTTTGAGCCTTGCAAATAGTGAAGCATAATTGGATGAATTATTTGAAGACTTGTAGGTAGATTTTTGATTTTTTTTTTGCAGTGGTATTAAAATACATCCAGATCACATGAAGCCTGGTGGCACAGCAGTTTAGCTTATTAATCCACTGCTTCACAGATTGGTTGGATGGTTTGCACCTGCATTTGCCCACATGATTTCTTGGTCCCTAGTCACAAGGGGAAGGCACAAAGGCCGGTTTCTTCCCCTTGTGGAGGAACAATTGGCAGGCTAGTTGGCCTCAGTTCACCCTTTCAAATGATTTCACAGCAAGGCCATAGGAGCAAGCCAACTGTCCTCTCTTGGTTCCAGAACAGTATGGGAGGGTAAGGAAAAAATAACTATATTAATACAACAGATAATTGCAATAGTTGCAGTGAATAATGCTCTTTTAGCATTGAGTGCATTTGCAAATTGTTATAAAATGCATGATTTTAATTTACTATAATTAAAATTACAAACGAATATTAATTGATAAAGACAGAGCTATTTGGATATGTTTCAATGGAATGATTCCATGGGCTGTCGGCAATTGATGAATGATATATTTCACAATTGTGATGCTCTTTCTGAGCTTGCACCTGCAATTCTACAATGTATTTTCTGACCTTGGCTGCTGCCATTTATTTGGATTGTGCTGTAAATAAAATATTCTACTTGGCTTCTGATGTGTCCACTGAATCAAGTTATTTCGGCCTTTATGGAAGACGTGCTTTCAGGTTTTATATCTTTGTAAATTCTGTGTGTCGGGGGACAAGAGTTAAGGTCAAATTTTGAACAATGTAATTTTTTTTTCGTAACACTGAACAACCATATTCTGCTTTGGCATCAATTGTAACAGTGGTACTATGATAGCAATAGCATTTTTAGTAATGGAAAACATAGCTGGTTTATGGTTGTGGTCTCATGTGCCCTCCAGTCTGCCTCACTTATCTTGACATATTCTTTTACCTATGCCATTCAGAACACCTTTGATGTTCTCCGCATTGCAGTTTGATGATACTCGTAAGTAACTTGAACATGTAACCTGAACTGAGACTACTTCACACCAAATATAAGTGGTTATATACTGCTCAGAAAAAAATGATTGGCTGGTATAGGGCAGCAACTGAATTAAGAAGTTCTGCAATTGCCAAAACGGGAGGAAAATGCCTTGATTTATTTGTTATCTGGAATCTATCAACCATCTGTTATTCTATGTATATGAGTCCTATAGGAACGTGTATTTTCTAGTTTTTTGAGATTTTAAAAATGTATATATAAATAATCAATTAGGTTTAACCCAATATGGTTTGTGCACTTCCCAGTAGATTTCTGCCACTAATTAGAGCCAGGAATTGGGCACAAAATGTAGTTCTGCCTGGCCTAGATGGATATTTGCATATTCTCATGTTTTGTAGCTCATTAGTTTTATTAATATTTATGTTCATCAAGCGATTTTGGCACTGGGAAATGGAACATCTTCCTCAGTTCAGGCCCTCCATTTTAGCATCAAGCATTCCCAAGACGTGCAAAGCACAGATTAGATGCCGATTGTTGCTGCCTCTACTCTGCCTTAACAATATCCCTTCATTCCAATCTCCAGAAGCACACCCTATATTGCACTGGTGTGATGTTTTTCCTTTTCCTCCTGACACTGGCCATGCTTGTGGCCACTGAGTGAGATTGCAAATTTAGTGGCGTCAAGAGCAGCTTTATGGTTTGGTCTGTTCCCACTGGGAGCTGTGTAGAGACTGCCCTAATTCATTTTTCATAGCATCCTTACAGCCGGCAGATAGACTTTCATTCTATTATGCTGATCTGGAGGCACCAGAGATAAAAGGATGGTGTGCTAAGCGAATGCACCATTCAGCCCACTGCATTGGGTGTAGGGTTACCAGACTCCACACTCAAGCATCCTCCACCTATTTTTGACTTCCGTAACAAATCGCTATTATATTGGTGTGATTTATTCTCTGCTCAGGAGATCATAAAAGGTCTTATTTTGGTTTATGTTTTTAATTTTTGTCTAGAATAATTGAAGGTCACTGTTGAGTTACAGATATTTTGACCTGGGTTTCAAAGAAAATGCCAAATCACTTCGTACATACAAACTTAAGGAAAATGAGAACCTTCCCCTCAATATGTCTAATTCATCCTCTTATCTCTGAAGTTATGGTACTTTTTTTTGTTGTCCTGTTAATAAAAAAAAAATGGCAGGGTCATGCGAGAACAATGTGACTGCACAGGAAGCAATGAAGAAAAATAGATAGGCAGTGCCACATGTAACAACAATTCAATGAATGTCTGATAGAGGGATAAAATTCCAGAAATCTAAAATGTTCTGATCTAAGAATATGAAGAGAGATATAACCAATCAGTTTTAGTTGGATGGAAATTTGGGGACTCAACCTTGTTTTGAACTGACCTTTCACAGTCCTAGGCTTTTTCTTAAAACAATTTGCACTTCCATAGCATTCCTCATAACAATAACCATCTCAGATGGAGAAAAAAAGTGGTTACTGAGTTGGAAGAACAAGAAGGAACTGAAGTTATTTTGCAGACTGAAAGCAAGGCCGAAGAGAGAGTTTTGTAGCTTTTCAAAGCAGGCAAGGTGACAAAGTGGAGAGATTTGGGGAGGGCAGTCAGAAAGCAGCGGTGCAGTGAATGAAAGAACAGCTACCATTGGTGGACTGAAGGTAGTGGGAAAGGAGGAATGAATCTGTGATTATATAATCCACGTGGTTAAGTTATCAACATGGCCACTTGCAGTGGAGCTTTCACCATGTTAGACTTTGATAGCATGTTATAACAGGGCATAGAACGTGAAACCTGAAATTAGAATAGTTATAAAGGTTGATTTCCTAAGATCCTGTGGTGCAGGTGGGCCTCGCATGTAACCAGTGCATATCCAGATATGGATTGACTGTATGTGACGCTTTACTGACACTCTGGACCATTGCAAAATTTATCCAGTAGAATTACTTTAAAAACTTTTGCTCGATTTATTTTTACACCACTGTTTTGAGAACTACTCATCAAGTCTCGCCTCGCAAACGTTTTCTTAATGGGGCGCATCTCCTCTGGAATGGTGATTTTGTATTCTATTTGACCGGATTCAATCCCAGGAAGCTGGTCCTGCCTCTCTGCAGTACAGCTTATTATGCATTTTTGCCCAATTTTTGTTTTAAGTATTTAAATGGCTCTCAACACAAATGGAAGTAAATGCTATGTTTGTAAACGGCAATCAATCAATGTCAAAGTTGTATGAGGCCCCACCTCCTCCTAGGTGACTATTTTAAATGATTATTGCAAATAACATTAAGTACAAGGAATTAGTCATAACATTCTCTACAGCATTTAACGGGTTGCTTTAAGTGCTGAAATTTAATAAACCCATGGCTGACATTGCAATCTGATAGGGGGAAATGAATCCATTCTTAATGCTTACAGTAGCATCAGTTTTGGACTGGAAGTAATGCAAAGTAGGTTATTGAGCTCACTGATGAGTATGAAGATTTGATAAATACTGAATACTAACTGATCTCCAATGGTCAGTCTGGGCCCAGGAGCAGGATTGTGATATTTATCTGCTAAAATAGAGCTGTGTTTAACCTGGTCTGTTCTTTTTAAGGCTACTGTTCCAGTATTCCCTGTGGAGGGAGGCGTCTAAATAGTCATATCCTGAGGCCAATTGAAGGTTAATTGTTGTATGAGATTTCTGTAGATCTAAATCTGCCTTTGGGGAGAGATTGAAGTCAGCAAAAAGAACAGAAAATGACTAGTTTTTAAAAATTATTTTTACACTCTGTCAGATATGAAGTATGATGGCTGCATGCCAGAAGCAAGACATTTTATAATTAAGTATAACATTTCAAAAAAGTAGTGCATTTGTAAGATTTTAATTCTTTCACTCTTGTAATGAATTCCGTTCCCTAATATCCCAAAGGTCAGATGTTCCTTTTGGAACAGCTGGGAAATATAAGCAAATATTGGCTTGACTGAAACATTATTTCTTTCAGTAGAAGTTGTGGTTGAAATAGAGTTTAAAAAAAAAACTCACCATTTTGTTGACTTTTTCTGGCTTCAAAACTAGAAACAGTAGATTTAATCGAACATGCACCTTATCAAAGTTAAATTGATGGAACATATAATAATTGACTGGTCTACTTGGCACTGATCCAGCTGTTTTGGTTACTGAAAAAGCAAATGTTTGCTCATACCATCTTCGTTAGTTGTTCAGCACCATGGACAGTAAATAATGATTGAGAACAGATAGTCAACTGCAAGAGTCCTATTAAATTATGGTTGCAAACAAAATGTGGACTTCTTGATTAGGCTGGTAATATTTTGGCAAAATCCCAAACCAAATCTTCCTCAATGTTGAAACCAACTCATGTTATTAGTTTGCACGACCAAAATGTTGATTGGTCTTTCAACTTATTTTTAAAATCATTTTATTTAATGGCGACAACCAGCAAATCAAATGCTGCACCCCACATTCTGCTTGCACCTCCACTTAAGAGGAAGACACATTTTTGACTGCATATCTGGAGGAAAGATCCCTTTTAGGTTTTATAATTTATTTTTAGATTAAGAACGAACTTGCATTTATGTAGGAGCTTATCACATCCCAAAACACTTCACAACCAATCAGTTGATCTTTTGAAGTGAAATCAATAATGTAGGAAGAGGTGGCAGCCAATTTGTGCACAGCAAGATCTCAAATAGCAAATTAGATGGATGATCAGTTAATCTATTTTTTTTTGGTTGTGGGAGGAATATTGGCCAGGAGAATTTCCCTGCTGTTCTCTGAATTGTGGCATGGGACCTTTTTAAGTCCATCAGAACAGGCAGAGGTACCCCAGTTTAATGCTTCATCTGAAAGATTGCACCTCCGGCAATGCAGCATTGAAATGCTGACCTTGATAATGTGTTCAAATCCTGGAGTGAGATTTGAAACCAGAACCTCCTGACTCCGGGTTGAAAGTGGTACCAACTGAGTGAAGCTGACACGTAGGATGAAACTTTCCAAAACCCTATGCCTCCAATGGGCTTTGTGTGTAGTGGATGACTGACTGGAAAATTGCATGTGCCTTTGCCGTCAGTTTTTCCATTCATCAAAAGGAGACGAGGCAGAAATGAGAGACTTTCAGAAAGAAAGTGAGGCAGAAACAATGGGTGGGTGGG
This sequence comes from Heptranchias perlo, assembly GCF_035084215.1. Lineage (NCBI taxonomy): Eukaryota > Metazoa > Chordata > Chondrichthyes > Hexanchiformes > Hexanchidae > Heptranchias > Heptranchias perlo. The sequence continues at coordinate 30,389,737 of NC_090355.1, forward strand.
GGCGGGGTTGGGGGTGGAGAAGAGGAGGAGGAGGAGGAAGAAAAAGTCACAGATTCAGATGGACACCACTATGAGAAAAGTATGACCAGGAAAGAGAGAGTAAATAAAGATAGAAAGAGAAGCATAAAAGAATTAGAAATTGGAAAAGAAGCAGAAGGACAGTACGGAAGCGAAGTTTTGCCTGTGTGGAATTTCTGTGCTGGTAAATGCATAACTGTATGCATTGACTAATTGTCAGTGAGGAGCAGGTTATCCAAAAGGCATTAAATCGACTTGGCACCTGGATGGATGGTTGGCCAATCTGCAATTAATGTAAGACAATAATTGGTACTGAAAATAATAATGTTACAATATGTCACCATATTGTTAAGTTTAGACCTTGTAAGCAGAAAAGGAACCTCGAAGTAGTAACAGATACCATATTAAATACAGTAACAAGATTGAATTTTTTAATCACCAAGGTTGAGGCCATCCAGTCAGCTGCTTCCCTTCTCCCCCACCCCACTTTCTCACCAAGCCAAATCCAAATACTGCCACCCCTGGCCTTAGCTCTGAACCCGTGTCTCTCTCTAGTTTCTCTCTTAACTCCCCTCATGTCTTCTGTGAGCTCCTCTCATTCATAGAACTCACCTCCTGTTCCCTTGAGCACATTCCCACTAAACTGCTGACTACCCTCCCTGAACCACATGCTGGCTAACATTGTGTGTGGTTCTGTCTCCTCAGGAACTATCCCGCTCCCTTTCAAAACCGCCGCCATCACATCTCTGTCCTTGCAAACTACTGCCATGTCTTCAGTCTTCCATTCTTCCATTGGTGGTTGTTCTCCCCAAATCCCTCCACTTTGCCAACTCAATGAAATTGCTTCTGTGGTGAGTAGAGTTGTTTTTAATAATGTGTGCCTGACTCTTTTGTCTAATTTAATATAAGGAATTCTAGAGTAAGGAAAGATAACCACGCAGAAACACAATAGACATGTCAAAGGCCTAGATTTTCATTTGTGATGGATTTAGTGCCAAAATAGAAAGAGAATTTGCTTTTGTAAGCACTTTTCACACTGTCTGGATGTCCCAAAGTACTTTTTAAAAATTCATTCGTGGGATGTGGGTGTCGCTGGTGATGCTGGCATTTATTGCCCATCCCTAATTGCCCTTGAGAAGGTGGTGGTGAGCTGCCTTCTTGAACCGCTGCAGTCCGTGTGGTGAAGGTTCTCCCACAGTGCTGTTAGGAAGGGAGTGCCAGGATTTTGACCCAGCGACGATGAAGGAACGGCGATATATTTCCAAGTCAGGATGGTGTGTGACTTGGAGGGGAACGTGCAGGTGGTGTTGTTCCCATGTACCTGCTGCTCTTGTTCTTCTAGGTGGTAGAGGTCGTGGGTTTGGGAGGTGCTGTCGAAGAAGCCTTAGCGAGTTTCTGCAGTGCATCCTGTGGATGGTACACACTGCAGCCACTGTGCGCCGGTGGTGAAGGGAGTGAATGTTTAGGGTGGTGGATGGGGTGCCAATCAAGTGGGCTGCTTTGTCCTGGATTGTGTCGAGCTTCTTTGTCCTGGATTGTGTCGAGCTTCTTGAGTGTTGTTGGAGCTGCACTCATCCAGGCAAGTGGAGAGTATTCCATCACACTCCTGACTTGTGCCTTGTAGATGGTGGAAAGGCTTTGGGGAGTCAGGAGGTGAGTCACTCGCCGCCGAATACCCAGCCTCTGACCTGCTCTTGTAGCCACAATATTTATATGGCTGGTCCAGTTAAGTTTCTGGTCAATGGTGACCCCCAGGATGTTGATGGTGGGGGATTCGGCGATGGTAATGCCGTTGAATGTCAAGGGGAGGTGGTTAGACTCTCTCTTGTTGGAGATGGTCATTGCCTGGCACTTGTCTGGCATGAATGTTACTTGCCACTTATCAGCCCAAGCCTGGATGTTGTCCAGGTCTTGCTGCATGCGGACTCTGACTGCTTCATTTTCTGAGGGGTTGCGAATGGAACTGAACACTGTGCAGTCATCAGCGAACATCCCCATTTCTGACCTTATGATGGAGGGAAGATCATTGATGAAGCAGCTGAAGATGGTTGGGCCTAGGACACTGCCCTGAGGAGCTCCTGCAGTAATGCCCTGGGACTGAGATGATTGGCCTCCAACAACCACTACCATCTTCCTTTGTGCTAGGTATGACTCCAGCCACTGGAGAGTTTTCCCCTTGATTCCCATTGACTTCAATTTCACTAGGGCTCCTTGGTGCCACACTCTGTCAAATGCTGCCTTGATGTCAAGGGCAGTCACTCGCAGTCAATGAATACTTTTTGAAGTGTAGTCAATATTGCAATGTAGGAAAACATGGCAGTCAACTTGTGCACAGCAAGAGATAAATGACCAGATAATCCAGATGACCTGCTGAGTATTTCCAACATTTTCTGTTATTTCAGATTTCCAGCATCTGGAGTATTTTGCTTTTGACCAGATAATTTATTTTGGTGAGGGAAGAATGGGAACATATATTGACTTTTTTTATTTTCTTTCAGGATTAATCTTCTGTTGATTAGAGTGACCACTCCAGCCCATCTGTTTCTTAAAAAAAAATCCTTTTCCGAGAGAGTTGCCTGTCTTCAATTAGCCACGTCTGTGGACTAATTTTCTGTCCCCCCATATGTTTTGTAACTTCGTGGTTCCAATTTATCATCTGACTGCAATTATAGAAGATGTTGCCCATCCTTTCTCCCAGGACTTACTGTGCCCTAATTTTTTGCATGCATTGGTTTTATTGTATCCTTGTCCATTCTTGCACTAAATGCCTTATTGTACCAATTACCCAAAAAGGTGCAAGAGAGACTGGGATTCATTTTGCAGTTTTAATCCCCAGGCATCATGTTTGAATGAGAAGGGAAAAAAAGCAATGTATTGAGAATTCATTCCTTCCTGCTTTTGTGGGGAGGGAGGGAGGGAGGGAAATTCAGGACCAACAGATTTTTATTTTCTTTAAGCTCTGTTATATTATATGCTTGTTGTAGGAGAGCAATGCTAAAATGACCCCTGTGCACTGCTCTTCCTCATTTATATTAACAATTTGCCACTGCTTTCCAGTAGACCTGCTGGAGATTGATTAGGGGAGAAAAAGGAGATCCATTCTTCTGTGCATTTTTGAAATCGGTTTCTAATTGGACCTGCAGCAAAGAAGACGCAAAGTATAATTTAAAGGTTGATACTTCTATAATTAAAAACAAAACTTGGGAGCTGTTGGTCTGGGGACAGACACTGCTTGCGTTATGGTGCACTTTTATATCATACAGCAAACATGCTAACGTTGTCATCGGAACACAAGACTCATGACAATTATAGGTCCGTATTGCTGCTAGGTCTTGGTAGTTATGACCGCACCTTTGGAAACGTGGACTGTGGAAGATCTGCAGGGCAGCAGTTGATAATACTGTACTCCCATAACATAAAAGCATATTTTTTAGAGTAATGGTCTTTTGAAACATCCCAATGCTTTTGATCCAGCCAGAAGAAGGCATGGAATAATTACCCATTCACGACTTCCTCAGAATTTGTTTTCCTCCTAGTAGCAACACGGTAGAGATTGGGAACCTTGGTGAAGAGCACTTAAAGTTGACTTCTTCTACTCTGTAGCGCCACATTTTGCCCTCCCCAGCTGTTCAGCTTTGTGATTTTACATGTTGGCCCCCCAACTGTTCTGTTTCGTGAGGCTACATGTCGGTGCTCCAGCCACAATTACTTCTGCTGTTGACTTAATTTTAATTTTTTTTTTTCATTTTGTTTTCTTAATTTTCTTCCCTTTTTCTCTCTGAAGCACTGACTGTTGTTGAGCAAAGTTCCACAGCTGACAGCAGCCTTGGACAGCGGGTGGGGTAGACATAGAACTAAAAAGGTGAGATCAGGTTAAACTCCTGTAAATAAATGTTTAACACAATAGTGCAGACAGAGACTGGACATTAAACTAAAGTTGTATTGACTTGCATAATTTTTTTAAAAAGCTGTGCCAGTGACGTTTGATTGACTCTGAGATAAAGCCACACCAGTAACATAAAATACTGCAGCCACTGGAAACCTTAAACAAAAAACAGAAGATGCTGGGAACACTCAGCAAGTCAGGCGGCATCTGATGAAGTCTGTGCCTGAAACATCAGCAATTTTTTCCTTTCTTTACAGGTGCTGCCTGACTTGCTGAGTGTTTTCATCGCTCAGCTTAGTGGTATTCCAATATTAATATGCATAATCTAGCCAATCTAGGGTTGCCAACCCTCCAGGTTTGCCCTGAGATTCTCCAGGAATTGAAGATGAATCTCCTGGACACTGCTGTGAACAACCCAAGAGAAATAAAAATGATTTTTCCAATTTCTTTGAACACTTTCATTTATTAGTTACAAAAATATTGGAGATGGGGGTGGGGAGCTGTTTTACTGGGCGGGGTAATTAGAGGTGGGAGGTCATGTGATGCAATCTCCAGGAATACGTCCAACCAGAGGTAACCCTAAACCAGTCCCATCTTTATAACTATTGAGTTCAAATGTAATTCAGTTCATTTTGCCACTAATCTTATCACGTCACAACCTTACATATTCCCACTAATGGCATAGGCTGCCCACATATCTGAATTGGTCTAAATTATATACTCTTGGACTTTAATTTTCATATTATCCTCATATTGGTGAATTCAGCATAAAAATTCTAGTGTAGAGCAGCCAATTTAAAATGGGGCAACTAAATTGTGCTCTTGTTTCACTTGTCTGCCATCAGTAAGATTGCCTCAAGATAGGCAGCCTAAAACTGGACTATGCTGTACTGGCTTCATTATAACAGCTGGAGTCAGCAGTTTCCATGAGTTGGCACTAAACATCATAACATGTATTGTAAAATTGGTCTGTCTATCCCCTGGGGTGAATTTCAACCACCTTCTCTCCTTTGGGCTAGTAGGCTTGCACAAGTAAGTAGATTTAAATTTCTGCAGCCAGATGAAACCAGCTCCATCCGCCCACTCTCACCACTCACAATCTCTCTAGTTTCCTCTAAAACTTGCAGCATTGTTATCCCTACACACACGCATGCAATAGTTCTCAAGGTCTCTGGGGAAAGCAAAGCACCACTGATTACAGGCAGAGAGCGAAGCAGCGTTGTTTAATGTGCCTCACTTGCGTCAGTGACCTTAATGTAATGAGTGCAACTTGCAATCTAGCTGCTTGTACAAATTCACGCACACACACTAAGGGATGCCTAAAATGTAGGGTACAATAGAAAATGATTCATATGATTGAAAGCAATAGTTTTATTTTTATAATCTTGAATATTTCTGCTATTAGGGCAGTTTCTCAACATCTCGAGACAGGATGGGCCTTCTGTGCCATAAATTTCTATGATTCTATGGTCACCATTGACTCACCAGGAAGGCAATAATGTGGGAAGTATTTGCTTCTTATTTGAATTTCTGTTCTGATTTTTCCATCTCTTTCCCAAATGAAACATCAGGATGTTGATTGGTTTGTTCCCCAGGGAAGTCCTGAAGGCAAATATCAATCAGGACTATGACTCAAGCAGCAGAGATTTCAATAATGTAGCTATCTGACTGCCTGGAATTTAATTCTCATGAATATGAATTGATGATGCATGTGAAACATTGTTCTAAATTTTTCTTAACAGTATTTCCAAGAAATGTAATAATGTTAAGCCCAATGTTACATTTTATATTACCAAGGTTTATTGCATTTGATTTCTATAGGGTCTGTCAAATTAATATGCTATGCAATGTCTTTGTTAAACATTTATTAACTACAGACAAAGAGGGGTTGATTGTGTTTTTCATTCATTTCTTTCACATGATGTTCTTGAGCCTACAACAATAGATAGTCTGCAGTACAGTGTGTTCAGCTTTGTACAAAAAGCATGTTACAACAAAGGAAGAGATTTTTTTTGTTTGCATTTTCTTTCATCAATATTCTCCCTTTCCTCCTCCTCCTGAAGGTATTGACTCCTTCCTGTCAGTCACCCTCCAGTACGTAGCACAAGTGACCACGTGAGCCTCAATGGAGTGTGTCAGCAGGTGATTTGACCATGGGTACATTATTTACATTTGATGATAAACATAGAAAGAAAGACTTGTACTTTTTACAGCGCCTTTCACGACCTCAGGATGTTCCAAAGCGCTTTACAACTAGTGGTGTATTTTGAAGTGTGCTGTTGTAATGTAGGAAACACATTTTGGTAAATCCATATATATCTTTTCTTAACCTTAATGGTTCACTATAAAAAGGCCATCCTCCATCACATAGATCTCTGATGTATGATGGTGTTAAATGTGTTCTTTACATATACAATCTGTGATAAATTCTCAACCCTTCACCACTGCCATAGTCAACTTTATTTGTATATTGTTAGATTAGACTTTATCATCCTTCCCTTGCCCTTTTCATGATTCACTCGTGGGGACAAGTGCAGCCTCTTCCCATATGCTTCCCCTGCTTCTCTGGCCCCTCCAAAGAAATTATCATTTTAATCACTTCCCACACAAGGGGGCCGATTTTAGCACCCGCTCTCGGGTGCGTTCTCGGCGGGGGGGGGCCTCGAAAATCCCGAAATGGAGCAGCGGGACCGGATTGCGCCTCGATCCCGCCCACTTCCGGGTTCCACGCTGGCGCGCCGGCGTGCGCGCGCAGCCCCCGCTGGTGGGAATCCCGCAGGCAATTAAAGCCAGCGGGATGCCACTTGAGAGTATTTACTTTGCTTGTTCAGGTCATTAACTGACCTGATTAAGGGACTGTGTGTGATTTTGGATAAACATGGGACTGTTTCACACACTGGGGGAAACACTCCCAGGTCGAATGGACGTGTTGAGCTGTCAGCCTGTGGCAGCTGCAAAGGTCCATTTGACAGGTGGGGAGGGGGGGGAGACCCTCACCCATTGCAGGAGGCCGCTCTGTCACTTGGGACAAAGTTTCGCCTCCACCACCCCCCTCCTGACGGTCAAAGTCACCAACCTGCACACTTACCCTGGGGTCCGGAGACATGTACCTACCTTGCGGACCCCCTCACATGTACATCTTGCGGATGGGGGCTGCCGTAGCTGCAGTCATGACCTCCTCGGAGGGCGAACAGCATCACCAGCCTCACCAGCCTCGCCATCCACCCCGTCCACCTTTGACACGTGGAACTCCACAACAGAGTGCTGTGACACATCCACCTGTACAGCAGGAGGGAGGGCTACCGCAGAGAGAGATGCGTCGCAGAGGGCACTACCCTCGCCACACGTTCCACAGACCGAGGCTCAGCCTCCTGGACCTCTCTGAGCAGCAGTGCACACGGAGGCTCAGAGTCACTCGCCATGTAGCCGTGGACATCTGCAGCCTCTTTCATGCCGAGCTGCTCCCGGCTGGCCCATGCACCATCCTCCCACCTGTCGCTGTCAACGTCACCACTGCCCTCATGAACTTCTCCGCAGCCTTCCAGGGTGCAACCGGGGACATCGCCGATGTGTCTCAGTCGTCTGCGCAGAAGAGCACTGCAAAAACACTCACACCCACTCTGCGGTGAAAATGGGTGGCATCAGTGGTGGGTCCGCATAGTGATACACAGGAGCGGGCATTATTGCGCAAAACAGACAGGATTCGCGAAGACATGGCAGTAGTGGTGCCAATACAATGTGTGCTGTGAGTTGTTCTGATATTCAATATAGGTAACACCCATGACAAACCCTCAAACACCCTTGTGCATCCCCTTCATGCTCACGGCACGTTTGCCTTACGCTGCCTACTGCACATATGTGATGCATGCCCTGTGGCTGCAGCACAGATGGTGGCAGGTTGAGTGAGGCTGGCCGTGAGAGAGATGCACGAGAGGGTGAGTATGGGATAGAGCCATGAGATTGTATGAGGGTTGGGTTGCGTGGTAGTGGCGGGGTGAGTACTCGCGAGGTGAGTAGGTGCAGGTAAGATGGGGATGGGGTTTGAGTGGGTATGAGGGGTGATGTGACAGAGTAGTGTTGGCAGTGCCGAAGGAGATGTGGGGTGGGGGCAGTGTTGTGGCAGACGGTGTGTAGGGGAAAGACTACGTGTTCTCACTGTGGCTGACCTACTGATGTCATTGGAGCGCCTCCTGCACTGTATGCAGGTGGGCGATACGTTGGTGGCGCTGGTGACCTCCTCTGCCACCTCGAGCCAGGCCTTCTTGGTGGCAGAGGCAGGCCGCTTCCTCCCGCCTGCCGGGTGGAAGATCTCTGTCCTCCCCCTCCTCCTCACCCCATGTATTGATACCTGGGGTGAGGCATCATTAAACTGGGAGCAGCCTTCCCCCTGGGCTGCTCCATGCTGTAAGTTTTCAAATTTGTTGCAGCATCTGTCAGTGGAGGACTGCCCTCTTTAAATAGAGCGCCTCCAGCTGACAGATCGTACTGCGCATGCGCAGCCCGCCCGACGCGCAGATCAGCAGCGTGGAACCCGGAGGTGCAGTTAAGTGGCTCCAATTAGTGTGTTGCCTGCTACGATCGCGCGGGAAACCCACTAATTTCACCGCGCCCGCTGGCCCACCCGCCGAGAACCCGCACCCCTGGTAAAATCGGGCCCAAGGAGCCAAGTAGTCACTAATTTTCCCAGTAGCTCAACACTAATTCCTTTTCTATACTTGCTATTTTCAATGACTGGTTGGTTTATCTAAATTTGGCAGCTCTCTACTTTTAAAACGTTACAATAATACGTCCTTTAAATAGTTGATTTGACTATTTTCTTGTGTGGAAAATCTCCAAATGTGAAATAAGCTCTTTTTCTTTTCCTTTTTAGAAAATTGGACAGTATGAGCTCGCCTGATAGCTCAGCAAATTTATCCAGGGAGTAGTTCAGCCATGCAGGTCAGGAAGGTCTTGGGCTCAATTTCTCATCTGTGCCAAGTTAATTAATCTTAGTCAGGGCATCAGTGGGCTTGCTACAATTGGTGTCCGTGCCTTCGGGTTGGGGAGGGGAAAATCACCCAGGGTTCTAGCCTTGACAGCTGTTCAACGACATGCAGAGACGTTGCTGGGTAGAAGTGAAAGGGTAAAGGGTCATCTGGCAGCCATTCCCTGCTGGTTGTAGGCCTCCCCAACAACATCAACAACGTGCATTTATATAGTGCCTTTGACGTAGTAAAATATCCCAAGGCACTTCACAGGCGCGTAATCGGACAAAAATTGACACCGAGCCAAAGAAGGAGACATCAGGACAGGTGACCAAATGCTTGGTCAAAGGGGTAGGTTTTAGGAGGGTCTTAAAGGAGGAGAGCGAGGCTAAGATGGACAAGAGGCCAAAGTTGGAGGAACGCAGAGTTCTCTGAGGGTTGTAGGGCTGGAGAAGGTTACAGATAGGGAGGGGCGAGGCCATTGAGGGATTTAAACACGAGGCTGAGAATTTTAAAATGGAGGCGTTCTCCACCTGATATTCCTGCTGTTTTAGTTGCTATAATGCCCAACTTTCCACGCAAATCCACTGCTTAGTGTGAAGGTTATTGTCTAGTGCTTTAATTTTGCCACAAATTTTGTGGTTTATTAATTGTATGTGAATGACTGACTTTGTTTTGTTGAAACGTTGTTGCCTGGATTTGTGGATTCAACCCTTTCGTAATTAATGAGAACAAAACTGATGAGTATTGTCTATCAAGTGTCTTAGAAGATAAAAGCCTAGAAATTACTGTCGGTGATATTGGTAGACAAATGATTAACCGCTTTATATGACATTCTTTTGTCTGCTATTTTAACTCAGCTGCTAACTGATTTATCTTAAAGGGGTTATAGCATATCATGGATCATTAAAACTTATATAATTGTTTTCACCCAATTGTGATCTACCCTGCATTGCCCTAATCATTAAAAAAAAACTAGGATCCACCCCATGACCAGTGCAGCTGTAGATACAAATCTAATTAGAATGGAAATTTGAGCCTTGAAATTATGTTATGCGACGTTAGCATTGAAAATTTTGTCCTCCAGTATTTTCTTGGACGTGTTAATAGGGTCAGCGCTTCTGCTAAAATACTGGATACTTAATATAGGAACTTGATACCAACACACAAACATCACACAGTTTATCTTCTAGGCTTTGATCTTTTTAATTAAAATTGACTCTGGTATGTTTAACTAGCTGGTGTTAAGATGATTCCCTACTTTTTTATGCAAGTTATAATTCTTCATACAGAGAACACCCCAGGAAAGTGAAACACACTGGCATTTAATCTCAATTTTTCTCAAAAGATTGAGGCTTAAATTCTCAAGATGATGGATTGAATACGCTTTTATTCCAAGTGATTGCTTACTGTAGTAAGGCCGTTGGCAGTGTTACAACATTTGTTTTGATATGACCTCTATCTAAATTGATTAACACAAATTCCATTTTCGACCTGCCTTTGAGATTCTTGGCTGCACATTTCTTATCTGTGGTCTGTAGTACATGATAAAGATATACAAGCATTTTAAGTCACAATTTTGAATCAGTAGGGACATGGTTATTGTGAAAATTACAGTGGACTTTCTGCAATTACTTAGGTTTCTTCCTCCTTCGTTTCCAAAAATTTTTATTTCCTCTAATAATTGTGATGACAATGCAGCTTTTGATGTTGCCTACAGATGATGATGGACTGATGGGCTATTTTCTTATTGTTAATTGCCTTGTGTCTGTATTTTATGCAGTGCCTCTTGACTCTCCAATGTGATGTATTATCTCCAAATCAATTTAAAAATGAGACTGTGCCGCTGCCTCAGATTAGCTCAGTCTACGCCAATATTGTGACGGGCTAGAGTCGTGAGGGGCTCAATCTCCAGTACACCATCCTTGTGCAAATGAGGCTGGGCCCTCAAAATGTACTGGGACTACCGGGTGGCGCTTTCTGCCAACCGCTCTGGGAGGGGGTGGGGGAAACCATCCCACAATTTGGGTGCAGTGCTGATTACCTCCTTCCATTGCCAAATAACCAGGAGTGTGGTGGAAAGATATGGTGATTCATGTTCCATTGGGTTCTATGTTGGGGCTGCTCTTACAATATAAATAAATGATATGAATGTAGCAATTGAGGGAAGAATACTGAAATTTTTTGATGGCGCAAGCTACCACCTTTTAATGACCTTTGTCATGGCAGTATAAATAGATAAGGCTATAAAAAACACAAGTGGACTCCTTGGCTTTGTATCTAGGGCATAGAATTCAAAAACATAGGAGATTTTGCAATTGTACAAGATCTTAGGCCACATTTGGAGTATTGTGTGCAATTTAAAATAGGAAGGATACAGAAGCAATAGAAAAGATGAACTGTTGATTGTTTAGGGTTACTAGGGATGGGGTTACAATTGTACTTAATGCTGACGCTGAAGAGAAAAAAAAATCACATCACGCATCTTTGCTTTTCTCTTGCCTACATCAAAGCTGTGCCTTTATCTGTGTGCTTTAACACAGCTGGCCTGTTATAACATTTGGTTTTGAAGTGGTCATAGCTGCCCATGGTGTGCTGAAACCCCATATAAACGTACAGCTTATTTAATATTGCCAAATTGGCGCAGGCAAGAGGTTTGTGTTTGAATGGGCAATGCAGAGGTATTTTAGGTTTGTGTTTATATCTGAAGTATGTACTGGACTGGGAAAGGTCATTGTGGTCTCGCTACGTGTCAATTTTCCTCAGTTGGTAGCACTCTTGCTTTGGAGTGAAAAGATTACCGCCCTACTCCAGGACTTGAGCACATAATCTAAGCTGAACATTCAGTGTAGTACTGAAGGGGTGCTACACTGTTGGAGGTGCCATCTTTCAGATGAGACATTAACCCAAGTCTTGTCTGGCTGTTCAGATGGTCTACTCATATTCTATCCTGCACCAAGTCCCGTTCATCCACCATCCCTATCCTCGTTGACCTACATTGGCTCTTGGTGCCTCAGTGCCTCAAATTTGGAAGGTTTTTCTACTTTAAAGGTGCATTGAAGCAGTATGGTTTTATATGATAATTTAAAAGGAAAAATGCTGGCTTAAAATTACCTGCACTCAACACGCCCAACACTCCTTTTGATTTCAAACATACCGGCCCATTCCTCCCCCCCCCCCCCCCCCCCAAATATTTATTGTTCCGTTTCTGGCAAATGGATCTGAAAAACTGGCAGCTCTGGCATTCAAAAGCGCAACTTATTAGTTGGGCGTAAGCGAGAATGTATCACTTGAGTTATATTGTCTGGAGAAAAGCATTTCGTACAATTTGTCTCATCAGCAAACAGACTGAAAACAGCGAGTGTCAGATTGTCGCATTGGGAGATGAAATAGAAGTGCGAATGTAAGAATTGATTAGGCATTTTAGAAGCTGGCTCCTCGAATTTCTCTATGCAGAATTCATGTCCATCAAATCATCCTTCATGTAGAAATGCATCTATATCAAGGCCTACAACAGACTGACGCAGATGAATGCTCATGTCACTTACACAAATATCAACTGTAGTTCAGAGTGGCAGCATATTGCTCACATACTTCATAAGTGGCTGAGTGTAATAACACCTAAAGTGGAAGGCTGGAGGTATCTTCAAGTTCACTTCTGTAACACAGGGGCAATGGTTTTATGTTTATAGCTTGAAATTTTTTTTCTTTTTCTCTTTACCACTATGGAATTATTCTCCACTTTTCATCTTTTTCTCCCCCATCAGTTTTTAACCCCTCCTTCTCCCTGAAGATATTGACTCCTTGCTGGCACCAGATGTCCTCTATTCTTCATGTGCGCACCTAAAATGATAGTTTTCAGGCTATTCTCCGTGGGGTGCAATTAGGGTTGCCTACAATGATTGGAAGCGTTCCTGGAGTTTTGATCACATGGCATTCTGATTCACGCGATGTCTGCAAATGTTACTGCGTTTACTTTTATAAAAGTTGGGCCCCCTGTCGTTGAGTATCTTTGCTCGTGGTTTTGGGCCAGCAGCTGTTGTGCGAGAAGTTACGAGAGCCAGGAGGCCACCCGAGGAAGAGGGGAAGAGACTGAGGGAAAGGGGAGACTGGAGTTGGGGGGGGGTGGGCGGTGCGGGTGGAGAGGGGGAGACTGAGGGCGAGACTGAGGGCGGGGAGAGGTTCGCAGGGGGGAAACCATAGGTGAGAGAAACTTGGATTCCACCAGTAACTCACTGAAATTGCACTGATAACTAATGGTAATACTCAGATTCCCCTCATAACCAATAGTAATACAATAGCTCACTGATTAGTCTGTATGCAACTGGTAATAATAGGTGTAATGCCCTAATATCCTACCTTTTTTAACTGGTAGTAATCCTATAACCTGCTGATATTGATCCTGAAACTACAGCTAGAATCCTCCAGCACTACACAAGAAGCCGCCAGTCTCCCCAGTCGATGCCACTTTTAACAGGTGTAAACAATTTTACAACACCAAGTTATAGTCCAACAATTTTATTTGAAAATCACAAGCTTTCGGAGGCTTCCTCCTTCCTCAGGTGAATGTCAAGAAATCCTCGAACCTTTCGCACTTATAAATCACAGAACAATACCTGGCGATTACAGATAATCTTTCCAACTGCCCATTGCCAAGGCAATCAAAGTGTTCAGACAGAGAGGTGTTACCTACAGGACCACCGAATATACAAACAACCAAAAAAAAACCAGAGAGAGAGAGAGAGAGAGGCAGAAACATAGAAACACCCGGAAGGAGGAGAAAGACAGCAAATGACCCGTTATATTAAAAACAGATAACTTTTGTTCGCTGGTGGGGTTACGTGTAGCGTGACATGAACCCAAGATCCCGGTTGAGGCCGTCCTCATGGGCGCGGAACTTGGCTATCAATTTCTGCTCGACGATTTTGCGTTGTCGTGTGTCTCGAAGGCCGCCTTGGAGTACGCTTACCCGAAGGTCGGTGGCTGAATGTCCTTGACTGCTGAAGTGTTCCCCGACTGGGAGGGAACCCTCCTGTCTGGCGATTGTTGCGTGGTGTCCGTTCATCCGTTGTCGCAGCGTCTGTATGGTCTCGCCAATGTACCATGCTCTGGGGCATCCTTTCCTGCAACATATGAGGTAGACAACGTTGGCCGAGTCACAGGAGTATGAACCATGTACCTGGTAGGTGGTGTCCTCTCGTGTGATGGTGGTATCTGTGTCGATGATCTGGCATGTCTTGCAGAGGTTACCGTGGCAGGGTTGTGTGGTGTCGTGGACACTGTTCTCCTGAAAACTGGGTAATTTGCTGCGAACGATGGTCTGTTTGAGGTTGGGTGGCTGTTTGAAGGCGAGTAGTGGAGGTGTGGGGATGGCCATAGCGAGGTGTTCGTCGTCATTGATGACATGTTGAAGGCTGCGGAGAACATGGCGTAGTTTCTCCGCTCCGGGGAAGTACTGGATGACGAAGGGTACTCTGTTGGTTGCGTCCCGTGTTAGTCTCCTGAGGAGGTCTATGCGATTTTTTGCTGTGGCCCGTCGGAACTGTCGATCGATGAGTCGAGCATCATATCCCGTTTGTACTAGGGCGTCTTTCAGCGTCTGTAGGTGTCCTTCGCGTTCCTCCTCGTCTGAGCAGACCCTGTGTATTCGCAGGGCCTGTCCATAGGGGATGGTCTCTTTGACGTGGTTAGGGTGGAAGCTGGAAAAGTGGAGCATCGTGAGGTTGTCCGTGGGCTTGTGGTAGAGTGAGGTGCTGAGGTGCCCGTCTTTGATGGAGATTCGTGTGTCCAAGAAAGAAACTGATTCTGAGGAGTAGTCCATGGTGAGCTTGATGGTGGGATGGAACTTGTTGATGTTATCGTGTAGTCTCTTTAGTGATTCTTCGCCGTGGGTCCATAGGAAGAAAATGTCGTCGATGTATCTGGTGTATAGCATTGGTTGGAGGTCCTGTGCAGTGAAGAAGTCCTGCTCGAACTTGTGCATGAAAATGTTGGCGTATTGGGGTGAGAATGTGGTCCCCATGGCTGTTCCGTGTGTTTGGGTAAAGAACTGGTTATCGAAGGTGAAGACATTGTGATCCAGGATGAAGCGGATGAGTTGTAGGATGGCGTCTGGAGATTGGCTGTTGTTGGTGTTGAGTATTGATGCTGTTGCAGCGATGCCGTCATCGTGGGGGATACTGGTGTAGAGTGCCGAGACGTCCATCGTGGTGAGAAGTGTTCCTGGTTCAACTGGTCCGTGGGTACTGAGATTTTGTAGGAAGTCTGTAGTGTCGCGACAGAAGCTGGGGGTTCCCCGTACGATGGGTTTCAGGATGCCCTCGATGTATCCAGAGAGGTTCTCTCACAGGGTTCCATTGCCTGATACGATAGGATGTCCGGGTGTGTTGGCTTTGTGTATCTTTGGGAGGCAGTAGAAGTCTCCCACGCGGGGAGTACGTGGGATGAGAGCGCGTAGGATGCTTTGAAGGTCTGGATCGAAGGTCTTGATCAGTTTGTTGAGCTGGTGGGTGTGTTCTTTGGTCCGATCTGCAGGTAACCGTCTGTAGTGTTCCTGGTTGTCCAGTTGTCGGTATGCTTCTTTGCAGTAGTCCGTTCTGTTCTGTATGACGATGGCTGCTCCTTTGTCCGCTGGTTTGATGACGATGTTGCGGTTGGTCTTGAGAGCGTTGATGGCGTTGCGTTGTGCTCGGGTGACATTCTGGACTGTCTTATGAGTGCGGCTGATGAATCTGGCATTGACGCCTTTCCTGACAAGCTGAGGGCAGCGACCCTCCGGAGGAGTCCAGTTTGACTCTTTCCTCTTCGGTTGCTGTATCGCGGATCCCTCTGTCTGCTGTTCCGGATCGTTGATTGTCTCATTGGATTCGCTGCTGAAATCTTGGGGTTTGTGGAAGAATTCCCGGAGCCTCATTCTCCTGATGAATTCCTCTGTGTCCGCCGCGAGACTAATGGGGTCCATTTTGGTAGTGGGGCAGAAATTGAGCCCTCGGCTGAGAACTTCGATTTCGTCTGGTTGAAGGGTGTGGTCGGACAAATTGACGATAGACTTTTAACAGGCTCCTTGGACACTGGTTTGGAATTGGGTTCTGTCTGAAGGTGACAACTCCGAACAGGGAGCCTCAGTCAGAGCCAGTCTGTACTTAGACTACACACATCAAAACCGGCCGGCACATACCGACCTGAACCAAACCAAGAGATTGCACAAAGGCCAGTGAGCTCGGTGTTTGAGGCACTTTTCACAGAGCACATTGTCCTAAACTTAGCGGCAACAATTCTAAACCACTCCCTGGGTTCGGACTCGATAAATGATTGAAATTACAGCATGGGAGGGGAGGCCACTTGGCCCCTGGTGCTTGTGCTAGTGCTTCAGCCCAGATCCTTTAATATTCCTCCTTTACAAATACTTATCCCATTCCAATTTAAAAGATATTCCAGTCTCTGCCTCACTAGTAACTTGTGGTGAAGCATCCCATGTTCTAATAACCCTTAGTTCAGAAACCTTCCATCTTCCTTCCCCTTGGTTCTTCCAGCGAGAATCCTCACTTTCCTTCCCCTTGTTCCCCATTCGCCACCAGTGGAAACAATCGTTCACTGTTTACCCATAGTAAAGTCGCCAAGTTTCAC
Source organism: Heptranchias perlo (assembly GCF_035084215.1). Lineage (NCBI taxonomy): Eukaryota > Metazoa > Chordata > Chondrichthyes > Hexanchiformes > Hexanchidae > Heptranchias > Heptranchias perlo. The sequence goes on from NC_090355.1 coordinate 30,406,231, forward strand.
TCACCTCTTTACTGGCCGCTCCTGTCTCAGTGCCAATGCCATCCCTCATGTTGTTGCTGCTGCTGCTCCCGGCTCTGCGGGAAATGCTGTGCCTCAAGCCCGAATGCTGTGCCTCAAGCCCGACCCATTCCCCAGTCTCTTTCTCTTTCCCCAACCCCCATTCCCCAGCCTCCGTCTCTCCCTTTCGTCCTACCCACAGTCCCCTGTCACTCTTTTTTTTTTTCCCCCCCACCCGAGCCAGAATCCCCTGATATCCCCTTGTGGTAGCGAGTGCTTGAGTGCACTTTTCTAGTGTCTGATTGTGGAGTCCAGAGATTGACTGACTGACTGACTGACTGTTGGAAGGTGCAGCAGTGATTTAAGAATGATTTAATAAAAGAGGCCAAATGAGATGTGTGGACTTACATAGAATTACATAAAATGTACAGCACAGAAACAGGCTATTCAGCCCAACAGGTTTATGCTGGTGTTTATGCTCCACATGAGCCTCTTCCCACCCTTCATCATCTAACCCCATCAACATTTACTTTTATTCCTTTCTCCCTCGTGTATTTATCTAGCTTCCCCTTAAATGCATCTATGCTAGTTGCCTCAACTACTCCTTGTGGTAGCGAGCTCTACATTCTCACTACTCTCTACGTAAAGATGTTACCTATGGGTTTATTAGAGACTATCTTATATTTATGGTTCTAGTTCTGGTCTCCCCCGCATGTGGAAACATCTTCTCTACATCTACCCCATCAAACCCTTTCATAATCTCAAAGAGCTCTATCAGGTCACACCTCAATCTTTTTTTCTAGAGAAAAGAGCCCCAGACTGTTCAATCTTTCGTGATAGTTATAACCTTTCAGTTCTGGTATCATCCTAGTAATTCTTTTTTGCACCTTCTCCAGTGCCTCTATATCCTTTTTATAATATGGAGACCAGAATTGTTCACAGTACTCCAAGTGTGGTCTAACTAAGGTTCTGTACAAGTTTAACCTAACTCTAAAGGCTTTGGGCCAGAGTTTACTGTAGCTGGCAAACAAACTGCGCCCGCTATTGTTTAGATTTGTCCTTCCCCATTTAATTTCCTTGAGACTTTGCACTGATAGTTGCTGGAAGTGAGAGATGGAAATGGCATGACTCCCCCTACAGAGCATCTGGGAACTGTGTGAACAGGGCAAGCAACTGTGTATCTCCTTAACCAAACAGATTGAAGGATAGTGAAATGAACAGCGCAGAGCCTGAACCAGGAAGTGTAAGCTAGAATAGTGAATTCAATGTCAAATCAGAAACGGAAAGAAAAGAGAGACAGAAAGAAAAAGGGAAAAAAAATGTAATTTTTTTTTTCAAATCTCCAACAACAATGAAAAGCCAAAGGAATGAGACTTCACATTTGTAATAGTTAATTTTCAGTGCCAGAAAGGTTGTAATTAAGACTTATCATGCTGTTAAAAATGGTACTTAGACTGAAATGGACAAGCCCTAACTCTGTGCTGAGTTTAGTTCGTATTTACCAGGCAAGTACAGGGACTTCACGCTGTTCAATGCATTTGAATGGTGCGTCAGACAGTGAGATGCTGTTTTCGGGAAGCTAATGGTGGAGCGGCACTTCTCGGACAGCAACTTCCGGATATTTGCGTTTAACCGCGCAACTGCTCTTGCCTGAAGTTGCTGTGCAATTTGTGCATCGATAACGGTGCGCATCATCAACCTCACCGTTATTTTGACAGCAAATTCTGGCCCTTCGTAATTTCATGCTGTCTATAGCTGTTTAAATTCACGCACCCTCCCCTCCTCAGCACTGCAACCCTGCCAGTTCCACTAACAGCAATATTATTCTTGTGAGTATTTCTTATGCTTTACCTGGAAGTTGCATGTAGTGTGCTTGTGATGTGGCACTGTAAATCTGTGATTCCTTGGTGCATCTTCAAAACATTTACCTGAGGAAGGAGGAAGCCTCCGAAAGCTTTTGAATTTAAAATAAAATTGCTGGACTATAACTTGGTGTTGTAAAATTGTTTACATCTTCAAAAAGATCTCATTTGGTTGTGCTGTAGTAGTTGAATTTTGCTGCATCTACAGTATAACCAAGCAAACTTTTAGCAACCATGTTTGGGGAAAGAAAAGATCACTCTGACACTTTGTATGTGGCAACCTGCCACAACTACGCTCTCGTCAGATCCAGACTGTTTGTTCATTGTTAGAATTGTATAGAGAGCCCTTTTAAAGCAATAAGCATATAGGGTTATGACTGCCTCGAACATGAATTCCTTCTCTCTCCCCAGATTTCAATACTTTTCCCAACTCCAATGCAAATCGAAGTAGGTGTATTATCATCTCTATCACTTCCAGTGTCCTTTACAAATATTAACCAGTTCCTTTTTAAAACGTATCAATTGACCCAGAATTACATGGGGTTATATGCTCCACATGCTGATATTGTCAAGAGAGTCTGCATGCAGGTTGTTTGTGCTCATGCTGAACTTTTCACTCGTGAAAATATACCCCATTAAGATTGAGAGCTGGTGTTAAGTGATCAGACTGTAGTTCAATAACAGCTGAGCAGCTAATGAACAAACATCAGCAGGAGCCAAGATTGAGTTACAACCTTAAACTTATTGACGGCTACAACTGCAAAATTCACAAGCCTTGAGCAAGTTTGAGATTAGAACAGTTCGCCCCTTTTCCCACCGGTTAATGGATATGTGGAGCAGACGACTAGAAACAGTAGTTAGTTCTGAGTCATGTGTGACTGAGACCATGAAAATAATATGTGGAATGCAAATAGACAGGGATGAATAATGTAGGTTGTATGCTAGCCAATATCCTGGGTTTAGCAAACTATTCTGCCCTCACTGACCTCCAATGGCTTCCTATCCCTTAACACGGTGGTTTCAAATTAAGGGCGGGATGTGAAATTGGACTTGGGCATTGATGCAAGATGAACGACCCATTATATGCCCCACCCAATATACAGTTCTGCTGACATCAATAGAACTGTATATGGGGCATGTGGTATAACAGTTGGCAAAGCCAATTTTGCCTGTTTTGCGTCCAGGCCCATGTTCAATTTCCCCGCCCCCCTCCCCCCACCTTGTCTCCATTTACCAAACCTTCCCTGGCCCACCCAGTCTCCTCTAGCCCTACAACCCAGCTGACACAATTTGCTCTTCCTACATGGTCCCCTTCCTTTTTGGGAGTGGGGCGTGTGCGGAGCAGCTAAGAATTTGTTATTTGAAATGTTTCCTGTAGTTAGTTAGTTTCCCCAGAACGGTAGGTAAATTGGGTACAGCCCATGATAGGGCAAATTGTGCATGGTCCATGGAAGGAAGAGGCTTCATGGGGTGATTAGTCTTTTCATTATTTTCTTGTCATCTGCTACACAGTAATCAGTGCTGACTGCTGCATTAATTTGGGAGGCTTTTGTACAAAGTATGTTTTTTTTTAAACCAGTTCTATAGGTTTATATAAAAATAAAATATTTTATTGCATAAAAGTAGAAATACCTTCATATAGTTATCTGGTTGCAATAAAAGATTGAAAGCTTTTTTTTGACCCTTTCTTTCATTTGGGCACCATAATTTTGCTAGCATATGTTTAGATTTCATTTGCTGTCCATACTGAGTTAACTGATCTCATCTGAGGTGGTAGTAGGCAGTGCACTCCCATTGGCCACAGTGCTTTGGTCCACACCCTGGGGGTGTAACAAAAACTGCCAAAATACTCTTAGCTTTAGTTTGAAAACACACTACAAATGTTAAATATGCCTTGGCCTGTAAATATCATTTCCCTATAAGGCTGACGATAACCAGCTAATTAATGGCCTTGCTATTCATTTGAATTACTTGGTCAGAATCACTTGTGGAGACCTTTATCATATCACATTACCTGGCAATGTAGGGTAAATACACACTGCTGCACCTGGTACTGATCAATGCAGAACTATCTGTTTACATTTTCACGAAAAACCGAGATGCATTTTCAGAGGGATTGTACTTCCACACCACAGTGAGTTTTTTGATGGCTGTAATTTAAAAGCTCTGTAAATCCTAGTTATAATTAAAGCAATTATTTCTGAGTTCTTCAAAATAATAGAGAAACGGCTAATTGCCACTTCGAGCACCGCCTCTCTGAAGATCCGACTTGAAGGCTATATTTTAGCTAAACCGAGTGTTACACCAGTGCTATTTTAATGTAAAACAAAATTGTCAGTGTGTATAAAAACCTCTCATGGTTCATATATTTTTGTTTGTGATTGTAAATTTACAACCAGCTCCCTATAGGGTAACTACATGGTACTGAGACACCTAGACCAGGATGGCCTAGGTTTGATTTCCACATCTATGCTGAGTTCGGTGATCTAATAGCACCCATGGGCTAGGGAGGAGAAAGATAAGCGAGGGTTCCTTCTGATCGTTTTTCAGTGACCTGCTGTAGAAAGTGTGCAGATGTTGTAAGGGCAGGATTAATTGTGATGCCCCTGCTGATGCTCACTGTCGTGGCTCTCACCTAGGCCATTTGGATCGGGTACCATAGTGCAGGCACATCCATGCCTCCCGCTTCCCCGCTGCTTTCCTCTGGCCTGTCTGATGGAGGAAACTGTGCCCATCCACGTGATAAATACGCAGAGCACGGCTGTGCACAGGCCCCACCAAGAGAGGCTGAAATTTTAAGATGAACAACAATTTTTTTGTTCCCACTGCACTGTTTTGCCCTCAGACTGGAGCAACTCCCTAGTGGCTGGAAAGCCCTGCTCCCTGTATTAATGACCTTAAGGGCCAGGAAATATAGCTGGAGTCAGGAGCGTCTCTGAGATGGGTTAAAGTTCCCACTTGCTGCACATCTGCCGACATAACAGCTGAACAGAAATCCTAAAGGTGAATTTTCAAAATTGGACTTTAAAAATTTAAAAAAGAAAATCAAATGAGTTATTATAACATTGCTTAGAAGGATGGTTGTTTTGTTTCTGTCACTGATACTGTTTGGCAATCTTACATTATTGGGTCTGCTGTATAATACTGTCAGACAGATTGAAGTTTTACATGACAAAGACGCAATATCTTCAGTTCTAATCACATCTGTCTCCTTATGGAATCCTGTAACTCTTGTGCTAATTTCACTATAGGGTAGCTTAACTCTGTATTGTAATATCTGATTTGCTTTGCCACTGAGAAATAACTGACAAGATATGGCAATTTCTTGTTAAAACAGGTTCCATAGATATGTTTATATATTCTATCTTCACATTTCAGTATGATGTAAAATGGTAACCGGATCAAGGTCAATAATAACGACAAAGTAATGCAGGGAATCAAATTTTCTGAGTGATTAATATCATGACTGAACTGTTAATCACTTATTTGCTTTCAATAGTAGAGTCTGTCAGTGTTTGGGGAATCACCTAGGTCTTAATAAAATAAACACAATTCATCATCAATTTATAGCACGTTGCATTTTCTGGAAGTTTCCTTTGTACAGTGAAAACCATGGGCTGATGAAAAAACAGATTTGTTTAAATTGTTTTTTCTTCACTGAAGATTTATAATGATTCAAAACCTTTTATTTTTATCATCTACCTCACCCACATTTTTAGATAAACGCTATAAGATGTTTCCAGATACTTCGGAATGTCCTGCATTGCTGCTTGATTGGGAAATCCTATCTTGCCAAGGGATGGAAATAAATACCCTTTTTTTAAAAAAAAAAGAGGATGTAGAGGAGATTTACTTGAATGGATGAGGGGCTTCAGTTATGTGTAGAGACTGGAGAAGCTGGGATTGTTCTCTTTAGAGTAGAGAAGGTTAAGGGGAAGATTTGATAGAGGTGCTCAAAATTATGAGGGATTTTGATAGAGTAGATAGGGAGAAACTTTCCACTAGCAGGAGGGTCAGTAATCAAAGGACACAGATTTATAATAATTGGCAAAAAAGCCAGGGGGGAGATGAGAATTTTATTTACTCAGCGAGTTGTTATCTGAATCTGGAATGCACTGCCTGAAAGGGTGGTGGAAGCCGATTCAATAATAACTTTCAAAAGGGAACTGGACATCTACTTAAAAAGGAAACCATTGCAGAGCTCGAGGGAAAGTGCAGGGGAGTGGGACTATTTGGATGGCTCTTTCAGAGAGCAGACACGACGCGCCGAATGGCCTCCTTCTGTGCCGTATGATTCTATGAATAAACGGTTCAGAAAACGGGTGTTTTTATTTATTTTCTCTCCTCCTCTCCTGAAGGCATTGATTCCTGCTGGGGTATGGCTCCATGGTGATACCCTCTGATACCTTGCCCAACTCTCCTTTCCTCATGTGATAATGTGGAAAGGTTAACCAACTGTGGAGATCATCGCCACTGAACCTGTTCTGTCCTCACCCAATGAGCGTGCGCGCACACACACACACACACACACACACACACACACCACCTTCCATCAGGAGTCGCTGGATAGTGACGAGGAACAGAAGCCCAAACTGATTTATATTTTTCCTCTAACCCATGGGTACTGAGGCCAACTGTTACACGCCCACTGCTGCCCTTGGTTGAGATCAATCAACTCTGCGCAAAACAGGGATCGAACCTGGGGCCTTACTTTCCCAGATGGTCAATATCCACACCATATGCATCATTTGCCCACTTAACCATCATGGATGGGTATTTATTTCTTCAATCAATTGGATGTCATCTTGAAAATTTCAGTATGAAAAGTCTAATTTGGAAAAGAATTATAGAATTTGCGCACAGCAAGGTCCCACAAACAGAAATGAGATAGATGACCAGTTAATATGTTTCAGTGATGTTGGTTGAGGGATAAATGTTGCAGGATATCGGGAGAACTCCCCTGCTCTTCTTTGAATAGTGCTGTGGGATTTTTTTATGTCTACCTGAAAAGGCAGATGGGGCCTCAGTTTAATGTCTCATCTGGAGGATGGCACTTCCGACAGTGCAGCACTCCCTCAGTATGGCACTGAAGTGTCAGCCTAGATTGTGTGCTCAAATCTCTGGAGTGGGGTTTGAACCAACAACCTTTTGGCTCAGAGGTGAGAGTGTGACCACCGAGCCAAGAACTGACACCAAAGTGGGGGGTGCAAAACTGGTGATAGTGGATTGGCTGGCAGTTACGCCTCTCTGCCAATTCTCCTTTCCGTCAGCTTCAGTGGGAAGAAAAATCGGACAGAGTGTATTACAGGCAGTTGATCCACCACTGTCAGTTTTATGCCAAAGGTAAAAATAACCCTCAGTGGCTGTTGTTAGGTAGACCAACATGGCACCCATTTTGCACACAGGAGGATCTCATAAACAGCAATGAGATGAATGTCCAGTCAGTCTGCATTTGGTGGTGGTGATGTTGGTTGAAGGAGGAATGTTGGCCAGGGCACCAAGGCTCTCCTTGTTCTGTTGTACCGTGGGATTTTCAACCTCAGTTGATCCATATGAACTGGTAGGTGGGGCCTCTGATTAATTTCTTATCTGAAGGATAGCTGCTCCAACAATACAGCACTCCCTCAGTACTGCATTGGTGTCTAGTCCTGGAGTGGGGCTTTAACCTATGGTCTTCTGACTTGGAGCTGCTAGAGCTGCTGAGCTGAGTGACACTGGCTGTTAATATGTGCAATGGAGAGAATCGGTATCTTCCACTCAATTTAGTAAAAGCAGCACTTGATCTAAAGTCAAATTATTCTTGGTAAGGGATTATTATCCGTTATATTCATTCTTGCCTTGTCTGGTTGGGATAAACTTGAATTAGAAGATGTTGAGCATCATTTTAATTCGACGTTCATCTCTTTACAGAATTACCTGCAAGCTGACAAATTTGCATCATCTTATTTATACGCACAATCACTTTGATTCTGCCTGGGCAGGCTTCACATCAGACATGCTTTAGACACTTACCTTCATGCACCTAGTGTGGAATCGGGAACGATAACCTTGAAATTAAAATTGCAAATCTGAATAGAGTTGCCTTCAGCTGCATCCTGAATCTAATAATGTACACTTTTTTTTGTTTTCTGCCTTTTTAACAAGTGCCAGTACAATTTCCTGGTAACTCTTCACAATAATGCTAAATAAAGAATAACAAGTGGTTAGGAATGAATAATGAAACTGAAAATTAATCAGAGTTAAGGGGGTGGCATCAACTGTAAAGGTGAAGGTCTAGTGCTTTGTGGGTGTCATCTGAACACCTCTTTTCCCTCCCCCTCCACCTCCAACACAATGCCATCATTCATTTTTTACCTTGTACATTCTTTGGTTCAAATAAAACAGAGTGCTAATTGTAGTTAATAGTACCACACAGCATGAATTATATTGAATGGAGACACTGAGAGGCTATTGTGATTTTCAGCACTCCTGAATAATACTGTGACCTGTTCTGCAGAGGCTATGGGAAGCTTTGTGACATTAAGGAAACAATTAAAACTAGCCCCACATCCAGCAACGGTTTCAAAAAGGTAATGACTCAACCACAGGATTTAGAATAAGCAGTTTGAGAGGGATTCCCCCAGTACACCCTGGCAAAATTACATTTCATGTCAGCAGCTTTGTTCTGTTGTTGTCATAAAAGGAAATTTCTCATGGAGTCTTTGTGCCAGCATTTGTTGCCTTCAGAATCTTTCCTCTAACTTTCTTCCCAGGCCACAAACCTGCTGTAGCTGAACCTGGGTGGGAGTGGGAGGTGGGTGGGGGTGGGTTGGGTTGGGGTAGCATGCCTGTAGACCTCCAGCAGCACCATTCTGAAGCTAAGTTGTGTTGAAGTGTATCAAAGTGATGCTTTGATACACTTCCTCTGATTATTTCATTCCTGTGTCAGAGACGTGGAGAGGCAGTGGGAGGGGAGAATTGTCACTCAGAGGGGCAACGGAACAGGGTTTTAAAAAAAATTGTTCTTGGGTGTGGGTGATGCTGGCAAGGCCACATTTATGACCCATCCCTCGTTGGCCTAAGAATGTGGGAGAGATTTCTTCTTGAACCGCTGCAGTCCTTGCAGTGATTGCACTCCCGTGTGGGTGTACAGTAGGGAATTCCAAGATAATCCACCCAACAACGATGAAGGAACAGCGAATATATGTCCAAGGCAGGATGGTGTGTGACCTGGAGGGAAACTTGAAAGTTATGGTGTTCCCATGACATTGCTGCTGTTGCCCTTCTGGTTGGTAGAAGTCATGAGGCAGGGAGCTGCTGTCTAAGTGAGCTTGGTGCGTTGCTGCAGTGCATCCTGCAGATTGTACATAGGTTGTACATACCGCAGCCACGGTGCACTGGTTGATGGAGGAGGTGGACATTGAGCCTGGTGGCAGGGGTGCTGATCAAGTGGGCTGCTCTATTGCTGAATGGTGTCGAGTTTCTTGAGAGGTGTGGCTGTGCCAAACCAAGCGAGTAGGGAGTGTTGAGTGGTGTGGAAAAAGGGGGGGGAGAAAAATCTCACTAGTGCAGTGCATATAGGAGGGGGAAGGATCAACTCTGACACTGGGGCTAAGGCACACTATTGGGGCAGAATGGTTTTACTTTTACATTTAATGCATGCCATACTTGACCAGGAATGCATGATGCTGACACCTAGTGCCTAAAGCATTCTATTCCTCAGCACTAACATCCTTCACTTTGATGAACACAAGCTTCACTGGGGCAGAGAGTTTAGAAATAAACATAACTTGGGCTGGAAAAATAAGACGAGTATCCAGAGTCCCTCTTCTGTAATGGAGAAATTGAAGGCAACTCCTCTCCAATGTCACAGCAGCACATCCAGTCGCAAATTTGGTGAACAAAGTGGATGTTTATGCATCTTCACGGTTTTTTTTTTGACTAAGTGAAGATTATTGAGAAGTGATTTCTCCCCCCACCCCTCCCCCCCCAACTTGAAAAGAGTGTCACAGGACAAACTCTCTGGATAGGCACCTAACATTCCATTTTGATTATTTTTTCTTTAACCAAAAAAATTACCATTTAATTTTTGGGGCTAGCACCTTGACTTATTTAGGTGATTGTCATGGTTTAAGTCTTGCATTTTAAACTGCCATTCCTAGCAGTTGTACAGATTTGCGATGCTGTACCAGAAATCTGCAGGGATATGAGTCAAGTTTCGAGTCGGTATTTCAGTAGATTACAGACTTAAAAACAAAACAAAAAAAAAAAGTTTTTAGTTTTGTTTTGTGAAACTGACAGAAGGGTGGCTAGCAAAATCTCTGAATTCTAATTAAACCTGATCGCAAATCATGATGCTGATTTTACTTGCTGCTTTGCAACCAACCACGAGGTGGCCCTCTATTGCTGTTAATGTTGCCTTGCTGTCTGGGACGTCCATAATTAAAATATCAGCATAGTTGGATACAAATATGCTACTATTAATTTTTTCACTTGTGTGTTTAAAAAAAAGTTTCTTTCTGAAACTGTATAACCCTGCTAGTAAAATTATAAAAATTATTAATACCCATGAAAGATTACAAAGTAGTAATCTCAACACAATGTCATCAAAATGTAAGATGACTGCCCTGGAATTAATCCCTACAATATTTTATTGCTTATCATATGTACAGCCTACTCTGAATTCAAAGACGCTTAATTCAAAATTAACTGATAGTTCAATTTTTATTTGTAGCATTAAATTCCTACTTTGCTTTGATATTTCTGTTTTTTTTCAAAGCAGCTTAATTAAACTTTGAAAAGCAATAAAATGTCAGCAGTATATGCCAAGAGTATTACTGTGCATTACATTGAAATTACAACACAGAAACAGGCTGTGCAGCCTAATCAGTCTGTGCTTGTGTTTATCCTCCACAGGAGCTACAGTCCTAATCCCATGAGCCTGCTCTGTTCCATATCCCTTTATTCTCCTTTCCACTTATTTAACCTTTTCTTAAATGTTGACATGGTCTCTACTTCAATCACTAACTCCTGTAATGCATTCCACAGCCTCACAACCCTCTGTGTAAAAGAAAAATTCTCCTCCTCTTAGTCATAAATCTAGTACATTTAATCTTACCTCGATGCCCACTTGTTCTAGACCCGTCAATCACTGGAAATATTCTGTTTCTACCAACTCTGTCCCATCCCTTCATAATCATAGAATAATACAGCACAGAAGGAGGCCATTCAGCCCATCGTGCCTGTGCCGGCTTTTTGAAAGAGCTATCCAATTAGTCCCACTCCCCTGCTCTTTCCCCATTGCCCTGAAAACTTTTCCACTTCAAGTATTTATCCAATTCCCTTTTGAAAGTTACTACTGAATCTGCTTCCACCCTCTCAGGCAGTTCATTCCAGATCATAACAACTCCCTGCGTAAATTTCTTTTTTGTTTCCTCATGTCGCCTCTGGTTCTTTGGCCAATTACCTTAAATCTGTGTCCTCTGGTTACCGGCCCTTCTGCCACTGGAAACAGTTTCTCCTTATTTACTCTAATAAAACCCTTGTGCATATAGAGGAAAGGAGCAGCAATACAGACATTGTGTAAAAGGGTGAACATCTGCTAATCCTGACCTGTGACTGCAAAAATCTAAGAGTTCCCTTGTACATCTCTCATGGAGTGTAAAATTTCAAACACCTGCATCAAATCACCCCATAATCTCCTCTGTTCTAATGAAAACAGCCCCAATTTTTCAAGTCTTTCTTCATAACACCAGGCAGCATTTTAGTGAATCTGCGCTGTAACCTCTCTATTGTCTCAACATCCTTCCTATAATGTGGAGTGCAAAACTGAATACAGTCCTCCAACTGTGGTTTCACCATTACATCTCAACTTTTATATTCTATACATCTTGCCATAAAACCCAGTATTCCATTAGCACTTTCCATGGCCTTTAATATTGATTTGCCGCGTTTAATGCCTTGTGACCCTGAATCCCCAAATCCTTCTGCTCTGCCACATCACTCAGTTTTCCCCCAATCAAAGTTATAATCATGGCTTTTCTTTTTACCAAAATGTACCACCTCACATTTACTGACATTGAATTCCATCTGCCACATTTTTGCCCATTCCACCATATCTATATTTCCTTGTAGCTTCCTTTGATCCTCAGAATTATTTATTATACCTCCTATTTTAGTAACATCTGCAAGTTTGGACACCACTCCCTCTAGTCCTATATCCAAATCATTCTTTATGTGGCTCAGTGTCAAATTTTGTCTGACAACGCTCCTGTGAAGCGCCTGGAGACGTTTTTGCTATGTTAAAGGCACTATATAAATGTAAGTTGTTGATGTACACAAAGAACAGAAGGGGTCTCAGAACAGAACACTGTGGGACACTGCTACCTATTTCCAATCACTCTGACAAACTGCCCTTAACTCCTACCTGTTTCCTCCCTTCTAACCAGTTTTTAATCCAATTTACTATCTTCCTAATTCCATACCCCATAACCTTCTCCAACAGCCTCCTGTCTGGTACCTTGTCAGAGGCCTCTTGAAAGTCCATTTTCACCACAGCCACCGCATTGCCCCCTCGCCCACCATATATGTCACTTGGTCAAAGAGTTCTATCAGGTTTGTCAAGTGTGATCGTCCTTTCTGAAATCTATGGTTGCTTTTAATTATTTTCTTTTCATCTAGATGTTTAATGATTTCATCGCTCACCAAAGTTTCCAAAATTTTCCCTACTACAGGTATTCATCTAGGTCTGTAATTACCCGTGCTAGCTCTGTCTCCCTTTTTGAAAATGGAACATGGCAACAGGAGTAGGCAATTCAGCCCCTCGAACCTGTTCCACCAATTAGATCGTGGCTGATCTGTACCTCAACTCCTGTTACCCACCTTTGCTCCATATCCCTTGATACCCTTACCTAACAAGAATTCTATTGATTTCGGTTTTGAAAGCCTCAATTGACCACCAGCGTCCACAGCCTTTTGGAGAAGATAGTTCCAAATTTTAACTACCCTTTGTGTGATGAAGTGCTTCCTGATTTCACTCCTGAATGGCTTAGCTCTAATTTTAAGATTGAGCCCCCTTGTTCTGGCTTCCCTCACCGGAGGAAATAGTTTCTCTTTATCTACCCTATGAATCCTTTTATCATTTTAAATACTTCGATTAGACCACCCTGGAGGGAGCATCACCCTGGGATGTTCTCGTGTTCCTCTTAATGCCATGTTACAGAATGACACTGGCAAACAGTAAAAGAGTGGTAATTGAGGGAGCAGAGAGTATCTAACAAGGAGGCAGACAAATTATTGAAAAATGTGGTAGTGCGGCAGAGGAAAGAAAACTAATATAGAGAGATCCTTCTTTAAAATAAGTAATTGAGCTGACACACACTGAGTAACCTGTGCCCTTATTTATTTGAATTTAAGTTCTGGTGATGTGGTCCTTTGGGGGTCACACACACCGCCTGTGGCATTTATTTTTGGTGACGGCAAAAAATAAATTGTGATTGCAGTGCATTGAACATGCCAACTCTTTGATGGAATGGACGACAAAGCATTAGTTACAGCATGGACCATAAAGTGAAATTTGAACACAAAAATAATTTCTCATTTTTTGTAGTTTTCAGTGTGGGTATTAAAAAGGAAATGGATTTCCTTTCTTTAGAGGACTAGACATTGAAAGCAATATTGGATTGTGGAGGCATTATGCTTCAAATTTAAATGTTTCTGAAGGATTGTATTAGGAGAAACTGCTGTAATTGAATAATGGTATATTTCAGAGCAATATCTCAGCATTACTGCACACATCATTTAACATCTCCTAATAAAATATTTACTGACATTTTATGTTGAAGAATATTTTATTATAATTATCCACAAATTTAACGGAAATCTTTCTACATAATTGTATTTGAAAAAGTTACTATAAATTCGATATTGGCCGGAGTTTGCTGTGAGCAGCAACTGAACGGCACCCACCATTCATTAGACTTGCACTTGACCATAGACATTCTACCAGCTTCTGCACGACAACTTCCTGTGAATTAGATAGCCAAAAAGAATGGCGCCCTCTACAGGGCATCTAGGACCTGTGTGAACAGGGCAAGCAACTGTCTATCCCCTTAACCAATCAGATTGAAGAATGTTTAAAAAGCCACGCAGAGACTGAACCAGCAAGTGTAACTTAGAATAGTGAATTCAATGTCAAATCAGATACAGAAAGCAAAATAAAGAGAGGGAAAGAAATATTGAATTAGGAGACAGAGATAAGAGACAAAAAGAAAAAGTTTTTAAAAAGAATATTTTCATTTTTTTTAAATATCCATCAACAACAATTAAAATCTGAAGGAATGAGACCCCACACTTGTTAAAGTTAATTTTCAGTGCCAGAGAGGTTGTTGGACAGTCATTAAGACTTACCGTGCTGTTAAAATTGTACTTACATCAGAATGGACAAACCCAAACTTTTTCTGGTGAACTTCACACTGTTCCATTCATTTAAAGGGGAGCCCACCGGCGAGATGTAATTTTCGCAGAGGAGCAGTATATCTCGTTCAACAACTTCCGGATTTCAGTGTTTAACTGCGCATGTGCTACCGCCGGAAGTTACTGTCTGATTTGGACAGAAATAATGGCGAGCACTAATAAACTCGCCATTATTTTCACAACAAAATCTGCTCGAATATATCTTGGCACATTAGTCATTTGACAACTGGCAATATGACATTTAGTGAAATGTGTATTGAAGGATTTTTTTTCTGGCATTTTTCTATATAATTGCTGTAGTTGGATGATGGGCTAGATTTTCTACCCATTGATTATAAATGGGGTGTTGTTGATTACTACAGGCCATTTAACAGCTAGAAAAATATGTCAACCAATACCAGCTATTTATGGGGTTAGGGTGTAGCTTTTTCCAGAAACAGTACAATACTCTTCCATTATGAAAAACCCAATTGTTGCCATTGTTTGTTTTAATTTTTAAAGTGGTTTCGGATGCATCTGGGCATGAAAGTGGCAATGCAACAGGATTCGGGAGTTGATCTGATGCCTGAGTGTACCAAAACCTAGGTGTGAGACCACCTCCAGGGGTTATTCTTACATCGCTTAGACTTTGCTCAAGAAATAGCATAACTCCACCTTGGTACAAAGCCAAATTTTAAAAGGTGCCCAACTGCTCGACCAACGGGCGAACTTTTAAGTCATTTTAGCATTAGAAAATCCATGCTCCTGGTGACTCTCCTTTTAAACTTAAGACATTTTAGCATTTTACTGGCCAAGGAGTGGAGCACTGCATATGTTTGAGCAAAGCTGCTTTGTTGACTATACTTTGCACTGAGCTCAATGACAGTGTAACTCTTTTGCTGGCTGCACATCACACTCAAGAACCAGTCTGAGACTTTTTGAGTAATTTTAACCTAACTTGCCAGGCAGGTAATGCACAGAATGGGGTGGAACGCTGGTTTTACATCCCCACCCAATATTACTGTTCATTGACACCGGCGTTCCACCCGATCCCAACAGGAAGGTTAGGTTACATCGAGTTACATTGAAACTACAGCACAGAAATAGGCCATTAGACCCAACTGGTCTATGCCGGCATTTGTGCTCCACGCAAGCCTACTTCAAGTACAATATCACTACTGGCGCACAGTGGCTGCAGTGTGCACCATCCACAGGATGCACTGTAGCAACTCGCCAAGCCTTCTTCGACAGCACCTCCCAAACCCACGACCTCTACCACCTAGAAGGACAAGGGCAGCAGGCACATGGGAACACCAGCACCTGCATGTTCCCCTCCAAGTCACACACCATCCCGACTTGGAAATATATCGCCGTTCCTTCATTGTCGCTGGGTCAAAATCCTGGAACTCCCTTCCTAACAGCACTGTGGGAGAACCTTCACCACACGGACTGCAGCGGTTCAAGAAGGCGGCTCACCACCACCTTCTCCAGGGCAATTGGGGATAGGCAATAAATGCTGGCCTCGCCAGTGACGCCCACATCCCGTGAACGAATATTAAAAAAATCTACCCTATCAGCATATCCTTCTATTCCTTTCTCCCTAATGTGCTTATCTAGCTTCCCCTTAAATGCATCTATGCTATTTGCCTCAACTATTCCTGTGGTAGCGCGTTCCATATTCTTACCACTCTTTAGGTAAAGAAGTTTCTCCTGAATTCCCTATTTTTATTAGCAACTATTAGCGGATTAATTAGTGACCTTTTAAATTTATGACCTTTTAGTTTTGGACTCCCCCACAAGTGGAAACATTTTCTTTACGTCTACCCTATCAAACCCTTTCATTATTTTAAAGACCTCCTATCAGGTCACCCCTCAGCCTTCGCTTTTGTAGAGAAAGGACTCACAGCCTGTTCAATCTTTCCTGATATGTGTATCCTCTCAGTTCTGGTATCATCCTTGTGAATCTTTTTTGCACCCTCTCCAATGCCTCCAAATCCTTCTGATAATATGGAGACCAGAACTGTTCACAATACTCCGTGTGGTCTAACCAAGGTTCTATATAAGTTTAACATAACTTCTCTGCTTTTCAATACTAGCCCTCTAGAGATGAACCCCAGTGCTTGATTTGTCTTTTTTATGGCCTTATTAACCTGCGTTGCTACTTTTAGTGATTTGTGTGTCTGTACCCCCAGATCCCTTTGCTCCTCCATCCCATTTAGACTCTTATTATCCAAGCTGTATGTGGCCTCCTTATTCTTCCTACCAAAATGCACCACCTCACACAGGGTTAAGATTGCACCTTGTGTATCTGCTGTGACAGCACCTTTTTAGATGCAGTTGCCTTTCCATAAATCCTCTCATTCCTGCTCAATATTTATTTGTATCTTCAGTACAAAAACATAATTTAAAAAAAAAACTATTTTATTCGGAACTATTTTACTGGTGACCTCAGTGTAGTTTTTCCTAAAAGGAAACAGTTGGTTTTTGGGAGCTGTCTGAGATAGGCTGAGTTCCAGGAACAGTCTAAACAAAACTCAGGGGTGCCGGGAAATGTTTACGCTGCAGTACATTTCCATTTGCAACACAACTTTTTGTGGAGCATTTTCATTTAAAGGAGAGCCTTTTTATTACTGAAGGAATGGTCCTTTGATATACTTTGTCATTATAATGCTTAAAAATCTTATTGGTCGCATTAATAAGTAAGAGTATTCCTTATAAACATGAGATTAAATTTTAAGGAGATCTACCATCAAAATATTTACCTTTATTCCAGATTAAGTGCAGGCCAAAGTATACAAACTCAGTTTTTCTACAGTTCAGCCAGAATACTGAATGAGTGAATAGTATTTTAGCAAACTTCTAATAAAATATTTATGGAAGGTAATTCAAGAATGTTGAAGGTCATAAGAGCTTATTTTTTTAAAAAAGGATGATATCTGTTTTCATCAGTAATTAAAGACCAGCTAATAAAATCGTATTTTCACAATCTGCACATTTTAAAATCTCACATTCCAAAACTATACATTCCCGTGATTTATTAACAGGCTATTACTGGAGATGGATAGCCATTCACCCTTGTAAAACTGAGATTCCAATGATATTTGGGTGCTGGGGATGATTTCTAGGTACGTGGATAACTGTGGATTGTCATTTTGTTCTATTAATTGTCATTTATCACTACTCTGCTTCTGCAGAATATCTGAGGCCTTTTGAACGGTGTTTCTTCATTATTAGCCAAGAGCCAAGTAAACTTTTGGATTGTCAGTATGCCTTTGGAGACATCTTGTTATAATCAATAAAGCCCTGATTTTATATCCCGGAGAATACCGCAACTAATTTATGTACAATCAGAAATCAGTGCGGTAACGGTAACAAATTGCGTATCGTCACCAGCTGATAGCAGAGACTGGCTGAAACAGCCGAGGCGAAGGAGCACATCTAAATTTCCCACAAGTTTCTGTCCTCGTAGTCTCTCACTTTTTTTAAATAAAGGCTAAAATTTATTGGACCATATGGGTTCAGTCTCTTCCTCTTTTGCATCAGTGTTCTCTTCGACGGCAAAGCATGCCTTTGGTAAGCGGATGCACGAATCCAAACATCATTAAGCGGGAACTTGTCTTGTATTTAGATTGCTGTCCTCTTACTGAGCAAGTAGATTAATGTCACAAAGTGGCTGAATTGTTTAGCGGCTGGCTCATACCCAATATCAGTATGCAGGGCATCTAAATGAACCAATGACCATTACTTTTTATTGCAATGCATTGGCATGTGCCCCCTCTTCACCCCCCACCCCCCAAACCCCTTGCGTATAAAGGGATAGTGCCAGGGGTGCAATCCTCCATTGTTAGTTATTGGAGGCCTTGCCTACAATTTTCATACTATCAGAACATCAGACTTTGATGCTTACCAGTAGAGCTAAGTGACAGAGATTGATTTGGGGCTCTGCTGCAACATTCCCATATGAACTGGGAGGACTTTTTATTATTTTAAGCTCACTCTCCCTCTTTCTTGCTCATTCGCCCTTTCTATATTATCGTGTCCATTAGGGGATTTAATATTCTCATAGTCTTTATATTTACTTATTTAACCTCTCATCCTCCTCCTTACTTCCCTTATTGGTACCAAAGATGGACTTGAGAATGGCAAACATTTGGTACGTTTAACAGTGAAAGACTTTGATTGATTAGCAAAGAGGAGAACTCTACTCGATAAACTGGGTTCAGAAAATCACTTCATTCCCTCCCAAGGTGTTTTAATCAATAATTTATAGTTATAGTGGCTTTCCTTCAGCTGCCCAGATATGAAGTCCTAGTTCAGGAATACGAACTGAGAGCTTTTAGAGACTAATGTAAATGCAATTATAAAACTGGGTATTAGGAGTGCTGCAATATTAGGTACAGGAACCATTTACATCGTTAATGGACCACAACTGTACTCATTATTTTAAAAAAAATAGATTTATGGACTGATAGCCTCAGTCTGCAGGATGATATAGATGGGTTGGTCAGATGGGCGGAACAGTGGCAAATGGAATTTAACCCGGAAAAGTGCGAGGTGATGCACTTTGGAGGGACTAACAAGGCAAGGGAATACACAATGAATGGGAGGACCCTAGGCAAGACAGAGGGTCAGAGGGATCTTGGTGTGCAAGTTCACAGATCCCTGAAGGCGGCGGAACAGGTAGATAAGGTGGTAAAGAAGGCATATGGGATACTTGCCTTTATTAGCCGAGGCATAGAATATAAGAGCAAGGAGGTTATGATGGAGCTGTATAAAACACTGGTTAGGCCACAGCTGGAGTACTGTGTGCAGTTCTGGTCGCCACACTACAGGAAGGATGTGATCGCCTTGGAGAGGGTGCAGAGGAGATTCACCAGGATGTTACCAGGGCTGGAGCGCTTCAGCTATGAAGAGAGACTGGGAAGATTGGGTTTGTTTTCCTTGGAGCAGAGGAGGCTGAGGGGGGACATGATTGAGGTGTACAAAATTATGAGGGGCACAGATAGGATGGATACTAAGGAGCTTTTTCCCTTCGTTGAGGGCTCTATAACAAGGGGACATAGATTCAAGGTAAAAGGCGGGAGGTTTAGAGGGGATTTGAGAAAGAACTTTTTCACCCAGAGGGTGGTTGGAGTCTGGAACTCACTGCCTGAAAGGGTTGTGGAGGCAGGAACCCTCACAACATTCAAGAAGCATTTGGATGAGCACTTGAAATGCCATAGCATACAAGGCTACGGACCAAATGCTGGAATATGGGATTAGAGTAGACAGGGCTTGATGGCCGGTGCGGACACGATGGGCCGAAGGGCCTCTATCCGTGCCGTATGACTCTGACATTTTATTTCAACGAATTGCACAGTATTTGAAAGAGCTAAAATGCAGAGGTGAATAATAAGATCTGACAGTGGTGCTAACACTTCAAAAAGCATTAGTGGAACCATTTGGTAGCCAGGTGCATGTACTGAATTATCAAAAATTATAGAGGCAGTGGATAGGTTTCAGGTTTTGGATCATTGAACTGTGAAGCTAAACTTTTCTCATTAGAGAAAAGTTGAATGCTTTGAAATTGTGCTGTGGGATTTTACCTACACATGAATGAGCTTGTGTGAAATTTTTATTTTATCAGAGGCATAAAATAGGTTACTGTGTTTGTCAAAATAGTGAACAAAGGAATTTAAAATAAAGGCATTGATGCATTTATTGCTAATATCCCACAACGTGATTTCAAGGTACATGGGGGTATCTGATCCACATTTTTGAAATAAGGTAATCAGCACATGTTTTGTAGTGAACAGGGGTTATAGAATTTGCAGATTACTTCGGATTTGGATCTAGTTTTCTACTTTACTGTAAAACCGACTGCATACATACGAAGGCCTGATTGTAGAGTGAAGAAGCCACAAGCTAAAGATAGTATCAGCAATAAGTTCTTCAAGGATTAGAAGTGTCAACTTGCGGAGTAGAATAAAGTCTCTTGAAGTAAGTGCAGATCCTGTCTGTTTATGCAGGCAGAACGGAATTGCATCAAATTCCTGATTCAGTGGAAGCATTAGTTATGGAACAAAAATATGTTTTTTTACTAATATATAAAAGTGGCTAGACCAGATCCTGCAGCACAGGACTGAGATAACAACTTGCATTTATATAACACCTTTTAACATAGTGAAACACCCCAAGGCACTTCATGGGAGCGATTATCAAACAAAATTTGACATCAAGCCACGTAAGGAGATATTAGGACAGGTGACCAAAAGCTTGGTCAAAGAGGTAGGTTTTAAGGAGCGTCTTAAAGGAAGAGAGAGGTGGAGAGGTTTAGGGAGGGAATTCCAGAGCTTAGGCCTAGGCAGCTGAAGGCACAGCTACCAATGGTAAAATCAGGGATGCGCAAGAGGCAACAATTGGAGGGGTGCAGAGATCTGAGGCTTGTAGGGCTGGAGGAGGTCACAGAGATAGGGAGGGGCAAGGCCATGGATGGATTTGAAAACAAGTATGAGAATTTTAAAATCGAGCTGTTCCCGGACCAGGAGCCAACATAGGCCAGCGAGCACAGGAGTGATGGGTGGACAGGACTTGGTGCGAGTTAGGATATGGGCAGCAGGGTTTTGGATGAGCTCAAGTTTATGGGGGGTGGAAGATGGGAGGCCAGTCAGGAGAGCATTGGAGTAGTCCAGTCTGGAGGTAACAAAGGCATGGATGAGGGTTTCAGCAGCAGCTGAGGCGGGGCAGAGATGGGCGATGTTAGAGGTGGAAGTAGGCGGTCTTGGAGCGGATATATGGTCGGAAGCTCATCTCAGGGTCAGATAGGACGCCAAGGTTGTGAACCAGATTGGTTCAGCCTCAGACAGTGGCCAGTAAGAGGGATGGAGTTTGTGGCGGGGACTGAAGACAATGGTTTTTTTTCTTTCCAATATTTAGTTGGAGGAAATTTTGCTCATCCAGTACTGGATGTCAGACAAGCAGTGTGACAAATGAGAGACAGTGAAGGGGTCGAGGGAGGTGGAGGTGAGATAGAGCTGAGATAGAGCTGGATGTCATCAGAGTACATGTGGAACCTGACATCATGTTTTCGGATGATGCCGCCAAGGGACAGCATGTAGATGAGAAATAGGAGGGGGCCAAGGATAGATCCTCGGGGGACTCCAGATGTAACAGTGCGGGATCGGGAAGAGAGGTCGTTGCTGATGATTCTCTGGCTACGACTGGATAGATAAGAATGGAACCAGGTGAGCGCAGTCCCACCCAGCTCGACGATGGAGGAGAGGCATTGGAAGAGGATGGTGTGGTCAACCATGTCAAAGGCTGCAGACAGGTCGAGATGGATGAGGAGGGATAGTTTACCACGTCACAGTCATATAGGATGTCATTCGTGACTGTAAAGGCCGTTTCAGTACTGTGGCAGGAACGGAAACCTGATTGGAGGGATTCAAATAAGATGTTGCAAGAAAGATGAGCATGGACTTGGGAGGCGACAACTCGTTCAAGGACTTTGGAGATGAAAGGGAGGTTGGAGATGGGTGGTAGTTTGCAAGGACAGAGGGGTCAAGGGTGGGTTTTTTGAGGAGGGGAGTGATGACGGCAGATTTGAAAGAGAGGGGGACAGCACCTGAGGAGATGGAACCATTTACAAAGCAGCTAATATGGGGGCCAGCAAGGGAAGTTGGGTGTTCAGCAGTTTGGTGGGAATAGGGTCGAGGGAGCAGGGGGTGGGTCTCATGGTCAAGGTGAGCTCTTCAACAAGTGAGATGGATGACCTTTTTTCATCCCTGCTGTCTTTTGTTCTTAAGTTATACACTGTGCTTGTTTGTTGATCACTTGGGCTGAGTTTTCTATGGGCCATGAAGTGATCACTATACAAGTACTTGATATTGAAATGGCTTTATCTGAGAAAGCATGACTTTTTTAAATTTAGGGATGAGTATAAACTTGTTGTTTGAGTTAAGTGTTATATACAACCGAGAAACAAAGAACTAACCATTACAGACTGCAAAGGAAACAGGTATAGCTTAATGATAGCTGAAGAATTATTTTTCACAATTTTGTCCATTTCTCTACTGCTCCCTTGCCATCATTGCTAGTAAATTTCAGCAACCAAAGACCAGTACAGAAGCTCTCATGGGTCTAAGAATCCCTGTGTATGTAAATGAGAATGAAAGCGACCTGACATTGGTGCATCAGAATAACTTGGTCTTGAGTGGATCAATATCTTAGTAGAGATATTGAATGTGTGCAATATCTTGCTGTTAGTAATCTTTAAACTACATGAAAATCTATTGTAATGATGGTAGCATCAGGAAAAATGTGTGGTGAAGGACTGATTTGTTTTGAAAAATAGCTGCATTTAAAATTGACATTGAGACATTGATTATCTTTCCTCTCTTTAATTTTCCAATCACTATTCTACAATTCTATGGGGAGCGGGCAGGAAATTGGACATGAAGCTGAGTTCGGATCGGTCAATGCCCTGTGGGTGGCGGAGAGGGCCCAGGGGCTATGTGGCCGGGTCCTGCTCCGACTTCTTGTGTTCTTTAGATTTGTGGTTGGGATCAGATCAGCCATGATCTTATTGAATGGCGGAGCAGGCTCGAGGGGCCGATTGGCCTACTCCTGCTCCAATTTCTTATGTTCTTATGTTCTTATGTACAAGTAAACTCGCTCTTGGCTCCATAGAGGCATTATTTTCCAAATATCATTGCAACAAATTTTATAAAACACTATCCACAGCCGATAATCATTGAGCTTCAGTTACGCCAACTCAAATAATTCTTTCCAATATTCGTTTGTTTCAATTTTTTTTTATATATATATATATATAAAGGATGAGGTGGCCTCTAATTTCAGATTCTTCTCCTCCCCTCATTTTTTCCTCCATTTCTGGTCTTCCTGGATAATCCCTGTCCTCTGACCAAGGAGGTAGCTGCCTATCCTCTTCCCAGGTTTCCAATTATACTGCTATTGAGGTGTACAAGAGCAACATAGTGATGCTTTCCCTTTTTGATTTTTGCTCCCTACATCCCTGTGCGGAAGGGGCTGTTTGCTATTTGGCAGCTCATCACAGCGGTGGTTGGCAACTTGAACTGGAGTTTGAACCTTCCTCCAAGTTTCAAAATACATTTCCTCAATGAAGTGTAAAGTAACCACCTAGATAACCTTGATCCTTGCTGGACTTCAGGCTAAGCTGACTTAAAAGGCATGTATTGGTGTGCATTCTACCATCTTATCCAAATGACCTCTTTATATATGGACTGGACAGTGAATATTGATGGGTTATTTGACTTTTGAGGGGTCTGGGAGGGTCTTGTTCTTACCTAATATTTGTGCATTTCCAGCAAGGTTCAATCAGGTTGTGATTGGAATCTTGGCTGATTTCTCTCCTTATATAGACTAGAGAAGCTGGAATTGTTCTCCTTAGAGCAGAGAAAATTAAGGGGAGATTTAATACAAGTGTTCAAAATTATGAAGGGTTTTGTTAGAGTAGATGGGGAGGAACTGTTTCTACTGGCAGAGGGTCAATAACCGAAGGACACAGATTTAAGATAATTGGCAAAGGAACCAGAGGGGAGATGAGAATTTTTTTTTACACCACGAGTTATGATGATCTAGAATATACTGCCTGAAAGGATGGTGGAAGCAGATTCAATAGTAACTTTCAAAAGGGAATTGGATATATAATTGGAAAATCAGAGCTACAGGGAAAGAGCAAAGGAGTGGGACTGATTGGATAGCTCTTACAAAGAGCTGGCAGAGGCATGATGTATTTTTTTTTATTCATTCATGGGATGTGGGCGTCGCTGGCAAGGCCAGCATTTATTGTTCAACCCTAATTGCCCTTGAGAGGGTGGTGGTGAGCCGCCTTCTTGAACTGCTGCAGTCCATGTGGTGAATGTTCACCCACAGTGCTGTGAGGTAGGGAGTTCCAGGATTTTGACCCAGCGACGATGAAGGAACGGCGATATATTTCTGAGTCGGAGATGGTTTGTAACTTGAAGGGGAACGTGCAGGTGGTGTTGTTCCCATGTGCCTGCTGCCCTTGTCCTTCCAGGTGGTAGAGGTCGTGGGTTTGGGAGGTGCTGTCAAAGGAGCCTTGGCAAGTTGCTGCAGTGCAACCTGTGGATGGTACACACTGCAGCCACGGTGCGCCGGTGGTGAAGGGAGTGAATGTTTAGGGTGGTGGATGGGGTGCTAACCAACCGGGCTGCTTTGTCCAGGATGGTGTCGAGCTTCTTGAGTGTTGTTGGAGCTGCACTCATCCAGGCAAGTGGAGAGTATTTCATCACACTCCTGACTTGTGCCTTGTAGATGGTGGAAAGGCTTTGGGGAGTCAGGAGGCAAGTCAGGGCTCCCAGGATGTTGATGACTGGGGATTTGGCGATGGTAATGCTGCTGAATGTCAAGGGGAGGTGGTTAGACTCTCTCTTGTTAGAGATGGTCATTGCCTGGCACTTGTCTGGCGCGAATGTTACTTGCCACTTATCAGCCCAATCCTGAATGCTGCATGTGGGCACGGACTGCTTCATTAACTGAGGGGTTGTGAATGGAACAGAACACTCTGTGCAATCGTCAGAGAACATCCCCATTTCTGACCTTATGATGGAGGGAAGGTCATCGCTAAAGCAGCTGATGATAGTTCGGCCTAGGAAACTGCCCTGAGGAATTCCTGCAGCAATGTCCTGGGGCTGAGATGATTGGCCTCCAACAACCACTACCATCTTCCTTTGTGGTAGGTGTGGCTCCAGCCACTGGAGCGTTTTCCCCCTGATTCTCATTGACTTCAATTTTACTGGGGCTCCTTGGTGCCACACTCCGTCAAATGCTGCCTTGATGTCAATGGCAGTCACTCTCACCTCACCTCTGGAATTCAGCTCTTTGGACCAAGGCTGTAATGAGGTCTGGAGCCGAGTGGTCCTGGCGGAACCCAAACTGAGCATCGGTGAGCAGGTTATTGGTGAGTAAGTGCCGCTTGATAGCACTGTCGACGACACCTTCTATCACTTTGCTGATGATTGAGAGTAGACAGATGGGGTGGTAATTGGCTGGATTGGATTTGTCCTGCTTTTTGTGGACAGGACATACCTGGACAATTTTCCACATTGTCATAGAGTTATACAGCACGGATAGAGGCCCTTCGGCCCATCGTGTCAAATAGATGGGCCGAAGGGCGTCTGATAGATGCCAGTGTTGGAGCTGTACTGGAAAGTTTGGCTAGAGGCGTGGCTAGTTCTGGAGCATGAGTTTTCAGGGCCCATAGCCTCTGTTGTATCCAGTGCACTCAGCTATTTCTTGATATCACGTGGAGTGAATCGAATTGGCTGAAGACTAGCTTCTAAGATGGTGGGGATATCGGGAGGAGGCCGAGATGGATCATCTACTTGGAACTTCTGGCTGAAGATCGTTGCAAACGCTTCAGCCTTGTCTTTTGCGCTCATGTGCTGGACTCTGCCATCATTGAGGATGGGGATGTTTACAGAGCCTTCTCCTCCTGTTAGTTGTTTAATTGTCCACCACCATTCACAACTGGATGTGGCAGGAGTGCAGAGCTTTGATCTGATCTGTTGATTGTGGAATCGCTTAGCTCTGTCTATAGCATGTTGCTTCTGCTGTTTAGCATGCATGTAGTCCTATGTTGTAGCTTCACCAGGTTGGCGCCTCATTTTTAGGTACGCCAGGTGCTGCTCCTGGCATGCTCTTCTACACTCCTCATTGAACCAGGGTTGATCCCCTGGTTTGTTGGTAATGGTAGAGTGAGGAATATGCCAAGGTTACAGATTGTACTGTAATACAATTCTGCTGCTGCTGATGGCCCACAGCACCTCATGGATGCCCAGTTTGGAGCTGCTAGATCTGCTCTGAATCTATCCCATTTAGCATGGTGGTAGTGGCACACAACACCTTGGATGGTGTCCTCAGTGTGAAGGCGGAACTTCATCTCCACAAGGACGGTGCGGTGGTCACTCCTACCAATACTGTCATGGACAGATGCATCTGCGACAGGTGGATTGGTGAGGACGAGGTCAAGTAGGTTTTTCCCTCGCTCACCACCTGCCGCAGGCCCAGTCTGGCAGTTATGTCCTTCAGGAGCTGGCCAGCTCAGTCAGTAGTGGTGCTACCAAACCACTCTTGGTAATGGACATTGAAGTCCCCCACCAAGAGTACATTCTGTGCCCTTGCTACCCTCAGTGCTTCCTCCAAGTGGTGCTCAACATGGAGGAGGACTGATTCATCAGCTGAGGGAGGGCGGTAGTTGGTAATTGGGAGGTTTCCTTGCCCATGTTTGACCTGATGCCATGAGATTTCATGAGGTCCGGAGTCAATGTTGAGGACTCCCAGGGCCACTCCCTCCTGACTGTATATCACTATACCGCCACCTCTGGTGGGTCTGTCCTGCCGGTGGGACAGGACATACCCAGGGATGGTGATGGAAGAGTCTGGGACGTTGGCTGAAAGATATGATTCTGTGAGTATGGCTATGTCAGGCTGTTGCTCGACTAGTCTGTGGGACAGCTCTCCCAATTTTGGCACAAGTCCCCAGATATAAGTGAGGAGGTCTTTGAAGGGTCCAGTGCCTAGTGGTCCGATGCCGCGTGGTCTGTCCGGTTTTATTCTTATGACTTTTTGAAGCAAGATTGTACAACTGAGTGGCTTGCTAGGCCATTTCAGAGTGTGATTAAGAATCAACCACATTGCTATGGGTCTGGAGTCACACATAGGCTATATGTGACTCCAGACCCACAGCAATGTGACTCCAGACCAGGGAAGGATGGCAGGTTTCCTTCCCTAAAGGACATGATTCTATGATATCCACTGCAAAGGCAAGTTAATCCAATGTGTACTTTTAGAGGACCTTTTTGGAGCCAGCAACCTTGTCAGCTTACTGATTTTTCAGTCCTTCTCCAGTCTGCTGCTTTGAAGAATCCATAGATGCCAACGTATTCCCTGATGCTGTACAATGATATTATCCGGTTTCTCTTGTTTACATCCCCCTGCAGCAAATTGATTAGTGGCCGTGGGGTTTTCAAGGCAACAGTTGTTCTGAGCACATGACTTTCAGCAGCTTGTAGATGCTTTAGGAACAGCTGTTAAGAGTTTATCTTTGCTAATGCAATCTTGCATGGTCAGTGAAGAATTCAGTAGAAATCGCACCTCATCATAGCACTAATAAAATAATGAAGAGCTTACAGTCTAGTGAACTGGGACTATCACAATCTGACAATAGTGACCTGTTGTGGATCAGCTTCTGGGGAAGTCTGGAGGACACGAAAGAAAGCCATGAGAATGAGTCAAGATAAATACAATTAAATGTTAATTTGCAATTGCAGTAATTGCTCAGTCTGTCGAATTACTCCTCGTGGAAATGCATATTTAACCCCTCCTGTATTCACTGTTTTGCTAACATTTAAAAAAAAATCTTTCTCCAGCCCTCTGGCGCTGACTGATTTATGATAGTTTTTCCAGGTCCAATCATTTACTCCCTCCTCAGCAAGAATGTCTAGATATTGCAAATAGAAGTATTTTAAGAAGCATGTAATATTTAATTGAAGTATTCAAAATTATTTGCACTGTTGGTGAATTGGTAACAAGAGTGCATGAACTGCAGGTTTGTACAGGAAGCATAAAGGGGGAAGTTAGAAAGAGTGCTTTCACACAAAGAGCTATTAGGTTATGGAATACCTAACCACTAAGGGATATTGAAGTCAAGCCAAATATAATACTCAAGATATTAAAACAGATCAAAAGTTACAGCAAAAAACATGGGGAAATAGGATCGGATTGCTCTGATACAACATTAGCTCAGACATCTGAGGCAAATGGCCTCTTCTAAAAATTTCCACGATTTTATGAAAATTTCCCAGATCATTCTATTGGTTAATCCATATTAAACTTCCAATTGAATAGGGAGTCGGGAGCTAGTACAGTAGTACTGGCAGAAGTATAATGGGCTGAAGGGCCTCATCCTGTACTAAAATGTCCATGATTGTAGAAAATGAACTGTAAAAGTAGCATGGGTTGGCTTGCCTTTCTTTCCTCCAGTCTTGGCGGGGGGGGGGGGGCGCCTGACCTCTGCTTGGCTGCCTGTTATTAGGAAGATACCATGTGGTGAAATCGTGGACCTGAGGTCATGTCTCGCTAGTCCAGAGATGCAGTAGCCAGCTATACCACAGGAGCTACACCACTGGGCTACTGCCACAAAAAAGCTTAAGATACCAAATTGACAAAACTACCAACAATTCACAGATGGTGATTAGAAATTATTTACCACCTGTCATACTAGCCCCATTGTATTAAGGCCTCGGTAGAAAGGATTCTGGGGAAATGTGAAGAATGATTGGATTGCCTTCATGTTTAATTTATAGCCGGTGTAGTACCTTATTATGCCATCTGTTGAGGTAGGGGGGCCTTTGGCTTGCACAGACTTATTAGTACTACTTACTTTGCACTTGATTAGTTCTGGATATAATTTTAGTATTAGTGCATGCGGCATATCCCAGTTGGCAAGCCTTGCTGCAGCTGTGGGCTAGTTACACGCTATCATTAGTCACAAGAGCATAAAACATAGGTAAGTTATAGTCAAGGAAAATTGAACTGTAAATACAATATCTTTCAATTTTCATTTTGTAATGTAATCTTCACAAAAATATGTTGATGTTTAGACATAAGCAGGAGATCTTAGAATTTTAAGCTGTGCTCTAAACGTGCCAGATTCTTGCAGATTTGCTGATTTTTGTTTTTTCACTGTTAATTCATTTTGATTGTACCCAACAATAAAAGCGCCATCAATTACTGTACAAAGATTGAAACATTAAAGCTGGTTTTACATTTTCTCACTTTGAAGAGTTTAACGAAAGAATAAAAAGTGCGTGGTAGACTTTACTCCTGCATCTGCAGCTTTATTTTTGGCCTTTGCCTGAGGGAACGTTGTTTACTGCTTCAGTTGCTCTCCAAGGCTGCAATAGCTTCCAAAATCTCATTTAATAAAACACCGTCCCATTTTGTATAATTTGTCATAGACAAAAAAAATCACTTTTGACCTGTAATAATAAATACATTTTGCTTGATTTAAAATGCCACTAAAGAAATTAAATAATTTTGTTGGCAACCATATAAACGATAATTTGAGATGCTGTTTGATAAGTCAGTCGTGTTCAGAATAATATACTGTGTCCATATCTCAAGGCAGTGATCAAGGGTAATATTTCAATTGTGTTGGGCCAAGATAAATTGGTAATCAATGGTAATCAATTTTCCTTTTGTAAATGATTTTTTTTAAAAAGGAGGTGAATGTGGTACTTTCAATGATTGCACTGTGCAAGAAGGATGTGGGTACCTGTTGGGAGAGTGGCTAGTGCTGAAGTCTTAATGGAAAGGAGTGGCCAGCGTGCAGTAACAGGGCATGTTACAGCCAGGATATTGAGATGGTCAGATCATAAGTGCTGTAGAGTTAAAGACTGACTCTGAGATACTGGAATGGACCCCAGCTGGGAGAAGATCACGTGGAAGAGCAAAGCTGAAATGTGTATAGGAAGAGTTGAATGCAGAGTGATAATGGTTGAATTGTTACAGCAGATGACAAGAGGCTGACTGAAAGGCCTGGTAGTGTCTTTGGCTGGTCAAATTATAATTGACTCACAGTCTTCCCACACTAGATATTACCTTAAAATTAAAATGTCTTTAAGGTAGAAGTTTAAAAATATACTAATGGTTGTTCCATAGTGTTACTCGCAGGGTCTTGAACCTGCTCAGTCCCCACTCCAGCTTTTTGCCCCACCTCCCTCTGCTTTGATGCTGTAGTCCCTTGAGCACTCGGGTGTGGATGGGCTTTGCCCGAGCCAGGAGCATAGCCAGTCAACTGGGAGCAGGCCAACCTAGGTGGGGAGAACTGGTGACCGAGATCTGGAGTCACTTCCAGAAGGTACAGAGACTGGCTTGAGATAGTCAGCCGGGAGGAAACTGGGGAGCACAGGTGGGCTGAATTCAGGTTCCTTTACAGTTCGTGTGGAATAGCTAAAGCCAAGTGCTCTAATTTAAATAGCTTCACTGTTTATTTAAGACGTTCGGTTGGCATTTAAAAAGCACAAGTGCAAAGCTTAAGTGCTTTTATGGGTGTTTCCCTGAACTGGAGAGTAAATTACAACTCAAACTCCCTTTCTACCATCTATAATTTGTATAATGCATATGTATACTAAATAAAACCATCGTAGTGACAGTTTGAGTCTTCTGTATATTACCAGTATTGCTTTGAACTGTCACCATTCCATCACTGCTGAATAACACTTTCACCTGAGTTATTTTGCCGTTCTAAAGCAGAACTATAACTGAACTGTATTCTGAACAACATTTTTAAAAAAAACACTAAGAGAAAGCATTATCCGGAATAGTTATTCACGTGTCGAATATTTAACAAAACAGCAGGAGCTGGCATTTGAGAGCACAGTTATACATTTTTGAAATTCATATGTTTAATAATTTTGGGTAAGTCAATTAAATAGTGGCTCCTGGGGTATCTGTTAAACTGTTACTACTCTTAACCTGCTATAGTTTGATGGATTTAATTGTTGCACTGCTTGGGGTGGCATTATAATGGCATGGCAAAAATTAAAATGATGCTTGCCTAATCCTGAACTGAGTGTTCACCTCTCCCACAGCAGCAATAGTTTTAACAAATGCAATTCATTTAATAATACGATTAGAAATCAAGAAATGTTGGTCTTTTTTTCATGGTACCAGGCTATAGGGGATTTAATTTCCTCGGTGTGCTATTTTTAGTTAGCGTGCTTTTTGCTTTAAATTTCTGTGGGCACTATTTTAACATTTAAAATAAAGGGGTTAAATACTGTGCTACTAGCATAGATGGGAACCCACAGTTGCACTAACTTGTGCATTTAAAAAAAAACACATCAAAGTTAACTGGTGTTCACTTCTGTGTGACCAGCCTGCTGAGTAATATATGATGTGGAGATGCCGTTGGATATCCTTTCCACTGTGAGCCGGCAGTTTGTGGTGTCGATGGTAGTCATGATGTGGAGATGCCGAAACATTTGCCTGAGGAAGGAGAAAATCTCCGAAAGCTTGTGAATTTAAAATAAAATTGCTGGACTATAACTTGGTGTTGTAAAATTGTTTACAACTGAGTAATATAAGTAGAGTATATGTTAGTATACTATGAATGTAAAGATTAAATGACTGAAAAGTTTCACAGCTAGATTTCCTAACTAGTATTTTCCGACTTGATGGATTGGGGTTCAATGCAACATGTGTGGTTCTGATAATCAAATCGACCATTTCACATTAATTTACCCTACTATGGTTGGTTAAGCCTCTTAAAAATATATAATTTCAATTCCAGTGCGCTGCTCTGCCACTCCTGCCAGTTTGCAACATAATGGACAACAGGATTGCACGTCTGTGCCGCAGGTATGTCTGGACCCTGTTCTCCTACCCACCTCGCCCTTTCCATTTTGTATGTTTGGGAAATTGTCACCAAAGTAACAGTTGGGTGGCAAAGCACAATTGCAAAGCCTTGAAAAACAAAAGCTATGCATTGCACACTGTTGGAGCAAATTATTTGGCGTGACAAATCCTGCAAATTTCTACATTTAGCGCATGTAGTTTGTCTTGCTGCACAAGCCCTGCAATTTTGCATAAAAAGTTCCGGACGTAGTGAAAAATGTTGATAATTGAACAGATCTGATCCATAACATATCACTTGTCTTGCACCATGTTCCTCTGAGTTGAAATTCCTCCCCTCCTCTTCTTCCTTCCCTTCACCAAAAGTAAATGCTAGTACATAATGTATAGTTATGATTTTCACGAATTGTGTTTTGATGTTTGATGCTGGCAGTCTCTTTCCTATTCCTTTTGCTCAAGCTCTGGAAAAAATATATTTTGCTGAAATAAGTTTCAACTGTCTTCCACCTTTAAGATGTTCAAGTCTAGAATCTCTGTCCTACTCCACATATTCCAAGGTTGCTGTATTTCAGAATCCTCAAATTGCCCTTGAAGATTATGGTTGCTTGTCACAGCAATCGGAACAAAAGTTTGAGCCATGTCATTTTTTTGCCTTTGTAGGAGATTTTGAATGCTATACATTATGTACTAGCATTTACTTTTGGTGAAGGGAAGGAAGAGGAGAAAGGGAGGAATTTCAACTGTAGTTTGTTATTGTGTTGACCTTGTTTACTGCTGTGGCCATTTTTTCTTCCTTGACAATTTTCTCACTCCCCTCACCTCCTCTCCTAAAGGTATCGATTCATTGCTGGAGTATGGTTCTGTAGGTGCCAGTTACCACCAGTAACTCACCCAAGTGGCCATTTTTCATGTGCAAACCTAGAGGGAGCATTGGCCGGCATGAAGGCTAAGTGCTGTCTTCACCACACCCACGTGTGTACATAAATATATATAACTGCATCAACATTTTTCATCATAAATTTCTATAGCCACATTTATAATGACAACCCCCTTTGTAAATTTATCAATGCTGGAATTACTCTCCTCCAATTACTCCCTGGCCTCTAACCCCACTTCACCTGAAGGCTACACTTGGTCTTCACTTCCCATGAGCAACAACAAGGGCGATTGTCTAATTGTATACGCTTCCAGCATGAGTAACAGGATAGCGATCAGGAGTGTTGTCTGTCGCTGATTTTCCGCTCCTTTAACCCAGGGAGGTTGAGACTAATTTTAGAGGCCCACCCTAAACTCTGACATCAGCTAACTCAATAGAGACAAGGGGTTGAATCCGAGACCCCTCTGATCTTTGCCTCAGATACTCAGTGAATATACCTGCTGTGATTTTGTTAGCTATTCCAGGCACATTTCTCTAGGCAATACTGTTTCTGTATGAATTGAATGAACATACCTTGAGGCCTGCGAGAGATTCTGTTCAACTATTTTTCAGTCCTGTGGAAAAAGGGCAAAGAACACCATCTGTCTAGTTGCTGTGCTGAGTTATTAGTTTGCCATTTTTACAATCAGTTGTGGGTTCTGTTGCCGTGGTTATTTATAGTGAAGTGGCACCATGTGAGCTTTTGACATGTGCTGACTTTGTACTGAGAGCATCTCATGTTTTATTTCACCTCTAGACAGCTTCAGAGTTGGTTGTTGAGTTTGTCTTTCGGATTGTTAGCAGTATGCAGTAATATCTTCTGATCACATTCTCAATTTCCTTTTCTGTAATTTTTATTTGGTTCTTGGTAGTTAAAACTTTCAATGCATGAAAAGAAAATGGGTTAAATAAGCAATTTATAGTATAGTAACACATGAGCATGTCTCAGCTCCCTGCACTCAATGTTACCTATTAGACATAAAGGTAACTTTTCATTCTCTGTTTTGATTACTGAACAACTCAGTTTGTATACAATTGAAAATCTTCTAAACATTTTATGAAACTGAGCAGGAGCTAATGGAGATTAGTAATGAACATTTCATTTGGTGTAAATTTCAAATATGCATCATTTCTGTAGTGTAATGTGTAATTTGTGTTGCAATTACTTTGGCTGAAATGACACTGGAGTCATACCTAGCACAAAGGAAGATGGTAGTGGTTGTTGGAGGCCAATCATCTCAGCCCCAGGGCATTGCTGCAGGAGTTCCTCAGGGCAGTGTCCTAGGCCCAACCATCTTCAGCTGCTTCATCAATGACCTTCCCTCCATCATAAGGTCAGAAATGGGGATGTTCGCTGATGACTGCACAGTGTTCAGTTCAATTCGCAACCCCTCAGACAATGAAGCAGTCCGAGCCCGCATGCAGCAAGACCTGGATAACATCCAGGCTTGGGCTCATAAGTGGCAAGTAACATTCGCGCCAGATAAGTGCCAGGCAATGACCATCTCCAACAAGAGAAAGTCTAACCACCTCCCCTTGACATTCAACGGCAATACCATCGCCGAATCCCCCACCATCAACATCCTGGGGGTCACCATTGACCAGAAACTGAACTGGACCAGCCATATAAATACTGTGGCTACGAGAGCAGGTCAGAGGCTGGGTGTTCTGCGGCGAGTGACTCACCTCCTGACTCCCCAAAGCCTTTCCACCATCTACAAGGCACAAGTCAGAAGTGTGATGGAATACTCTCCACTTGCCTGGATGAGTGCAGCTCCAACAACACTCAAGAAGCTCGACACCATCCAAGATAAAGCAGCCCGCTTGATTGGCACCCCATCCACCACCCTAAACATTCACTCCCTTCACCACCGGCGCACTGTGGCTGCAGTGTGTACCATCCACAGGATGCACTGCAGCAACTCGCCAAGGCTTCTTCGACAGCACCTCCCAAACCCGCGACCTCTACCACCTAGAAGGACAAGAGCAGCAGGCACATGGGAACAACACCACCTGCACGTTCCCCTCCAAGTCACACACCATCCCGACTTGGAAATATATCGCCGTTCCTTCATCGTCGCTGGGTCAAAATCCTGGAACTCCCTTCCAAACAGCACTGTGGGAGAACCGTCACCACACGGACTGCAGCGGTTCAAGAAGGCGGCTCACCACCACCTTCTCGAGGGCAATTAGGGATGGGCAATAAATGCTGGCCTCGCCAGCGACGCCCACATCCCGTGAACGAATAAAAAAAAACACATCGGGACACTTTTAGTCTCCATAAAAATGAAAGAAACATCTATGTACGATATTGCAATTATGTTGTGAGAAGAAATGCTCTGAGCTCACTAGATGGGATTGAATGCATAATTAATCATTGTACAAAAATTTCTCAAATTCCAGTCGGCAAATACAGTGACTTTTTAGTGTTCGGACTGTTAGAACAGGATATATTCGGAACAGCATCAGAAAAGCAATGGGAGTGGTTTGGTACTTTGGAATTCTGTACAGTAATAGCCGGTTGAGTGCTACTCATTGAGAAAAGAGTGGTTTAACCAACGGCGCAGCTGTAGTAGTTTATTTCTTGGTGCTATGAGGGGTATTTTTCAGAGTGATGAAATATTTGTGCTCTTCAAGATGAAGAGCAATAGAGCTGGGAAATGCAACACAATTTTTTTTGATGATGGTTCGGAAGAACTACATCGGAATAGTAGTAATCAGCACTAGTTGATTGTGTTGGCCTCCACTATCCCAGTCAGAACAAAAGTGTAAGTAAAAGCAACCACCTGCTTCTAAATGAGGATTTGTAATTCTTTTTGTCCCTGTTCTTAAATTTTAAAAAAATGCTCCCACATTTAGCTCAACATATTTGTTTTTTATTAATAGATTTACCTCTATAATGGCTACTGCACTTCAGAAGGAATTCATTGTGTGAAATGCTCGCTGACCTACGTTGGATCCGGTCCAGCAATGTCTCGAATTTAAAATTCTTGTCCTTGTTTTCAAATCCCTCCGTGGCCTCGCTTCTTTCCATCTCTATAACCTCCTCCAGCCCTACAACCCTTTGAGATCTCTGCACTCCTCCAATTCTGACCTCTTGTGCATCCCCAATTTTCATCCCTCCACCAATGCAGCCGTGCCTTTAGCTGCCTAGGTCCCAAGCTCTGGAATTTTGTCCCTAAACCTCTGCCTCTCTACTTCTCTCTCCTCCTTTATGATGCTGCTTAAAACCTACCTCTTTGACCAAGCTTTTGGTCATCTATCCTAATATCTCCTCATGTGGCTCGGTGTCAAATTTTGTTTGATAATCGCTCCTGTGAAGTGCCTTGGGACATTTTACGGTGTTAAAGGCTTTTAAGGGGAATCTGGATAAACACATGAGAGAGAAAGGAATAGAAGGATACGCTGATAGGGTGAGATGAAGTAGGGAGGGAAGAGGCTCATATGGAGCATATACACCGGCATGGACCTGTTGGGCCAAATGGCCTGTTTCTATGCTGTAAGTTCTATGTAAATGCAAGTTGTTGTTTCAATACTGTTGCAAGGAATCTTACAACACCAGGTTATAGTCCAACAGTTTTATTTGAAAATCACAAGCTTTCGGAGGCTTGTGATTTTCAAATAAAACTGTTGGACTATAACCTGGTGTTGTAAGATTCCTTACATTTGTACACCCCAGTCCATCACCGGCATCTCCACATCATTTCAATACTGTGATAATGCTCAGTATAAATGCTAGTATTGCTTGTTTTCTTCATGACTCCACTTTTTTTGCTTCATATCTATAGACCTGTCACTGCTCCCAACAGTCTTCACACAATTTACTAGTAAAAATTGAAAGAAATTGCATTTAGTAGCAGTGAGTTTCAGCCTATAGAGGCACCGTTAGGAGAAGGGAGAGTTCCTACATGAAGACAAACATGCTTTTAGCAACATGTATTTCGATAGTTGCTGAAACTTACAGTATTGGTGCAAAGCAATTTGTCACTTAGCAGCTGTTGGCACTATCACAGCTCTTTCGTCACTTCATCTTGGCACTGGGATTGAAGCTGTGTGTTCCTGAAGTATTAAGGCACACAGCCGCTTTTTTAAAAATGGCAGACGTCGTAAGAAGCTCTGTATTTATTGTTAGGAGACATCTGGAGATCCAGTGGGAGAAATTGGCCTCCATCACTTTTGGGTGAAAAATGAGCTTTGGGGCAAATAGGGATCAACTTCCGTGCGCCATCTCTCATCCCGATCTCTCCCAGAAGTGTGTCGACTTCCAAGTGTCCAGGGCACCCGCCTGAAACAGGTGTTAGGCCGCTTGAACGGGCTAATCAGGGTCCTAATGCCTGTTTCATGCCCCCTCTCCCAGTCTCGGCATAAACTGGGCGGAGCGTGCACTGAACAAGTACCGCTTGGTTTTTCCGTGTCTACAGCGGCCGAACCAGTGGCCTTTTTAAAGGAACCGCTGGAGTTTGCTGAGGGGAAAAGTAAGTAAATTATTTTTTAAAAACTTATGTTAACGTGGAGCCAGGAGGAACAAGAGTGCCCCCTACGGCTACACAACAGTACTGCAGGCCGCTGACAGCTCGGGTTTGGCCTGCTCTGGTTCACCTTCCCACCTGGACGCACCTGTGGGCCGGCTCGGTGTTGGAGTTGGACGATTTTCCTGAGGCCCCGACCAGCGAGCTGCCTTGGGACACCCGATTGATGTCCGGTTTTGTGCAGATAAGGCCCGAGGTCCAATTTCCAGCGAGCCTCAGGCCAATGTTTTCGGGCACACGTTCCTTTCACGACACCCATTTCACGCCGATTTGTGGCACTACTTCAAGTTCTCGTCCCCAGTCTATATTCAGTTTACTGATTCGTAATCATTTTCAGCCAGTACATTTCAGTCCTAGTGTATATTGCCAAAAAATGTTGTGCCAAGATAAGGCTTCACATATGTCAATTGTTCAAATATTTGTATCACAGCCTGTTCTTTCATTCGACATATTGAAATCACTTAAAAGTGGACATGTTTGACATATAAAAATGAGTAGATTTCTAAACTGAGCTGTCATATTCAGGTGATGCATGGAAATAGGCCAACTACATTTAGTGTTAAGTATTCTGCATGAAATGATTTGTGATCGAATTGTAGTGGGACTGTGAGATGAGAGACTGTTTGAGAGATTACAGTGAGACCCCGAGTAACCCTTGATCAAGTGAGATAGGGTGAAGCTCTTAAGGGGCAGCAAGTATTAATCTTTCAGCAGCTAGTAGGGGGACCTAATATCAGCCAGTTGAAAAAGTGGGGAACAACGCAGCAGTCAAAGTTCCCTGGGGGAACAAAGGACCTGCGATAGAAGTGAGAGATCCCCAGTACATCCAGACATTTATGTCCAGCTGGAGAAGCAAAGTGCCATAATTGTCATTGAAAGGGACACTTTCAGGTGAAATGCTGGTAATAAGTCAGAGGGGACTCAACGAGAATATTAATCTGCTTTTCTGGGGCATGATAT
This sequence comes from Heptranchias perlo, assembly GCF_035084215.1. Lineage (NCBI taxonomy): Eukaryota > Metazoa > Chordata > Chondrichthyes > Hexanchiformes > Hexanchidae > Heptranchias > Heptranchias perlo. The sequence continues at coordinate 30,444,327 of NC_090355.1, forward strand.
AAAGTGAGGAAGAAAACTCATGAATTGTTCCTTGGAGAAGTCCCCATAAAAGCTTGAACTCTGACACAGGCAGATGTTTATTTAATAGCTAATTCCCAATATAAAGAAAATGAAATGGGACCTCTACAGAGGCCAAATAAAATTCTGAAGAAATGGTGACATATTAGTACTTTTGGATCTTCAATTATCAAAATATGAAAACAAAACATTTTGAACTTACATTGTCATTATTAGCTGCAATTGATATAGTCCATCAGAAACATTCTGAGGAAATCAAGCTTAAGCACCACTAAAAATAGGAGGAAATCTTATCAAATCAGCACATGGACCTATACATAAATGCATCTGATGCAGTCCTTGCACCTATCTGACATAATCTTTGTTGTAGTAGTGTTAGCTTGGCTCCTTTGGTAGTACTTTCGCCTCTGAGTCAGAAGGTTGTGGGTTCAAGCCGCTGTATGGACTTGAGTGCGTAATCCAGGCTGACCTGTCATTGCAATACTGAGAGTGGTGCATCGTTAGAGATGCAGTTAAACTGAGACCTGCACGGGTGAACATAAAAAGTCCCGGGCAACTGTTCGGACAAACACAACTGGGATTTCTCCCAGTTTCCTGGCTGACATTCCTCCCTCAACACCACCCAAAAAAAAAAGCCCCAGATCCAGTTGATGATGCTGTGGGATCTTGCTGTGCACAAATTGGTTGCAGAGCTTTTTGGGGTGTCCTGAAGACGTGATAATATGACAAAAATGTAAGTTCTTCCTATTATTAGTTAATTGCATTGATAACTCAACATTTTACATTCTGAACTTTAAACGTTTTCTATCCAAAACAGTAATTTATTTCATTTGGAATAACTGTTTAGGTTGTAGTATTGGTAATTCCTCTGTTCCCCAGTGTGAAGTTAGTTTTGAAGGGTACATTGCTTTGAATACTGATTCACTTTTTTTTAAACAATGGTCTATTGGTAAGACTGTAAATAATCATTGCTGTTGATGTGCTATTAATTATGGTTTTATCTCCCCAATGTGTCATATTATATACTCCAAGCATTTCTTCATGCCAGTCATTTCAAGAAGTTCTTTGGATCAGTTTCTGTCAATTGACACCTGAGCTCCTTGTACATTCGAAACATTTATCTTTTGCGGTTTTTTTTAACATCAGTGTTGCTTTTTCAGATTTCTACATTTTTTTTTTGATATGCATTTCACTGTTTGCTATTGTAATCTCTATTCATCCACTTGTGGGTTACGGGGGTGTTGTGGTTATTTTACTGGACTAGTAATCCAGACAATGTGAGTTCAAATCCCACCATGGAAGTTTGAGAATTTGAATTTAGTTGGGGAAAAAAAAAATCTGGCAATACAAAGCTAGTATTAGTAAAAGGAACCATTGTCGTTAAAAACCCAACTGGTTCACTAATGTTCTTGAGACAAGGAAACCTCTCGTCCTTACCCGGTCTGTCCTGTAGTTGACTCTGATCCGACACCAACGTGGTTGACTCTTAACTGCCCTCTGAAGTGACCTAGCAAGCCACTCAGTTGCATCACCAGCTTCTCAGGGCAACTAGGGATGGGCAATAAATGCCGGTCTTGCCAGTGACACCCACATCCCAAGAATGAATTTTAAAAAATACTTTGGATGAGCCAGCTACAATAATAACACATTGAAACTTTTCCAGGTGCTTCACACAATGATTTACTTTTGAAGTGCAATGTTGGCAAATATGGTAGCCATTCTGCTCCAACAATGAGATGAATTGCCATCTTTTTAGGTGTATTGCGTGAGGAAGGAACATTGACTAGGACACGGGGACAACTCCGTTCCCTTCTTCGAACAGTTCACCCTTCACTTGAACCACCAAAACAGGTAACAGGGCCTCCGTTTAATGTGTCCTCCAAAGGGCACCAACTCTGAATGCAGGACTGTCTCAACATTGCACTGGAGTGTCAGCCTAGCTTAAGAACTCAAACCGTGATGTGGGGAAAAACATACAAACACCTTTCTGTAATTGTGATCACCTTTTGTCTGCACTGGTTATTAACTCATTCCAGTCACTCCTAATATTTGATGCAGGCAATTATAATATATTTTGAGTCTCTGTCTTCCCACTTTATTCTCTGCATGGCATTGCCTATGTTCCACAGTAGATGGTACTAAATTGTAGTACTTTTACCATAATCTTAGATTCTATGCGTTCTGTAAAGATTAACAGCAAAGAAGGAGGCCATTTGATCTATCATGGCTATGCTGGTTCTTTGAAAGAGATATCCAATTAGTCCCACTCCCCTGCTCTTTCCTCATAACCCTGCAATATTCTCCCCTTCAAGTATTTATCCAAATTCCTTTTAGAAGATTCAGGCAATGCATTCCAGATCATCATTTTGGAGGGGGAGGGCGAACAGCCAGCTGTCGTGGTGCACATAGGCACCAACGATATAGGTAAAAAAGGGGATGAGGTCCTAAAAGCAGAATATAGGGAGTTAGGAGGTAAATTAAAAAATAGGACCTCAAAGGTAGTAATCTCAGGATTGCTGCCAGTGCCACGTGCTAGTCAGAGTAGAAATAGGAGGATATTTCAAATGAATACGTGGCTAGAGGAATGGTGCAAGGGGGAGGGATTCAAATTCCTGGGACACTGGAAACGGTTCTGGGGGAGGTGGGACCAGTACAAACCGGACGGTCTGCACCTGGGCAGGGCCGGGACCGCTGTCCTAGGAGGAGTGTTTGCTAGTGCTGTTGGGGAGGGTTTAAACTAAAGTGGCTGGGGGTTGGGAACCTGAGCAGGGAGAGAGAGGAAAGCGTAACAGGAAGGGACAGAAGGTATGGAGTAATAGGTAAAGTGTTAAAAAAGGAAAAAGCAGGAACAAAGCGTCACAAAACAGATTTGAAAGTTCTTTATCTGAATGCACGTAGCATTCGTAATAAAATGGACGAGTTAACGGCACAAATAACTACGTATGGGTATGATCTTGTGGCCATTACAGAAACATGGCTGCAGGGTGACAACGACTGGGAATTAAATATGCCAGGGTATTTAACAATCAGGAAGGACAGGCAGGAAGGAAGGGGAGGTGGGGTGGCTATGTTAATAAAGGAAGGAATCACTGTAATACAGAGAAATGATATTGGGACAAAGCATCAAGATAATGAAACAGTTTGGGTGGAGATAAGGAATAATAAGGGAAAAAAAACATTAGTGGGCGTAGTATATAGGCCTCCTAATAGTTGCAACTCTGCTGGAAGAAGTATTAATCAGGAGATAGTCGGGGCATGTAATAAGGGAACAGCCATAATTATGGGGGATTTTAATTATCATATTAACTGGACAAATCAAATTGGGCAGAGCAGCCTTGAGGACGAGTTCATTGAGTGCATCAGGGATGGATTTCTTGAGCAGTATGTAACTGATCCTACAAGGGGGCAGGCAACCTTGGACCTGGTCCTGTGTAATGAGTCAGGATTAATTAATAATGTCCTAGTTAAGGATCCCCTTGGAACGAGCGACCACAACATGGTTGAATTCCATATCCAATTAGAGGGTGAGAAGGTTGATTCTCAAACAAGCGTACTGAGCTTGAATAAAGGAGACTATGATGGTATGAGAGCGGAATTGATTAAAGTGGACTGGGAAAATAGATTAAAGGGTAAGACGGTACATGAGCAGTGGTGTTCATTTAGGGAGTTATTTTACAACTTTCAAAATAAATATATTCCACTGAGGAAAAAAGGGTGTAAAAGAAATGACAGCCACCCGTGGCTAAGTAAAGAAATCAAGGATAGTATCCGACTAAAAACAAGGACATATAAGGTAGCCAAACTTAGTGGGAGGATAGAAGATTGGGAATTCTTCAAAAGACAGCAAAAAGTAACTAAAGGATTGATTAAGAAAGGGAAGTTAGATTATGAAAAGAAATTAGCAAAAAATATAAAAACAGGTAGCAAGAGTTTCTATAGTTATATAAAAAGAAAAAGGGTGGCTAAGGCAAACATAGGTCCCTTAGAGGATGAGACCGGGAAATTAATGGTGGGAAACATGGAGATGGCAAAAATGCTGAACAAATATTTTGTTTCAGTCTTTACAGTAGAGGACACTAAGAATATCCCAACACTGGACAAACAGGGGACTCTCGGGGGGGGGGGAGGAGCTAAATACGATTAAAATCACTCAGGAGATGGTACTCAGTAAAATAATGGGACTCAAGGTGGATAAATCCCCTGGACCTGATGGCTTCCATCCTAGGGTCTTGAGGGAAGTGGCAGTAGGGATTGTGGATGCTTTGGTGATAGTTTTCCAAAATTCCCTGGACTCAGGAGAGGTCCCGGCAGATTGGAAAACTGCTAATGTAACACCGTTATTTAAAAAGGGTAGTAGGCAGAAGGCTGGAAATTATAGGCCAGTTAGCTTAACATCTGTGGTGGGTAAAATTTTGGAGTCTATTATTAAGGAGACAGTAACGGAACATTTAGATAAGCATAATTTAATAGGACAAAGTCAGCATGGCTTTATGAAGGGGAAGTCATGTCTGACAAATTTGCTTGAGTTCTTCGAGGATATAACGTATAGGGTGGATAAAGGGGAACCAGTGGACGTAGTGTATTTAGACTTCCAGAAGGCATTCGACAAGGTGCCACATAAAAGATTATTACTTAAGATAAAAAATCACGGGATTGGGGGTAATATTCTGGCATGGGTGGAGGATTGGTTATCAAACAGGAAGCAGAGAGTTGGGATAAATGGTTCATTTTCGGACTGGCAACCAGTAACCAGTGGTGTTCCACAGGGGTCGGTGCTGGGTCCCCAACTCTTTACAATCTATATTAACGATTTGGAGGAGGGGACCGAGTGCAACATATCAAAATTTGCAGATGATACAAAGATGGGAGGGAAAGTAGAGAGTGAGGAGGACATAAAAAACCTGCAAGGGGATATAGACAGGCTGGGTGAGTGGGCGGAGATTTGGCAGATGCAATATAATATTGGAAAATGTGAGGTTATGCACTTTGGCAGGAAAAATCAGAGAGCAAGTTATTTTCTTAATGGCGAGAGACTGGAAAGTACTGCAGTACAAAGGGATCTGGGGGTCCTAGTGCAAGAAAATCAAAAAGTTGGTATGCAGGTGCAGCAGGTGATCAAGAAAGCCAACGGAATGTTGGCTTTTATTGCTAGGGGGATAGAATATAAAAACAAGGAGGTATTGCTGCAGTTATATAAGGTATTGGTGAGACCGCACCTGGAATACTGCATACAGTTTTGGTGTCCATACTTAAGAAAAGACATACTTGCTCTCGAGGCAGTACAAAGAAGGTTCACTCGGTTAATCCCGGGGATGAGGGGGCGGACATATGAGGAGAGGTTGAGTAGATTGGGACTCTACTCATTGGAGTTCAGAAGAATGAGAGGCGATCTTATTGAAACATATAAGATTGTGAAGGGTCTTGATCGGGTGGATGCAGTAAGGATGTTCCCAAAGATGGGTGAAACTAGAACTAGGGGGCATAATCTTAGAATAAGGGGCTGCTCTTTCAAAACTGAGATGAGGAGAAACTTCTTCACTCAGAGGGTGGTAGGTCTGTGGAATTTGCTGCCCCAGGAAGCTGTGGAAGCTACATCATTAGATAAATTTAAAACAGAAATAGACAGTTTCCTAGAAGTAAAGGGAATTAGGGGTTATGGGGAGCGGGCAGGAAATTGGACATGAAGCTGAGTTCGGATCGGTCAATGCCCTGTGGGTGGCGGAGAGGGCCCAGGGGCTATGTGGCCGGGTCCTGCTCCGACTTCTTGTGTTCTTTAGATTTGTGGTTGGGATCAGATCAGCCATGATCTTATTGAATGGCGGAGCAGGCTCGAGGGGCCGATTGGCCTACTCCTGCTCCAATTTCTTATGTTCTTATCATAACTCACTGTATAAAAAAAATTTCACTTAGCTGTGGGACTGGAGCCAGATATAGGCCAGACCAGGTAATGAAGGCAGGTTTCCTTCCCTAAAGGACGTTAGCGAACCCTTCATGTTTTTATCTCAATTTTCTTTGTTCTCTTTCCACACCTAGTCCAGGTGAGAAGAGTCCAATTACAATGTCAATTAACCACAGCTTAATAATTGTAAACAATTTTACAACACCAAGTTATAGTCCAGCAATTTTATTTTAAATTCACAAGCTTTCGGAGGCTTCCTCCTTCGTCAGGTAAATGTTCAGGAGCTCCTTGAAGCCTACGCATTTATACATATAGAACAATACATGGTGTTTACAGAATGCCCCTGCAACTGCCCGTTGCCAAGGCAATCACCGTGTTCAGACAGAGAGGTGTCACCTGCAGAACCCCCGAATACACATTCAACAAAAAAACAAACAGGAAAAAAAACAGAGAGAGGCAGAAACATCCGGAAGGCAGAGAAAGCCAGCAAATGACCCATTATATTAAAAACAGATAACATTTGTTCGCTGGTGGGGTAACGTGTAGCGTGACATGAACCCAAGATCCCGGTTGAGGCCGTCCTCATGGGTGCGGAACTTGGCTATCAATTTCTGCTCGACGATTTTGCGTTGTCGTGTGTCTCGAAGGCCGCCTTGGAGTACGCTTACCCGAAGGTCGGTGGATGAATGTCCATGACTGCTGAAGTGTTCCCCGACTGGGAGGGAACCCTCCTGTTTGGCGATTGTTGCGCGGTGTCCGTTCATCCGTTGTCGCAGCGTCTGCATGGTCTCGCCAATGTACCATGCTCTGGGGCATCCTTTCCTGCAACGTATGAGGTAGACAACGTTGGCCGAGTCACAGGAGTATGAACCATGCACCTGGTGGGTGGTGTCCTCTCGTGTGATGGTGGTATCTGTCAATTGTCAACCCCAGTCCATCACCAGCATCTCCACATCACAGCTTAATAAGGCCATTTAAAAAAAAAAGTAAACCAAACACTCGGGTTCATTTCTAGAGGGATAGAATTGAAAAGCAGAGAAGTTATGTTAATCTTGTACAGAAGCTTGGTTAGACCACATTTGGAGTACTGTGAACAGTTCTGATCTCGATATTATAAAAAGGATATAGAGGCACTGGAGAAGGTGCAAAAAAGATTTACTAAGATGATACCAGAAGTGAGAGGTTATATCTACCAGGAAAGATTGAGCAGGCTGGGGCTCTTTTCTCTAGAAAAGAGAAGACTGAGGGACGACCTGATTTTTTTTTTTCATTAAAATATACTTTATTCATAAAATTTGCAGCTATACATACAATACAGTTGTCATATCACATTCCAAACGTACACAATACAGATTATACAATTTGCAGGTTACATCAAGTACAGTTCAATGAACACATCGTACATAATTACAGTTCATGACACTCTAGGGTGCCTCATTGCATTACACTCACTACAGATTATTGATTACAGATTCATTACAGGTACATTTCAGATTCATTGCAGGTACATCTATTTGAATTTTACATTCTGCCCGGGGGAGGGGGGGAGGGGGTTTCCTGATTGCAGCCCATCGGTATACAATGGCAGGAAGGCTCTAAATGGTTGCCTTTCCCCACAGAGCCTTTGCGGCGGCCGCACCTAGCCTCAGTGCGTCCCTGAGAACATAGTCCTGGACCTTGGAATGTGCCAGTCTGCAACACTCGGTCGAGGACAGCTCCTTGCACTGGAAGACCAGCAAGTTTCGGACAGACCAAAGGGCGTCTTTCACCGAGTTGATGGTCTTCCAGCAGCAGTTGATGTCCATCTCGGTGTGCGTCCCCGGGAACAGCCCGTAGAGCACAGAGTCCTGTGTTACGGAATTGCTCGGGATGAACGTGGATAGATACCACTGCATCTCTTTCCAGACCTTCCTTGCAAAGGCACATTCCAGAAGGAGATGGGTGACGGTCTCAACTCCACTGCAGCCTTCTCGGGGACAGTGCGCGGTGGCGCTGAGAGTCCGGGAGTGCATGAAGGATCTGACGGGAAGGGCCCTTCTCACCACCAGCCAAGCTAGGTCTTGGTGCTTGTTTGAAAGCTCTGGCGACGAGGCGTTCTGCCAAATGACATTGACAGTCTGCTCGGGGAACCAACCAACAGGATCCATCATCTCCTTTTCCCACAGGGTCTCGAGGACGTTACGTGCGGACCACTTACTGATCGCCTTGTGGTCGAAGGTGTTTTCTTGCATAAACATTTCGATGAAGGACAGGTGGGGCGGAACGGTCCAACTGGACGGAGTGTTCCATGGCAGCGTGGCCAGGCCCATCCTTCACAACACCGGGGATAGGTAGAACCTCAGCACGTAGTGACACTTTGTATTTGCGTACCAAGGGCCCACGCAAAGCTTGATGCAGCCGCACACAAAGGTGGCCATCAGGATGAGGGCCACGTTGGGCACGCCTTTTCCCCCTTTCTCCGGAGATTTGTACATCGTGTCCCTGTGGACACGGTCCATTCTTGATCTCCAGTGGAAGATGGCTCGGTTGACTGTCTCGGCGTAGGAGCGAAGTATGGGCCAGACCTGTGCCAAGTACAGCAACACCGAGAGCACCTCGTACCTGATGACCAGGTTTTTGCCCACAATCGAGAGGGATCATCGATCCCATAGTCCCAGTTTCTGCTTTACCTTAGAAATACGCTCCTTCCAGTTCGTGGTGCACGCCCCAGCCCCCCCGAACCAGATCCCCAGCACCTTCAGGTAATCCGACCTGATGGTGAAGGGGACAAAGGATTGGTCGGTCCAGTTCCCAAAGAACATGGTCTCGCTTTTAGTATGATTTACCCTGGCCCCCGAGGCCAGTTCGAACTGGTCACAGATGCTCATCAATCTGTGGACCGACAGCTGATCCGAGCAAAAGACGGCGACGTACAGGGAGGCCTTGACCTGAGTGCTCCCGCTGCCTGGGATCGTCGCCCCTCTTATGCCCACATCCCTCCTGATGGACTCGGCAAAGTGTTCGATGCAACACACGAACAAGACGGAGGAGAGAGGACAGCCCTGCCTGACTCCAGATTTGATCGGAAAGCTTTCTGATTCCCACCCGTTGATTGAAACGGCGCTACTGATGTTTGTGTAGAGCAGTTGGATCCAATTGTGGATTCCCTCCCCAAACCCCATTTTGGAGAGCACGTCCATCATGTACGTATGGGATATTCTGTCAAAGGCCTTCTCCTGGTCCAGGCTGATCAGGCAGGTGTTCACCCCCCTGTCCTGCATTAGGCAATTGTATCTCTCAGTAGCGCCAGGCTATCAGAGATCGTCCTGCCGGGTACAGCGCAGGTCTGATCGTGGTGAATCACCACCTCCAGGGCTGACTTGACCCGATTGGCGATGACCTTGGACAGAATTTTGTAGTCCACGTTAAGTAGTGAGATGGGTCGCCAATTTTTGATTTCTTCCCTCTTCCCCCCGAGGGATGACCTGATCGAGGTCTTTAAGATTATGAAAGGGTTTGATAGACGTAGAGAAAATGTTTCCACTTGCGGTGGAGACCAGAACTAGGGACCATAAATATAAGATCGACGCTAATAAATCCAATAAGGAATTCAGGAGAAACTTCTTTACCCAGAGAGTGGTGAGAATGTGGAACTCGCTACCACAAGGAGTAGTTGAGGCGACTAGCATGGATGCGTTTAAGGGGAAGCTGGATAAAAACGTGAGGGAGAAAGGAATAGAAGGATACGCTGATAGGGTTAGATGAAGTAGGAGGGAGGAGGCTCGTGTGGAGAATAAATGGTGTGGACCTGTTGGGCCAAATGGCCTGTTTCTGTGTTGTACATTCTATGTAATTCTATATCAACAATGTCACTATTTGAACCGTGTGGGATAGATCATCTGACCAGTTTTCCTTCCTTCCACGAACAGCTTCTCGTTGGACAAGCAAAACTCCCTCCCCTGGGAAACCTGAATGTATGTAGGATAATGAGACCGGCTAGATGGACAAGTTGGTCTTTTCCTGTCTGACATTTTCATATGTTTGTACGTATATTCAAATTCAGCTTTCCTAGTCATGGGTTGAGTATTGTACATCAGAAATTCCCCTTAAACATTGGGCAAGTACTAGCCTACCTGTTATAAACCTTTGTTTCTCTATTTTCTTCAGTAATTATACTGATAAAAGGGATACCTTTTTTTTATCTCTAATTTTAATTGTTATTTTAGTCTTTATTTTTCAGTTTTAACTTGGCTGCACCATTGTAGGCTAATGTTTATCAGAAAATGCTTAGAAACGGTTAATTTATTTTTCTCTCATGGTTCTTTATTTAAGCCCACGCACTTTTGCTAAATTGGTCCAATCAATTTATCACCCCTTGCAGCTTCCGTTCACTCTACACTAAGGTAAAAGGCTGTCAACAGTGACATGTTGTCAACCCACAGAAATTGCATCTGCTTGTCAGCCTTGTGTTGCACGCAACATCCAATTCATCCCAGTGCTGAATAAAAGAAGTGATAATGTGCAGCCTTTTCTCACTCCTCCTAAATCTTTGACGATATATTGACAGCACGGAAACAGCACTGTGCATCGTAACTCGCTTGGTGCACACAATTGCTGGAACCACACCACAGATGCTCCGATCTATTAATTATTGGTATGCTTTTGTCAGTGATGTAAAGATCATATTCCATTTTGCAATCAATAGCTCCTGTTATTTGATTTGCAGTTTTTTCCCCTTTTTCATTTGAGACATTTAGGCAGTCTATTGTTCCATCAGATTGTAAATACAAAAATGGTTAAAGCAAATATTTAAAATCTGACCAAAAGCAATGAAACTCCTATTTTGTAACGGTACTATACTATATACTGCTTACAAAGTCTACTGTCAATGATCTTGACAGATACCAAAACAGCTACTCTGAGGTGGCAAGGCCTAGTTAGGGATAGGCAATAAATAGAGAAGATGGTGATGGGCCGCCTACTTGAACCATTGCAGTCCATGCGGTGGAGGTACTCCCACGCTGGTCGCGCGTCCCAGGATTTTGACCCAGCGACGATGAAGGAATAGCGATTTATGTCCAAGTCAGGATGGTGTGTGCCTTGGAGGGGAACATTGAGGTGATGGTGTTCCAAGGCACCTGTTGCCCTTGGCCTTCTAGGTGGCGGAGGTTGCGGATTTTGGACCTGCTGCTGAAGAAGCCTTGGTGAGTTGCTGCAGCGCATCCTGTAAATAGTACACACTGCAGCCACGGTACGAGGGTGGTGGATGGAGTGGATGTTTAAGATGGTGGATGGGGTGTTGATCAAGTGGACTGCTTTGTCCTGAATGGTGTCGAGCTGCTTGTATTGTTGCAGCTGCCCCAATCACACTCCTGACTTATGACTTGTAGATGTTGGAGAGGCTTTGGGGAGATGGGGAGTGAGCCACTCACCACAGAATACCCAGCCTCTCTGACCTGCTCTAGTAGCCACAGCATTTATGTGGCGGTCCAGTTTAGTTTCTGGTCAGTAGTGACTCCCAGAATGTTGTTGGGGGATTCGGCAATGGTAATGCCATTGTATGTGATTTGTATAGGATTTGCCCTGCTTTTGTGGACAGGACACACTTGGGAAATTTTCCGCATTGTCAAGTAGATGCCGGCATTGTAGCTGTACTGGAACAGCTTGGCTAGAGGGACGTCTAGTTCTGGAGCACAGGTCTTTAGCACTACAGCTGGGATGTTGTTGGGGCACATAGCCTTTGCTGTGTCCAATGCACTCAGCCGTTTCTTGATATCACATGGAGTGAATCAAATTGTCTGAAGAATGGCATGTGTGATGGTGGGGCCCTTGGAGTTCGATAAGGATCATTCACTCGACGATTCTGGCTGAAAATGGCTCCAAACGCTTCAGCCTTGTGCCATAATTTAGGATGGGGATGTTCATGTATATCTATATGCATATGTATATGTATAATTTATGTGTCTATGTATGTATAATATAATCAAAAGTTAATACAACAATTGCATTTATATAGCACCTTTTAATGTAGTAAAACATCCTAAGGTACTTCATAGGAGCGATTTTCAAACAAAATTTGACACCGAGACACACAAGGAGATATTAGGACAGGTGACCAAAAGCTTGATCAAAGAGGTAGGTTTTAAGGAGCGTCTTAAAGGAGGAGAGAGTGGTAGATAGGCTGAGAGGTTTAGGGAGGGAAATCCAGAGCTTAGGGCCTAGGCAGCTGACGGCACGGATGCATTCAGAGTACAGGGATTTTTATTGGGTTTTAAAATCACTCACGCCTCCTGAATGTCAGTTCAGGACTGAAGGAAGACACTGATCATCATAACCAAAAACTGCTGATTATGTTGGTTGAATGCTGGCCTTGCCAGCGACGCCCACATCCTGTGAACGAATAAAAAAAAATATCAGTCAAGTTACCACATATTGGGCCTCCACACATGCAGCAATAAAAAGTATCTCTTACCAGTAGATTTTCAGAATAGAAATTGTGTTTTTTTTTATATATAGAACGTTTTTTTTGCTTTTTTGTTCCTTTTTTAGATGTGATTTTGTGTTTCCCATTCAGTTGTGACATTGGCTGCGTTCTATAAAAATGTACTAGGGCATGTACCCCCCAGAGTATTGTGAAGGCAAGGTTTTCTGTCATCCTTGATTAGACATATAAATGCAACCAGAAAACCTCCAGAAATTGTTCCTTAGTTTTTCCTAGATAAATTATTGATCAAAATGAATTACAGAAAACCAAAAGAAATTTAGCACATTGCGACAGATTGCAGAATGGAGCTTTGAATGCAAAATAGTTACATCAGCAATGACTCCTCACAAACTTGAGCTGTTTGATCACACAGTTTTAAAAAAACATTGTTTCAGGTCATATGTGTTTCATCAAACTTAAAAATCATGAATGTTCACGTGCAAAACTGAATGTTTGAGTTTTTTTTTAAATTGCAACTATGCATCAAAAGACAAGTTCTGGAGCAGACAGGTGCAGAACTATTGCTAGACTGCACAATGCTGCTGCTCTAACCAGATCATCAAAAACTAGAAAAAAAGGACTGCTGACTCTGGTCATTTTTAAGGCACCTGCCCATGCTTCTTATGGTGGCTGTAAGTCCAGGGTTCATCCTAAGTCTCATTTATAGGGGGAACCTAAGTGGGAAAGTGAAATCTGAGTTACCTGCCCTGTTGGGTTGCATCTGTAGGGGGAAGAAGCATGTACTTAGACAGTGGTAACTGAACATGCACAACTTCATGTTTTTCTCTGTAATGTAGGCTTGTGTTTAGCTTCTATAAACTATAAACATATTAAAGACAGTGATTTTTTAAAAAAAAAACATAGAAAGTGACCATTTATATCAATCCCACCACCTTCAACCTCCACTGGCTCCCTGTACTTCTGATGTGGAGATGCCGGTGATGGACTGGGGTTGACAAATGTAAAGAATCTTACAACACCAGGTTATAGTCCAACAATTTTATTGTTCGACTATAACCTGGTGTTGTAAGATTCTTAACTTACTCACTGAAATACAGGGAAATGTAAACTTCAAAATTCCCAATGTTCAGCATGCATCTATCCAATTATGCGTTTCTCATGTAAGTCCATACAGATTAAGAAGTTGTCGCTTTTTTATACTGGGGGAGTAGGGGATGGTAAACACCCTTCATTTGTCTCCAGTGAGCTCTCCATAACTGAGAGGATAGCTGGTGGTTGCAGACCAGTTATAATTTAAACACCCTGGGGGATAACTTTGGCTTTGGGCGATAGTGTAAAATGGGTGATATCAGATCAGCTGCCTGTTATGCTTAGTCTAAATAAAAATCGTGAGATAAATAACGAGCGGCTGATCCAATATCACCTGTTTTACGCAGTCGCCCAAAGTCAAAATTACCCCCCATGATTGGATTACTGCCTTACAATGCACCAGTAACTATCTTCTCTCTCCTATTATTGATGCAAAGCTGTGGACATTGCACAGTGTATACTTAATTCAGAGTTGCTTGATTCAAATGATTGGATAATTTGATTTTTTTTCAGAATAAAGAATAACAGTAGTAGTTTGCTTTGGGGGCATTTGCTTCTAAGAGTAGCATTTGCATTTAAATGTGCAAGATTACCCTAAATTAGTGTCATACACTGCAGTTGTAGATCAAAATAAATTGTGTATAGGGAAAGTTTAACAGGAATTTAGTATCATAGAAATAGACGGTAGGAAATCTATACAAAGAATGCTTTGAAGAGATACTCGTTTTAAAAGAGTAGTTTTTTTTAAATTCGTTCACGGGATGTGGGCGTCGCTGGCGAGGCCGGCATTTATTGCCCATCCCTAATTGCCCTTGAGAAGGTGGTGGTGAGCCGCTGCCTTGTACCGCTGCAGTCCGTGTAGTGATGGTTCTCCCACAGTGCTGTTAGGAAGGGAGTTCCAGGATTTTGACCCAGCGACGATGAAGGAATGGCGATATATTTCCAAGTCGGGATAGTGTGTGACTTGGAGGGGAACGTGCAGATGGCGGTGTTCCTATGTGCCTGCTGCTCTTGTCCTTCTAGGTGGTAGAGGTCGCGGGTTTGGGAGGTGCTGTCGAAGAAGCCTTGGTGAGTTGCTGCAGTGCATCCTGTGGATGATACACACTGCAGCCACAGTGCGCCGATGGTGAAGGGAGTGAATGTTTAGGGTGGTGGATGGGTTGCCAATCAAGCGGGCTGCTTTATCTTGGATGGTGTCGAGCTTCTTGAGTGTTGTTGGAGCTGCACTCATCCAAGCAAGTGGAGAGTATTCCATCACACTCCTGACTTGTGCCTTGTAGATGGTGGAAAGGCTTTGGGGAGTCAGGAGGTGAGTCACTCACTGCAGAATACCCAGCCTCTGACCTGCTCTTGTAGCCACAGTATTTATATGGCTGGTCCAGTTCAGTTTCTGGTCAATGGTGACCCCCAGGATGTTGATAGTGGGGGATTCGGCAATGGTAATGCCGTTGAATGTCAAGGGGAGGTGGTTAGGCTCTCTCTTGTTGGAGATGGTCATTGCCTGTCACTTGTCTGGCGCGAATGTTACTTGCCACTTATGAGCCCAAGCCTGGATGTTATCCAGGTCTTGCTGCATGCGGGCTCGGACTGCTTCATTATTTGAGGGGTTGCGAATGGAACTGAACACTGTGCAATCATCAGCGAACATCCCCATTTCTGACCTTATGATGGAGGGAAGGTCATTGATGAAGCAGCTGAAGATGGTTGGGCCTAGGACACTGCCTTGAGGAACTCCTGCAGCAATGTCCAGGGGCTGAGATGATTGGCCTCCAACAACCACTACTGTCTTCCTATCTGCTAGGTATGACTCCAGGTACTGGAGAGTTTTCCCCCTGATTCCCATTGACTTCAATTTTACTAGGGCTCCTTGGAGCCACACTGTCAAATGCTGCCTTGATGCCAAGGGCAGTCACTCTCACCTCACCTCTGGAATTCAGCTCTTTTGTCCATGTTTGGACCAAGGCTGTAATGAGGTCTGGAGCCGAGTGGTCCTGACGGAACCCAAACTGAGCATCGGTGAGCAGGTTATTGGTGAGTAAGTGCCGCTTGATAGCACTGTCGACGACACCTTCCATCACTTTGCTGATGATTGAGAGTAAGCTGATGGGGCGATAATTGGCCGGATTGGATTTGTCCTGCTTTTTGTGGACAGGACATACCTGGGCAATTTTCCACATTGTCGGGTAGATGCCAGTGTTGTAGCTGTACTGGAACAGCTTGGCTAGAGGCGCAGCTAGTTCTGGAGCTTGTACATTTGAATATTGTAACTTTAAAAAAATAAATGAAACCTACCTAATACAGATTGTAGTATATTCCTTTGAATCTTGACCTCTGCCTCTGTGCTACTCCATCTATGTCAGATTGGCTTATTTGATAGCAATATTGTCTGAGTCAGAAGGTTGTGGGTTCAAACCCAACTACAGACGTAATCTGGGCTGACACTTCAGTGCAGTATTGAGGGAGTGCTGCTTTATCAGAGGTGCCCTCTTTCAGCTAAAACAATTACTCACCCACCCCCATCAACCTGTCTGCCTGCTCGGGTGGATGTAAAAGGTACCATGGCACTATTTGAAGAACAGCAGGGAATTCTTTCAGAGTCCTGGCCAACCTTCCTCGCTGTGTAAAAAAGATTTTCCTCATGCCGCCTTTGGTTCTTTTGCCAATCACCTTAAATCTATGTCCTCTGGTTCTTGACCCTTCTGCCAAGGGAACAGTTTCTCTCTATCTATTCTATCTAGACCCCTCATGATTTTGAATACCTCTATTATATCTCCTCTCATCCTTCTCTGCTCTAAGAATAACAACCCCGGCTTCTCCAGTCTATCCATGTAACTGAAGTCCTTCATCCCTGGAACCATTCTGCACACTCTCTCTAAGGCCTTCACATCCTTTCTAAAGTGAGGTGTCCAGAATTGGACACAATTCTCCAGTTGTGGCCGAACCAATGTTTTATAAATGTTCATCACCGTTTCCTTGCTTTTGTACTCTATGCCTCTGTTTATAAAGCCCAGGATCCCGCATGCTTTCTCAACCTGCCCTGCCACCTTCAACGATTTGTGCACATATACCCCCAGATCTCTCTGTTCCTGTACCCCTTTTAGAATTGTACCCTTTATTTTATATTGCCTCTCCTCGTTCTTCCTACCAATCACTCAGACAACACCACCAAAACAGATTAACTGGTCATTAATTAATTTGTTGTTTGTGGGATCTTGCTGTATGCAAGTTGGCTGCCCTGTTGCCTACATAACAACAGTGACTACAATTCAAAAGAAATCCATTGGTTCTAAAGCATTTTCAGACACCCCAAGGACATAATGCAAATTCTTTCCATGTCTTTTGCTCTTTTTTTTTTCTTCTGTGTTGGTCTGCCTTTTTACTGTCTTTCCCCTTGCCTTTCCTTTCTGTCTTTCCCCTTTCTCTACTGTATTTTTCTCTGTTCCCTTCTGTCTTCCCTTACCTTTCTTTCCATCTCTCTATCTGTCTCCAATCCATTCAAAATCAACTTTTCTTCAATATGCTTCTGACATCTCTCATTGGCTTTTCCGCACATCTGTAGTTCTCCCTTGAATGGCTGATGATTTCTCACACTTGTGAAACCAAATTCTACCCTAGAAAGTGTAATGTGCTGTGACAAAGATTAATTTACATTTGTTAAGTGTCACAAACTATTCTATATCTCAACTTTGCTAATCGTTCCAAATTGAACATTAATTGGTGTAGTCCTGTACATTAGAGAGCCCATTACCGATGTGTCCAGTCCAGATTTAATGGTCTATTAGCCAGTTGACGAAGTGCCTTTTTGTTTCATTGTATTTGGTTTCTCATCGGCTGGGCTGCTAATGAATTTTGGTTCAGGAAACTGCACAGATGGAACTGTTAATGGTGTCCGGCTCTCAGAAATGAGAGTTTGACTAATTATTTTCTGTGAAATGTGCTGCATTGGGGAATTATGACTTAAAAGCACTAATTTCCATCACAAGAACAGAGTGTTGCCAAAAGGCCAAGTATTGTACAGGACGTTAGGGAGAAGAAAAGGGACTGTTTCTAGACTTGGTCTACTAAACAGGAAATCATGGGTCATAACTTATGGGTGATGTAATCAGTTTCTCAGTGTTCTCCAGCTATGCAGTACCGTAGTCCAGATGTGTTAGATCATTGTGCATGTATATAAATACCATGTATACATACTTTCATATTTTCTTTAATGAGGGTACAATGTACCCATGTATATGCGTATGTGTGTACAATTCTTATGCTTATGAAGGTGAGGTACATTTTTGCATTACGATTCTTATGTTGTATAAAATGTAATCCTTGGAAATGTACTGCTGAAAAATTATAAACATATAGTGTTGTGGTATCTCTCATTTGATACAACAACAACTTGCATTTATATAGCGCCTTTAACATAATGAAACATCCCACAGTGCTTCACAGGAGCGTTATCAAACAAAATTTGACACCAAACCACACAAGGGGGTATTGGGATATCTTGGTAAAGGAGGTAGGTTTTAAGGAGCGTCTTAAAGGAGGAGAGAGAGGTGGAGAGGTTTAGGGAGGGCAATCCAAAGCTTGGGGCCTAGGCAGCTGAAGGCACGGCTGCCAATGATGGAGCGATGAAAAGCGGGGAGGTGCAAGAGGCCAGAATTGGAGGAACGCAGAGATCTTAGATGGTTGTAGGGCTGGAGGAGGTTACAGAGAAAGGATGGGGCGAGGCCTCGATACTTTATATCTTTTTATGTTCTGTGCCATTCCCATCTTAATCACACACCACCTATATCACAGCACCTCGTCTAGCTCATGTCTACCATATAACAGGTTTTCTATTTCTTTTGAATGAGCAATTTTACATGTAAATATAGGAAATGAACAGCAAACACATAGCATTAGATTTTAGCCAGATGTTTAATCATAAGGCCTGTAAAAGAACCCACCCAATGTTCCTCCATTAATTGAAATAGAATATAAATGAGAAGAGGTAACAATCAAACTGTATAGTGCTGCAGTTAGACTGCACTTTGAATACTGTGTTCATTTGTTGACAAGAAATGAGAAAAGACATTCGAGTGCTGGAGCAGTGCAGAGAAGAGCCAATAGGCTGATCCACAGTGTCAGGGATCTCGGTTACGAGAAAAGAGTGGGGAGACTTGGGCTTTTCAGCTGGAAAGGAGGTAACTTGAGAGGTGATCTTATAACTGGTTAGTACATACGAACATATGAATTAGGAGCAGTAGCAGGAGTAGGCCATACGGCCCCTCAAGCCTGCTCCGTCATTGAATAAGAACATAAGAACATAAGAAATAGGAGCAGGAGTAGGCCAATCGGCCCCTCGAGCCTGCTCCGCCATTCAATAAGGTCATGGCTGATCTGATCCTAACCTCAAATCTAAATTCATGTCCAATTTCCTGCCCGCTCCCCGTAACCCCTAATTCCCTTTACTTCTAGGAAACTGTCTATTTCTGTTTTAAATTTATTTAATGATGTAGCTTCCACAGCTTCCTGAGGCAGCAAATTCCACAGACCTACTACCCTCTGAGTGAAGAAGTTTCTCCTCATCTCAGTTTTGAAAGAGCAGCCCCTTATTCTAAGATTATGCCCCCTAGTTCTAGTTTCACCCATCCTTGGGAACATCCTTACCGCATCCACCCGATCAAGCCCCTTCACAATCTTATATGTTTCAATAAGATCGCCTCTCATTCTTCTGAACTCCAATGAGTAGAGTCCCAATCCACTCAACCTCTCCTCATATGTCCACCCGCTCATCCCCGGGATTAACCGAGTGAACCTTCTTTGTACTGCCTTGAGAGCAAGTATGTCTTTTCTTAAGTGTGGAGACCAAAACTGTATGCAGTATTCCAGGTGCGGTCTGACCAATACCTTATATAACTGCAGCAATACCTCCCTGTTTTTATATTCTATCCCCCTAGCAATAAAAGCCAACATGCCGTTGGCCTTCTTGATCACCTGCATACTAACTTTTTGATTTTCTTGCACTAGGACCCCCAGATCCCTTTGTACTGCAGTACTTTCCAGTTTCTCGCCATTAAGATAATAACTTGCTCTCTGATTTTTCCTGCCAAAGTGCATAACCTCACATTTTCCAATATTATATTGCATCTGCCAAATCTCCGCCCACTCACCCAGCCCTTGTAGGTTTTTTATGTCCTCCTCACTCTCTACTTTCCCTCCCATCTTTGTATCATCTGCAAACTTTGATATGTTACACTCGGTCCCCTCCTCCAAATCGTTAATATAGATTGTAAAGAGTTGGGGACCCAGCACCGACCCCTGCGGAACACCACTGGCCACTGGTTGCCAGTCCGAGAATGAACCATTTATCCCAACTCTCTGCTTCCTGTTAGATAACCAATCCTCCACCCATGCCAGAATATTACCCCCAATCCAGTGATTCTTTATCTTGAGCAATAATCTTTTATGTGGCACCTTGTCGAATGCCTTCTGGAAGTCTAAATACACTACGTCCACTGGTTCCCCTTTATCCACCCTGTACGTTATGTCCTCAAAGAACTCGAGCAAATTTGTCAGACATGACTTCCCCTTCGTAAAGCCATGCTGACTTTGTCCTATTAAATTATGTTTATCCAAATGTTCCGCTACTGTCTCCTTATTAATAGACTCCAAAATTTTACCCACCACAGATGTTAGGCTAACTGGTCTATAATTTCCAGCCTTCTGCCTACTACCCTTTTTAAATAAGGGTGTTACATTAGCAGTTTTCCAATCTGCCGGGACCTTTGCCGAGTCCAGAGAATTTTGGAAAATTATTACCAAAGCATCCACAATCCCGACTGCCACTTCCCTCAAGACCCTAGGATGTAAGCTATCAGGTCCAGGGTATTTATCCGCCTTGAGTCCCATTAATTTACTGAGTACCAATTCCTTAGTAATTTTAATCATAGAGTCATAGAGTTATACAGCACGGATAGAGGCCCTTCGGCCCATCGTGTCCGCGCCGGCCATCAAGCCCAGTCTACTCTAATCCCATATTCCAGCATTTGGTCCGTAGCCTTGTATGCTATGGCATTTCAAGTGCTCATCCAAATGCTTCTTGAATGTTGTGAGGGTTCCTGCCTCCACAACCCTCTCAGGCAGTGAGTTCCAGACTCCAACCACCCTCTGGGTGAAAAAGTTCTTTCTCAAATCCCCTCTAAACCTCCCGCCTTTTACCTTGAATCTATGTCCCCTTGTTATAGAACCCTCAACGAAGGGAAAAAGCTCCTTAGTATCCATCCTATCTATGCCCCTCATAATTTTGTACACCTCAATCATGTCCCCCCTCAGCCTCCTCTGCTCCAAGGAAAACAAACCCAATCTTCCCAGTCTCTCTTCATAGCTGAAGCGCTCCAGCCCTGGTAACATCCTGGTGAATCTCCTCTGCACCCTCTCCAAGGCGATCACATCCTTCCTGTAGTGCGGCGACCAGAACTGCACACAGTACTCCAGCTGTGGCCTAACCAGTGTTTTATACAGCTCCATCATAAACTCCTTGCTCTTATATTCTATGCCTCGGCTAATAAAGGCAAGTATCCCATATGCCTTCTTTACCACCTTATCTACCTATTCCGCCGCCTTCAGGGATCTGTGAACTTGCACACCAAGATCCCTCTGACCCTCTGTCTTGCCTAGGGTCTTCCCATTCATTGTGTATTCCCTTGCCTTGTTAGTCCCTCCAAAGTGCATCACCTCGCACTTTTCCGGGTTAAATTCCATTTGCCACTGTTCCGCCCATCTGACCAACCCATCTATATCGTCCTGCAGACTGAGGCTATCCTCCTCGCTATTTACCACCCTACCAATTTTTGTATCATCAGCGAGCTTACTGATCATACCTTTTACATTCATATCCAAGTCGTTAATGTAGACCACAAACAGCAAGGGCCCCAGCACAGATCCCTGTGGTACCCCACTGGCCACAGGCTTCCAGTCTCAAAAACAACCTTCGACCATCACCCTCTGCCTTCTGCCACTAAGCCAGTTTTGTATCCAAAGTGCCAAGGCACCCTGGACTCCATGGGCTCGTACCTTCTTGACCAGTCTCCTGTGTGGGACTTTATCGAAGGCCTTACTGAAATCCATGTATACCACATCCACTGCGTTTAGCTCCTCCCCCCGCTAGAGCCCCCTGTTTGTCCAGTGTTGGGATATTCTTAGTGTCCTCTCCCGTAAAGACTGAAACAAAATATTTGTTCAGCATTTTTGCCATCTCCATGTTTCCCACCATTAATTTCCTGGTCTCATCCTCTAAGGGACCTACGTTTGCCTTAGCCACCCTTTTTCTTTTTATATAACTGTAGAAACTCTTGCTATCTTTTTATATTTTTTGCTAATTTATTTTCATAATCTATCTTCCCTTTCTTAATCAATCCTTTCGTTACTTTTTGCTGTCTTTTGAAGACTTCACAATCTTCTATCCTCCCACTAAGTTTGGCTACCTTATATGTCCTTGTTTTTAGTCGGATACTATCCTTAATTTCTTTACTTAGCCACGGATGGCTGTCATTTCTTTTGCACCCTTTTTTCCTCAGTGGAATATATTTTCTTTGAAAGTTGTAAAATAACTCCTTAAATGAACACCACTGCTCATGTACTGTCTTACCCTTTAATCTATTTTCCCAGTCCACTTTAATCAATTCTGCTCTCATACCATCATAGTCTCCTTTATTCAAGCTCAGTACGCTTGTTTGAGAACCAACCTTCTCACTCTCTAATTGGATATGGAATGTAACCATGTTATGGTCACTCATTCCAAGAGGATCCTTAACTAGGACATTATTAATTAATCCTGGCTCATTACACAGGACCAGGTCCAAGGTTGCCTGCCCCCTTGTAGGATCAGTTACATACTGCTCAAGAAATCCATCCCTAATACACTCAATAAACTCTTCCTCAAGGCTGCCCTGCCCAATTTGATTTGTCCAGTTAATATGATAGTTAAAATCCCCCATAATTATAGCTGTTCCCTTATTACATGCCTCAACTATTTCCTGATTAATACTTCTTCCAGCAGAGTTGCAACTATTAGGAGGCCTATATACTACGCCCACTAGTGTTTTTTCCCCCTCATTATTCCTTATCTCTACCCAAACTGTTTCATTGTCCTGATCCTTTGTCCCAATATCATTTCTCTGTATTAGTGATTCCTTCCTTTATTAACATAGCCACCCCACCTCCCCTTCCTTCCTGCCTGTCCTTCCTGATTGTTAAATACCCTGGCATATTTAATTCCCAGTTGTTGTCACCCTGCAGCCATGTTTCTGTAATGGCCACAAGATCATACCCATACGTAGTTATTTGTGCCGTTAACTCGTCCATTTTGTTACGAATGCTACGTGCATTCAGATAAAGAGCTTTCAAATATGTTTTGTGACACTTAGTTCCTGCTTTTTCCTTTAACACTTTATCTTTTACTCCATACCTTCTGTCCCTTCCTGACACATAAGAACATAAGAATATAAGAAATTGGAGCAGGAGTAGGCCAATCGGCCCCTCGAGCCTGCTCCGCCATTCAATAAGATCATGGCTGATCTGATCCCAACCACAAATCTAAAGAACACAAGAAGTCGGAGCAGGACCCGGCCACATTGCCCCTGGGCCCTCTCCGCCACCCACAGGGCATTGACCGATCCGAACTCAGCTTCATGTCCAATTTCCTGCCCGCTCCCCATAACCCCTAATTCCCTTTACTTCTAGGAAACTGTCTATTTCTGTTTTAAATTTATCTAATGATGTAGCTTCCACAGCTTCCTGGGGCAGCAAATTCCACAGACCTACCACCCTCTGAGTGAAGAAGTTTCTCCTCATCTCAGTTTTGAAAGAGCAGCCCCTTATTCTAAGATTATGCCCCCTAGTTCTAGTTTCACCCATCTTTGGGAACATCCTTACTGCATCCACCCGATCAAGACCCTTCACAATCTTATATGTTTCAATAAGATCGCCTCTCATTCTTCTGAACTCCAATGAGTAGAGTCCCAATCTACTCAACCTCTCCTCATATGTCCGCCCCCTCATCCCCGGGATTAACCGAGTGAACCTTCTTTGTACTGCCTCGAGAGCAAGTATGTCTTTTCTTAAGTATGGAGACCAAAACTGTATGCAGTATTCCAGGTGCGGTCTCACCAATACCTTATATAACTGCAGCAATACCTCCTTGTTTTTATATTCTATCCCCCTAGCAATAAAAGCCAACATTCCGTTGGCTTTCTTGATCATCTGCTGCACCTGCATACCAACTTTTTGATTTTCTTGCACTAGGACCCCCAGATCCCTTTGTACTGCAGTACTTTCCAGTCTCTCGCCATTAAGAAAATAACTTGCTCTCTGATTTTTCCTGCCAAAGTGCATAACCTCACATTTTCCAATATTATATTGCATCTGCCAAATCTCCGCCCACTCACCCAGCCTGTCTATATCCCCTTGCAGGTTTTTTATGTCCTCCTCACTCTCTACTTTCCCTCCCATCTTTGTATCATCTGCAAATTTTGATATGTTGCACTCGGTCCCCTCCTCCAAATCGTTAATATAGATTGTAAAGAGTTGGGGACCCAGCACCGACCCCTGTGGAACACCACTGGTTACTGGTTGCCAGTCCGAAAATGAACCATTTATCCCAACTCTCTGCTTCCTGTTTGATAACCAATCCTCCACCCATGCCAGAATATTACCCCCAATCCCGTGATTTTTTATCTTAAGTAATAATCTTTTATGTGGCACCTTGTCGAATGCCTTCTGGAAGTCTAAATACACTACGTCCACTGGTTCCCCTTTATCCACCCTATACGTTATATCCTCGAAGAACTCAAGCAAATTTGTCAGACATGACTTCCCCTTCATAAAGCCATGCTGACTTTGTCCTATTAAATTATGCTTATCTAAATGTTCCGTTACTGTCTCCTTAATAATAGACTCCAAAATTTTACCCACCACAGATGTTAAGCTAACTGGCCTATAATTTCCAGCCTTCTGCCTACTACCCTTTTTAAATAACGGTGTTACATTAGCAGTTTTCCAATCTGCCGGGACCTCTCCTGAGTCCAGGGAATTTTGGAAAACTATCACCAAAGCATCCACAATCCCTACTGCCACTTCCCTCAAGACCCTAGGATGGAAGCCATCAGGTCCAGGGGATTTATCCGCCTTGAGTCCCATTATTTTACTGAGTACCATCTCTTGAGTGATTTTAATCGTATTTAGCTCCTCCCCCCCGAGAGTCCCCTGTTTGTCCAGTGTTGGGATATTCTTAGTGTCCTCTACTGTAAAGACTGAAACAAAATATTTGTTCAGCATTTTTGCCATCTCCATGTTTCCCACCATTAATTTCCCGGTCTCATCCTCTAAGGGACCTATGTTTGCCTTAGCCACCCTTTTTCTTTTTATATAACTATAGAAACTCTTGCTATCTGTTTTTATATTTTTTGCTAATTTCTTTTCATAATCTAACTTCCCTTTCTTAATCAATCCTTTAGTTACTTTTTGCTGTCTTTTGAAGAATTCCCAATCTTCTATCCTCCCACTAAGTTTGGCTACCTTATATGTCCTTGTTTTTAGTCGGATACTATCCTTGATTTCTTTAGTTAGCCACGGGTGGCTGTCATTTCTTTTACACCCTTTTTTCCTCAGTGGAATATATTTATTTTGAAAGTTGTAAAATAACTCCCTAAATGAACACCACTGCTCATGTACCGTCTTACCCTTTAATCTATTTTCCCAGTCCACTTTAATCAATTCCGCTCTCATACCATCATAGTCTCCTTTATTCAAGCTCAGTACGCTTGTTTGAGAACCAACCTTCTCACCCTCTAATTGGATATGGAATTCAACCATGTTGTGGTCGCTCGTTCCAAGGGGATCCTTAACTAGGACATTATTAATTAATCCTGACTCATTACACAGGACCAGGTCCAAGGTTGCCTGCCCCCTTGTAGGATCAGTTACATACTGCTCAAGAAATCCATCCCTGATGCACTCAATGAACTCGTCCTCAAGGCTGCTCTGCCCAATTTGATTTGTCCAGTTAATATGATAATTAAAATCCCCCATAATTATGGCTGTTCCCTTATTACATGCCCCGACTATCTCCTGATTAATACTTCTTCCAGCAGAGTTGCAACTATTAGGAGGCCTATATACTACGCCCACTAATGTTTTTTTTCCCTTATTATTCCTTATCTCCACCCAAACTGTTTCATTATCTTGATGCTTTGTCCCAATATCATTTCTCTGTATTACAGTGATTCCTTCCTTTATTAACATAGCCACCCCACCTCCCCTTCCTTCCTGCCTGTCCTTCCTGATTGTTAAATACCCTGGCATATTTAATTCCCAGTCGTTGTCACCCTGCAGCCATGTTTCTGTAATGGCCACAAGATCATACCCATACGTAGTTATTTGTGCCGTTAACTCGTCCATTTTGTTACGAATGCTACGTGCATTCAGATAAAGAACTTTCAAATCTGTTTTGTGACGCTTAGTTCCTGCTTTTTCCTTTTTTAACACTTTACCTATTACTCCATACCTTCTGTCCCTTCCTGTTACGCTTTCCTCTCTCTCCCTGCTCAGGTTCCCAACCCCCTGCCACTTTAGTTTAAACCCTCCCCAACAGCACTAGCAAACACTCCTCCTAGGACAGCAGTCCCGGCCCTGCCCAGGTGCAGACCGTCCGGTTTGTACTGGTCCCACCTCCCCCAGAACCGTTTCCAGTGTCCCAGGAATTTGAATCCCTCCCCCTTGCACCATTCCTCTAGCCACGTATTCATTTGAAATATCCTCCTATTTCTACTCTGACTAGCACGTGGCACTGGCAGCAATCCTGAGATTACTACCTTTGAGGTCCTATTTTTTAATTTACCTCCTAACTCCCTATATTCTGCTTTTAGGACCTCATCCCCTTTTTTACCTATATCGTTGGTGCCTATGTGCACCACGACAGCTGGCTGTTCGCCCTCCCCCTCCAAAATGTTCTGTAGCCGCTCCGAGACATCCTTGATCCTTGCACCAGGGAGGCAACACACCATCCTGGAGTCTCGGTTGCGGCCGCAGAAACGCCTGTCTATTCCCCTTACAATTGAGTCCCCTATCACTATAGCTCTGCCACTCTTTTTCCTCCCAGCCTGTGCAGCAGAGCTACCCGTGGTGCCAGGAAGTTGGCTGCTGCTGCCTTCCCCTGATAAGTCATCCCCCCCAACAGCATCCAAAGTGGCATATCTGTTTGAGAGGGGGATGGACACAGGGGACCCCTGCACTACCTGCCTGCATCTCTTACTCTTCCTGGTGGTCACCCATTCACTTCCTGCCTGTATACCCTTTACCTGCGGTGTGACCAACTCGCTAAACGTGCTATCCACGAGTTTCTCTGCATCGCGGATGCTCCACAGTGAGTCCACCCGCAGCTCCAGCTCCGAGATACGATCGGTCAGTAGCTGCAGGTGGACACACTTCCCGCACACATGGTCGGCAGGGACACTGGTAGTGTCCATGACTTCCCACATCTTGCAGGAGGAGCATATCACGGGTGCGAGGTCTGCTGCCATGACTTGCCTTAGCTGAGTTACCCCTTTTAAATTACGTTGAAATTAGAAAATGTTAACTATACTAGGGACCTAGGTTCACTAAAAAAAAAACACTATCTGCTATAAAACCTGCAGATCTTCCCTTTCTTATTACTTTACTCACCTGAACCTACTCACCAATCAGCTGCCTCCCCTGTGCCGCGTCACTTTCTGACTGGTGACGTCACCCCGAACTGCCGCTGGTCTCAGAGTCGCGCTCTCAGAGTAAGCTCTGGTCTCGCTCTCTCCGCGCTGTTTATATCTCCGCTCTGGTCTCGCTCTCTCCCGCCGCTCACCGCTCTCAGGTCCACTACCGCTCTGCAGGAAAAGCAAGGCAAAGCAGCACCTCCTTCCCCCACTTCACCTAACTCCCACACGTACCGAACTCTCAGCACACTGTGTAATATCCGCTTTCCTCTGTCTCCCTGCTCAGGTTCCCAACCCCCTGCCACAGCTTTGATGCTGGGTTAATCACCTTACGCCTTCTAGTTTTTATTTTATCTGTCGTGCCTAAAGTACACTTTCTTTCCGCTGCTCTACGCTGTTCCCTTTCACTTGTTCTTGAACAACTGTTTGTACTATTTGTATTGTAGATTTCCCCAGGGTCTTCCCCTCTCTTGCTGCTCTCAACTTTATTATCTTCTGACTCCCCGGTTAGGTTCCCATCCCCCTGCCACTCTAGTTTAAACCTTCCCCAACAGCACTAGCAAACACCCCCGCGAGGACATTGGTCCCGGTCCTGCTTGGGCGTAACCCGTCACGCTTGTACAGGTCCCACCTTCCCCAGAACCAGTTCCAATGTCCCAGGAATCTAAATCCCTCCCTCCTACACCATCCCTGCAGCCACGCATTCATCCTGTCTATTCTCCTGTTCCTATACTCACTAGCACGTGGCACCGGTAGTAATCCTGAGATCACTACCTTTTGAGGTCCTGCTTTTTAATTTATCTCCTAACCCCTTAAATTCACCTTGCAGGACCTCATCCCTTTTTTTAACCTATGTCGTTGGTACCAATATATACCACGACTACTGGCTGTTTACCCTCCCCCTCCAGAATGCCCTGCAGCCGCTCCGTGACATCCTTGACCCTAGCACCAGGGAGGCAACATACCATCCTGGAGTCACGTTTGCGGCTGCAGAAACGCCTATCTGTTCCCCTTACAATTGGATCCCCTATCACTATAGCCCTGCCACTCTTCTTCCTCCCCTCCTGTGCAGCAGAGCCACCCGTGGTGCCCCGCACCTGGCTCTTGCTGCTTTCCCCTGATAAGCCATCTCCCCCAACAATATCTAAAGCAGAATATCTGTTTGAGAGGGAGATAGCCCCAGGGGACTCCTGCTCTACCTGCCTAGTTCTTTTACTCTGCCTGGCAGTCACCCATTTCCTTTCTGCAAGATCATGGCTGATCTTTGACCTAAACTCCACTTTCCCGCTCGATCCCTATATCACTTGATTCCCCTCGATTCCAAAAACCTATCAATCTCAGCCTTGAATATACTCGACTCGGCATCCACAGCCCCTTGGGGTAGAGAATTCCAAAGAGAGATTAGGTTCTCTCTTGTTGGAGATGGTAATTGCCTGGCACTTATGCGGTGCAAATGTTACTTGCCACTTATCAACCCAAGTCTGGATGTTGTCGAGGTCTTGTTGCATGGGGCATGGACTGCTTTATTATCTGAGAAATTGCCAATGGAGCTGAACACTGTGGAATCGTCGGTGAACAGCCTAATGTGATACAGAAACACTCTAAAGAAGGCATCATGTCTCATCTCCTCCTGCCCTCCGTTAGAGTTCCTGTTTTGCAGTCTCTTCCAACTGTACCTTATGATCTTTCACACAGTTAAGAGTCCCCAAGGCCAAACTTTTTAAATTCACCCATAACATCACACCCAAAAGAATAAAGTTCAGCCCTAAATTTATGCAGCAGCTTTATTGCAATCCTAATTCTGCTAAAGTGCTCAGGTGGTCTGTTGGATCTCCTGGGCATTTTACAAAGTGTCTGCAGTGTTTTTAATGTTATGAGAAATCAGATGTATGCAGCTTTGCTCTCCAAACATTTAAAAATCACTGCTCTGACGAGAGTGGGATTCACGACCTACAGTATAACACAAATCTTGACAAAACTGTGCTTGACACTCTACAGCTAATGGTCTCTGACCAGTAGTGCAGTACAACAGCAGCCCAAAGGTGACTCGTATAAGAAAATGACTTTATTGAGTTGGTAGTTTATTATATAGGAAGGAGAAAGCGAGCCTAAATTTAAAATTGTATCATTTTTGTTAATAAAGCATCTTTATTATGTTTTTGAGTTGTTGTGGAAAAACTCTTAATTTGCATTTAAGCAAATGGGGGATAACCTATTATTTTAACATAAACACCGCCATTAAAAAAAATCTACCTGAATGCTGTTATTAATTAATGAATGCAGTCACTGCTGCTTGCCTTCCAATTACTTATGTTATATAAGTAGAATTTTTCAAACAAGTAAGATTTTCTTAATTTGCCCTGTCTCTGACTGAGGCAAAATGATTTTTGTTGCTATATATTTATTAAAATGCTCTTCTTATGATTTCATAGTCACTTTTGCTTCGCTGGACACCGACATATTTTGAACGCTACAAAGGACATTCATAACAGGGCATTCAGAACTCAAAAGGTTTAATTAAATGTGGGAATTCATAAGAATATTTTAGGCTGTTATTTTTAAAAAAGATATATGAAGATGTTGAGCCTTACAACTGTATCTACTCCTTTCATCAAAATGTTTACCACTGTAATTTGCTTAACAGCTCGAGGCGGACATCAGTTATACTTCACTGAACACTTCGCAATGCATCATTGTTATACATTTGGCAGTTTCTGAGCTTGATTCATTGCAATAATGCACTCTATTCTGTAGCGTGTTCTTGGACGTGCGCCTGTGCTTTGGCTTTAGGCAGTGCAGCACCAGAATTTTAAAAAATTAAATCAGCCTGAAAATAGAGTGCCACGGTGCGCTGCCTGCTGCTGAATCTTGCTTTTTAACATCAGTGCAAATAAGCTAAGGACAGAATTTGTTTGCTTGTTGGTGCTTGTGATGTTCCAGCTGTAATTTATGTTGTGCAATGATGCATCTTGTTAAGCAACGCTGGCACTTTGATGCGTAATTTATAATTTTCATGGTTTCTAGAAGGGCTACGGCTGGAATTAGCATAGATGTACTCCACAAGGAGCTGGTCATCCCAAACACACACATCTGGGGCTTTTACATAATAGACAATAAAAGGTGGTTTGGGAGCCTGTGTAAGAAGATGGTTACGAGTTATCTGAAGCTGTGAACACACTTTCAGTTCTCTTTGCTATGCACTTGATTTTCTGTGTGCTTTTTTAAAAAAAAATTGTTTCTCAGACTTTCTGACAGTGTTGTGCTGTTGGAACTCATTGCTTCCATTACTGACAGCAATTATTTTGTGTCTAAATTTACTATTAAAGAATAAAGGTGAAGTTAATCTTTGCCAACAGAGAGCTGTAGTACTCTATTAGGGTTTTACTGGAAAATAGCATTTTATTTCACTGCATTGTACTGCTCTTAACTCATATTTCTAAAATAAATCTCCATGTTAAAGAGGGGAGTAAATGCCTTTTGTAGTCCCTTGTTACATTAGACACAATAGTACTTAAATTTATTTTTTTGAAGTATGAGATGGTACATCGGCATCACACACAATTCTTTGAATCCAGTCCAAGCTGATGGATGAAAGTATCCTCTCAAATGATTATGGGTGTTCTCAATCCAATTCCTAGTGGGCATGGGCTCACAGCTTAAACCTACCCATAAATCATCACACGTTAGTACTTAGAGAGGCCAAAAGCATAACTGGTGTAGAATCCGGATAAATGTAGGTATGACTTCTATCCTTTTCCATTGGGAAAACAGTCCCGATGGGGTTTGGTTTGGGGAAGTTTTATTTCCTGATCCAACATTGTTGAGATACATAATGTTGTCATTTTGTTAAGTGCTTCTGTATTTTGACACGTTGTCGGTTTCCCAATGATCTTGGTCTGACAAATTATATTTTGTGATTGAAAGTGCATTTGACATGTTTTTATTCAGCCCAGCCCACTCTGACTCACGTGAGGGACCATCTGCCCTTATCTGAAACACCTCTGTGCACGCTCCAGTGAACCATTTTCATTTCCTTATCCTTAATATGAAATTCTGTTTAATTTTTTATTTCAGCATAGTGGATTTTTTTTAAAATGTGTTTATTGAAGGGCATTTGCTACCACTTGATTCTTTTTTCAAAAGAAGCTACCACATATTGACGGTTAAGATATCAATTTGGAGGGCAGGAGAAAAGGGGATGTGTCAATGGCAGCTCTAGTAGAGCATGGGCGTCTAATATTGGGAGAGAGCAGAGTGAACGTTGCCTAACATTTGGCAAATCTATACCTGACCTGGAATTGCTTGATACTGACATTGGATTCCCATGGTTAGAAGATGCTCTGATTCCCAGGCACTAATCCTCTTCCCTTGATGAACACAAAAATTCACACCCACAAACGTTGTCACTAGACAAAAATTGATAAAGACTTCCAATGGGAGACTTTATTTCAACACTCTGCAGTCAATGAATTCCTGACATTCTGTCTGTTACGGGCAGTTTTCAATTTTTAAAATGCACTTGTAATTTCAATAACAGCACTAAATAATCTTTTAGTTTATTTGCAATTAAAGGTGAAATGGTATGAGGTTTATACCATGCATAGAATTGTCCTTTTAAGCAAAATGTATCCGCACTCATTTAGATTGGCACCAGAAAAAATATCTCCCATTAACCTTGGCCTTGTGATGGTTAGTGTATTGCCAGGTTTGATTTGGCTGGTGGTTTGATAGATTTTTTTCCGAGTTGTGTTTGTATTCTTGCAGTTAAGATCAGTGTCAAATCCGAGGGTACACAAATGGATAGTAGCACTTTGTGATGCGTATAGACTGCAGACTCTGCAGTTATCGTTCCCTGATGTATTCTGTACCAAGACTTATTTAACAGTATAGGATAACAAGGTTGTGACATAACTGAGGAACATTAAAAATGTCAAACTGCAGGAGCAAATCATTTTATTTGGGCCTCTGAACTCAGTGATTGTGTTACAGTCATAAGACATGCCTTTTGTTTGGCTGAAAATTGGTATAGTATGATAGATCTGCTCTGTAAAGCTATTTTGGGGAACCATACCCAATAAATTTACAGAATGATCTTAACAAATTCAATTTGATCTTTCAGCCAGGTCTGTCTTCAGCACTTAATCAGACTATTTTCCTATTCAGAATCATCTCCAACTATTCTTTGTTGAATTAGACATTTATCCTCTTCTGAATGCAGTAATCTGTTCTGCAAGTCAATGGCTCTAATTGTTAAGAAATTATTCCTAAGTTCAGCTGGTGGCTTTTGATTCTGGCAATTGATTCACTTATTCTGGTTTTACATAATACACCTCTCTACATCCACAAGATTGATTCATTTCATTATTTAAAAACTTGGTGCATATCCACCTCAAGCTTCAATGAGGATGTACTACGGAGATGGTACTCTTCAGGAGAGCTGCCCGGTCGCGAGGAGGAGAAGTGAAAGTGTTCTAATGAAGAGACTATCCTTTACATTGTACTCTTTTTGTTTTTGCTTCACCTGGAGATTGATATCTTGAGAAAGTTGTCTTTAATATTTTTGTTTTTGTGTCTGTGTGGGCTTTATTGTGACTGTGAAAGAAAGAACATGAGTTTACATAGTGCCTTATCACTTCTCAAAAAAAAAAAATTCCCAAAGCCCTCCTGTACAATAACTGCACTCCGAAGCAATTCATTGTTATTCTGTAGGAGAACGTGGAAGCCATTTTGCTAACTCTGCTCTGTAACCAGTAGCTTCTTACCACCACCTTTAGAAGAAGGTCTTAACCTGCAGGAAGCCATTTCCAGTTGTATTTAAAAAGAGCACTTAAACCTGGAACAGGGTTCCGATCGAGTTGGAAATACAGAAGACTTAGTATGAAAAAAAAGTGTCCTAAATCATGGGGCAGGAAAGGACAGGTATAAATAAGGGATAACATAGATTCAAATATAGAGAATGCATCAGTTGGAGCATATTACAGGGCAGTAATGCTTCAAATACATTTACCAATATCATTTGAGCCCCAACACGTGTTATGCCGGTGTTTTTATAGTATATTAGTGGATATTGCACAACTTTGCTCATGAAGATGAGGCCAGGCTGTGACTGTGGCAGGGTTAGGTGTGAGAGAGGCTGGTCTACTTGCAGGCTCGGGCCGAGACTTTGGCTGAGAGCGGATCCTGGTTGCGATGAATGAAACATGCAAACCGATTAGAAAATTTGGACATGATCTTGGAGACAGGATGATCATAATAGTCACTTCAGACACTTAATCAATCCACTATATCTAAAAGTTTTTTACTCATTTCCTCTGTTACCATCATCATTATTGCCTAACCACCTCCGTTGCAATTCTTGGCCCCAAAACTCCACGGGGTTGCGTGTAAATATTGAGATATATCCATCCCTGACCTCCACTGCTGACCCTGCCAATGTTTGTGGAGTCAAGCATGATTGGTGTGCCTTTTGGAAAAGGGGGCTGCTTTAAAATCATTTTTAAAAAAAATTAAATACATCTTTGATCATCAGGTGTCAAGGCAACAATCCCAGCCTGGATCCCCAGATGGGCTGACCAAGTGTAACTGTGCTGACCATATGCCAGGTCCCTAAAAAGGCTCAGGGCACAGGGACTCCAACCTTCGGTGTCCCTGCCCTTCTCCTTCCCAACTTGCACCACCGTCCCCCGCCCTCCCCCACCTCCTCCCCACCTTAATGTCGATGATCTTGTAAATGGTGGGCAGAGGCTTTGCCCCCAGGAGATTATCTGGAATCTTCAGTGCAAGGCTGCAACCCAATGTGTCCAGGTCCCAGCCTGGCCATTTGAGTACATTCCTGCCAAAGTTCCAACGGGAATGACCATAGATTTCTGGCTCCCTTGAGTCTTGTTGCTTTGAAACGATGTTTATAGAGTTTTTCTTTTTTACAGGAGTGTACTCTTGTTCTTCTGAGCTGATGCTATAATAACTCTGTATTGCAAACTGTTGCTTTAATGAATGTTAGTGTATTTTTATTCTGGAATGGGTGCAGAGAGCTAATTAAAACATTGGCAAAGCTGGGTGTGAATAGATAGAAAGACAGATTCTGATATTACTTTTGTGCTGCAGCATTGAATGTTTTCATTAGGCTGTGAGAAATCACTGGCCTGCCTATATATATAATTTCTTCAAGCCCTTCTCATCAGTCACTTGGTCATGTTTGTGGGGCATCTATCCCTGTCACCGTTCTTTAGCTGCACTCTAATCTTTTGCCACATACTACAAATACATGAGAAGCATTTTATCAGAAGGCAGGCTTCTATCACCTTTTACTTGTTAACTAGAAGATTCATCGATAACCTGTCTGCAGATGATGAATACATCCTGTTTTTCCAGGTTATATTACTGCTTCATACATTGTAGTGTGTTACTCAGTTAATCACTGTCATGCAGTAGTGTAAGGAATCTTACAACACCAGGTTATAGTCCAACAGTTTCATTTGAAAATCACAAGCTTTCGGAGGATTTCTCCTTCGTCAGGTGTAGTGTGGGATTCCTTGAATGTTACCGCATTTATAGTCAGAGAACAATACCTGGTGATTACAGATAATCTTTCCAACTGCCCGTTGTCAAGGCAATCAAACTGTTCAGACAGAGAGATGTTACATACAGGACCACCGAATATACAAACGGCCAGAACAAAAGACAGACAGACATAGAGAGAGAGAGAGAGAGAGAAAGAGAAACATCCGAAAGAGAGAGAATGACCCGTTGTATTAAAAACAGATAACTTTTTTTCACTGGTGGGGTTACGTGTAGCGTGACATGAACCCAAGATCCCGGTTGAGGCTGTCCTCATGGGTGCGGAATTTGGCTATCAATTTCTGCTCGACGATTTTGCGTTGTCGTGTGTCTCGATGGCTGCCTTGGAGAACGCTTACCCGAAGATCGGTGGCTGAATGTCCTTGACTGCTGAAGTGTTCCTCAACTGGGAGGGAACCCTCCTGTCTGGCATTGACGCATTTCCTGACAGCTTGAGCATACATGTCAAGTTTAGGGCAGCGACCCTCCAGAGAAGTCCAGTTTGACTCTTCTTCGGTTGCTGTAACGCGGATCCCTCTGTCTGCTGTTCCGGATCGTTGATTGTCTCATTGGGTTTACTGCTGAAATCTTGGGATTTGTGAAAGAATTCCCGGAGATTCATTCTCCTGATGAATTCCTCTGTGTCCGCCGTGAGACCGATGGGGTCCATTTTGGTGGTGGGGCAGAAATTGAGCCCTCGGCTGAGAACTTCGATTTCGTCTGGTTGAAGGGTGTGGTCGGACAAATTGACGATAGACTTCCCTGTGGTTGCAACCGTGGTACCGGGGGAGGCTTGGTTGATGCTGGTGGTGATGCCGAGTTTCTCAAGCTTCCTGCTCTTGGTTTTCATGTAGGCAGAGTAGTTCCATTGCCTCGTCTGTTTGGCGGTGTCTCATAGCTGGTCTGCTGTGTCCTGAGTACAGGTTGAGAGTATGGACTCTATCTTGGTTTCGAGGTTGCGGCGTCTGCTGTAGAGTTGGTGTACGAGATGGTTGCGGAGTGTGCGAGAGGTACGACGGCAGAGTCTCTCAGCGTAATCTGAGTTGTATGTCGACTTGAGTGGGTTCGTGATCTGTAGTCCTTTCGGGACGGGACGCGACCAACAGAGTACCCTTCGTCGTCCAGTACTTCCCCGGAGCGGAGTAACTACGCCATGTTCTCCGCGGCCTTCAACATGTCATCAATGACGACGAACACCTCGCTAAGGCCATCCCCACACCTCCACTACTCGCCTTCAAACAGCCACCCAACCTTAAACAGACCATCGTTCGCAGCAAATTACCCAGCTTTCAGGAGAACAGCGTCCACGACACCACACATCCCTGCCACGGCAACTTCTGCAAGACATGCCAGATCATCGACACAGATACCACCATCACACGAGAGGACACCACCCACCAGGTACATGGTTCATACTCCTGTGACTCGGCCAACGTTGTCTACCTCATATGTTGCAGGAAAGGATGCCCCGAAGCATGGTACATTGGCGAGACCATGCAGACATTGCGACAACGGATGAACGGACACCACGCAACAATCGCCAGACAGGAGGGTTCCCTCCCAGTCGGGGAACACTTCAGCAGTCAAGGACATTCAGCCACCGATCTTCGGGTAAGCGTTCTCCAAGGCGGCCTTCGAGACACACGACAACGCAAAATCGTCGAGCAGAAATTGATAGCCAAGTTCCGCGCCCATGAGGGCGGCCTCAACCGGGATCTTGGGTGCATGTCACGTTACACGTAACCCCACCAGCGAAAAAAAAAAAAGTTATCTGTTTTTAATACAACGGGTCATTCTCTGTCTTTCTCTTCCTTTCGGATGTTTCTCTCTCTCTGTCTGTCTGTCTTTTGTTCTGGCCGTCTGTATATTCGGTGGTCCTGTATGTAACATTTCTCTGTCTGAACACTTTGATTGCCTTGACAACGGGCAATTGGAAAGATTATCTGTAATCACCAGGTATTGTTCTCTGACTATAAATGGGGTAACATTCAAGGAATCCCACACTTCACCTGATGGAGAAAGCCTCCCAAAGCTCGTGATTTTCAAATAAAACTGTTGGACTATAACCTCGTGTTGTAAGATTCCTTACATTTGTCAACCCCAGTCCATCACCGGCATCTCCACATCATGCAGTGGTGTGCCATTTTACTAGTAGTATCACAGAATCATAGAATGATACAGCATAGTAGGAGGTCATTCGGTCCATTGTGCCTGGGCCGGTTTTTTGAAAGAGCTATCCAATTAGTCCCATTCCCCTGTCCTTTCCCCATAGACTTGCAATTTTTTTCCCCTTCAAGTATTTATCCAATTCCCTTTTGAATGTTATTATTGAATCACCTTCCACCACCCTTTCAGGCAGTGCATTCCAGGTCATCATAACTCGCTGTGTAAAGGAAAAATACTCCTCTTCTCGCCTCTGGATCTAGGGGGCAAGGCATTCAAAACATTGACATTTCTCAGATTAGAGACTGGTGCTTTTGGGAATTATGTCAGCCCACTTCAGACCACTATTTCCCATTGTAATTTAGGCTGATGAGATTACCTTCCTTAATTTCTGGTATTCTGGCTCCATGCAAAGCCTCCTAATCACATACCACTTTGTTCTAGTTGCAGTCGACGCTAAAACAGCGTCCTATCTGTTGGATTAACTTTGATTGTATTAGCTTTCATTTAAACAGAAGTTGCAGTTATTAGCTTTTAATATTTCTGTGATGCAAGTTTCTAACAACCTATATAATGTCGCAGAAACCATGGGAATCCCTGCTTAGCGGCAAAGTAGCAGGCGAACAATTAAAATGGAGTGGCTCCATTTCCTGCTCTATTCCCGCCGATCTCTGATTTTAACACCGTTGGTTTTGACGGTAGATGAGGCGCCCCGCCCCCCCCCGGCCCAGACTCAGGCAGGGGAGCCGAGTGCATAAATGCTAATCGGGGTCCTATGACCTCAACAAGACCCCGGTGGCATTTTAAGTGGGGCCTGAGCAAAGAA
This sequence comes from Heptranchias perlo, assembly GCF_035084215.1. Classification (NCBI taxonomy): domain Eukaryota; kingdom Metazoa; phylum Chordata; class Chondrichthyes; order Hexanchiformes; family Hexanchidae; genus Heptranchias; species Heptranchias perlo. Next base: position 30,482,018 of record NC_090355.1, read on the forward strand.
GTCACCGAGGCTTTCCCACTAGGCTGAAGCAGGTCGGCAGTTGGTGGGAAGGACGAAGAGGCCCTCCAAGGTAAGTGCAAAACTTACGCACTTAAATGTAGGTAAGTGTGAGCTGGTGCATTTTGGTAGGAAGAGTAAGGAGGCCACATGCTGCTTGGATAATAAGAGTCTAAATGGGATAGGGGAGCAAAGGGATCTGGGGATACAGATACACAAATCAATAAATGTAGCGACGCAGGTTAATAAGGCCATAAAGGTAAAACAAGCGCTAGGGTTCATTTCTAGAGGGATAGAATTGAAAAGCAAAGAAGTTATGTTAAACTTGTACAGAACCTTGGTCAGACCACACTTGGAGTATTGAGCACAGTTCTGGTCTCCATATTATAGAAAGGATATAGAGGCATTGGAGAGGGTGCAAAAAAAGATTCAAAAGGATGATACCTGAACTGAGAGGATATCCTTATCAGGAAAGGCTGAACAGGCTGGGGTGCTTTTCTCTAGAAAAGGGAAGGCTGAGGAGGGAGCTGATAGAGGTTTATAAGATAAGAGGGTTTGATTGGGTAGACGTAGAAAAAAATGTTTTGACTTTTGGGGGAGTCCAAAACTAAAGGTCATAAATATAAAATAGTCGCTAATAAACCATACTCCAAGTGTGGTCTGACCAAGGTTCTGTACAAGTTTAACATAACTTCTTTGCTTTTCAATTCTATCCCTCTAGAAATGAACCCTAGCGCTTGTTTTACCTTTTATGGCCTTATTAACCTGCGTCGCTACATTTATTGATTTGTGTATCTGTATCCCCAGATCCCTTTGCTAATAAATCCAATAGGGAATGCAGGAGCAACTGCTTTACCCAAAGAGTGGTAAGAAAGTAGAATATGCTACCAAAAGGATTAGTTGAAGCAAATAGCATAGATACATTTAAGGGGAAGCTCGATAAGCACATGAGGGAGAAAGGAATAGAAGGGTATCTTGATCGGGTTAGATGAAGTAGGGAGGGAGGAGGCTCGTGTGGAGCATAAACACCAGCACAGACCAATTGGGCTGAATGGCCTGTTTCTGTGCTGTAGTATTGGTGTAACTTGCTGTAAAACTTTTCCTTTGCGGGGCCAGGAAGAGCTGGAGTGCTCCTCGGGACCCCGCAAGGAAAGTAGCGGCTTCCCGTGTCTGGACTCCCCCCACCACCCCTCCCGCGGGACACTGCATAAAGCCTCTCCCTGCCACTTCACTGCCAGCTGCCGCTTTGCATTCTCTTCCCACCCATTCTGGACAGGAAGTGGACTGGCAGCATTTAAATGAAAGGAATCTTACAACACCAGGTTATAGTCCAACAATTTTATTTTAAAATCACAAGCTTTCGGAGATTATCCCCTTCGTCAGGTGAATGAGTGAATAAGAGGTTCTCAAATCGCATATCTTATATTAGGCTGGGACACCATCACACCAATCAAAAGGTGTCGTTGGTGTTCAGACAGGTTAGCCACGGAAAACAGTAGGTCCCAGTATGCTGAATACACATTGTGTCAAATTACACAGACAGAGAGAAAGAGACCCGAAAGGCAGAGAGAGAGAGAATATTAAACACAGATAACTTTTTTTTCCCCTTGCTGGTGGGGTTACGTGTTACGTGACATGAACCCAAGATCCCGGTTGAGGCCGTCCTCATGGGTGCGAAACTTGGCTATCAATTTCTGCTCGACGATTTTGCGTTGTCGTGTGTCTCGAAGGCCGCCTTGGAGAACGCTTAACCGAAGATCGGTGGCTGAATGTCCTTGACTGCTAAAGTGTTCCCCGACTGGGAGGGAACCCGCCTGTCTGGCGATTGTTGCGCGGTGTCCGTTCATCCGTTGTCGCAGTGTCTGCATGGTCTCGCCAATGTACCATGCTCCGGGGCATCCTTTCCTGCAACGTATGAGGTAGACAATGTTGGCCGAGTCACAGGAGTATGAACCATGTACCTGGTGGGTGGTGTCCTCTCGTGTGATGGTGGTATCTGTGTCGATGATCTGGCATGTCTTGCAGCGGTTACCGTGGCAGGGTTGCGTGGTGTCGTGGACGCTGTTCTCCTGAAAGCTGGGTAATTTGCTGCGAACGATGGTCTGTTTGAGGTTGGGTGGCTGTTTGAAGGCGAGTAGACCTCAAACAGACCATCGTTCTCAGCAAATTACCCAGCTTTCAGGAGAACAGCGTCCACGACACCACGCAACCCTGCCACGGCAACCTCTGCAAGACATGCCAGATCATGGACGAGGACACCACCCACCAGGTACATGGTTCATACTCCTGTGACTTGGCCAACGTTGTCTACCTCATACGTTGCAGGAAAGGATGCCCCGGAGCATGGTACATTGGCGAGACCATGCAGACACTGCGACAACGGATGAACGGACACCGCGCAACAATCACCAGACAGGAGGGTTCCCTCCCAGTCAGGGAACACTTTTTAGCAGTCAAGGACATTCAGCCACCGATCTTCGGGTAAGCGTTCTCCAAGGCGACCTTCGAGACACACGACAACGCAAAATCGTCGAGCAGAAATTGATAGCCAAGTTCCGCACCCATGAGGACGGCCTCAACTGGGATCTTGGGTTCATGTCATGCTACACGTAACCCCACCAGCAAGGGGAAAAAAAAGTTATCTGTTTTTAATATTCTCTCTCTCTGCCTTTTGGGTCTCTTTCTCTCTGTCTGTGTAATTTGACACAATGTGTATTCAGCATACTGGGACCTACTGTTTTCCGTGGCTAACCTGTCTGAACACCAATGACACCTTTTGATTGGTGTGATAGTGTCCCAGCCTAATATAAGATATGCGATTTGAGAACCTCTTATTCACTCACTCACCTGACGAAGGGGATAATCTCTGAAAGCTTGCGATTTTAAAATAAAATTGTTGGACTATAACCCGGTGTTGTAAGATTCCTTACATTTGTCCACCCCAGTCCATCACCGGCATCTCCACATCATGGTATTTAAATGAGGCCTGGGAGTTAAAGTAACCCAAGCCTGAAACTTAGGCCAGTGAGTGCATTTTAACACTCACTCCATCTGCCCGAAACCCGCTCAATATTAAAATCATTCCCAAGATCTTTCTCGTTTGTTAATATAGGACATTGCAGGATATGACTTTTCATATCACAAGATTGTTTTAGAAGGTTATGCTGATAGGGTTTGATGAATAGAGCTGGGAGGAGGCTCGTGTGAAGCATTAACGCTGGCATAGACCAGTTGGGCCAAGTGGCCCGTTTCTGTGCTGCAAATTTTAGATAGTGAATAATAGAAAAAAAAAATCATTCATAATATGTTCTGTACCAATACAACAACTGAGAGATGAAGAAAATCAGTTTCTCAATCTGGCTGGCTGCCGGGCGGGAAACGGAGGAGGAAAATGTCAAACGAGGTCCTGCTGTTAAATTCGGCGCCACTAATGCTTTAAATTCTTAAACTGGAGGGAAAGTACTCAAGATGGAAGAATTCCAATATATTCTGCAGAATTTCTCTGGCACTGTTCTCATTCTCCCCACTTTTATTGCCAATGTTTTCAAAAAGTTGGCAATTAGGACTTCCTGGTGAAAATATCAAATCTTGTCCTTTAAGTAAAATCCATTAATACCTCAGGAAAGATTGATTTGGTATTAATGTCGAGAGTTGATTAATTTAAGCTCATTTGTAATTTTGGCTCTGAATGGTTGCTACAGAAAAATGTTGAGAACAAAATCCCAGATGATTGGTTATTTGGAAATATATTGTGACAAAAAAAGACTTGCCATGTAACCTGGAGTTCCTTTGGACATATCAAGGGCTTAGACATGACATATAAGTTACTACCGAATAAAGCCAGTGTATTTGACATGTATGGAACATGACAACAGCACAACTACAAATGTGATTATTGTCAATATTACACAGAATTTACAGTACAGGAACTGGCAAATTGGCTCAACCGGCCTATGCTGGTGTTTATACACCACACAAGCCGCCTCCCACCTTTCTTCATCTCAAGCTATCAACATGTCCTTTTATTCCTTTCTCCCTCATGTACTGATCTAACTTCCCCCTTAAATGCATCAATGCTATTAGCCTCAACCACTCCATGTGGTAGCAAGTTCCACATTCTCACGACTCTAAGAATAGAATACAGCTTCAATAATTGAATGATCGTTCACTTTCTGGTCATGAGTGGCAACCCCCCCCCCCCCGCCCCTGGATTTTCCTCCTCACTGAGAACCCTATGAAGTTTATAACACTGCAGGAGGGGAGCGTTCCAGGGAGAGGGCACTGATGTCTGTATGAAACATAGGATAACAAAGTTAGGTTTGAAGGTCTCCAATAAAGCATGATTAGTTTGGACTACTGTTCTCGGCCCAGTTTCTATGTTGGTTTCGACATGCTGTCATCTGTTCCCTTACTAGTTTACAGAGGTGCTTACTTTCCTGAGGTACCACCATGAGGATGGTATTTATGTACTTTTTATCTTTTCCAGTGTCTCCTGATGGTGACATGCAGTTTTTTGCACTGCAGTTATGTACATGGAAAATGCATGCATTTCACCATCTCTTTTGAACTGTGATATTGATAGATTTTCAAAAATATAAAGAAAGTAAAATATACCCACATAATTAAAATTTTGTACCTGGTGTATACGCAACATGTCTGTAGTTGCCAACGACCATGCTTTTTGGTTCAACTTTCGCATTCACAAAAAAGAAGCCAATTGGTTGCAGAATGGATACACTATATTGCAATTTGGTGAATAAGTGTAGAGGTCATGATCCGGTACCAAACCCCTTTGCCAAAATAACCTTTTTGTAAACATTACAGTGCATTGTTGGACCTGGTGCAGGGGTAAGGAGGCACTCCTGATGCCCCAGTGATAAATGCAACATAAAGTATTGTCATGTAATGCAACTAGTTGAGCACTGATGAGTCATCAGGCCATCTGTTACTTCCATCAATATTTTCTCCCTGCTATGAGAATCTAACGAAGTACCTTAGAAAGTAACTTAAATGACCCCTTTTATAATTCTCTCAAATGTTTAATAAACACCCTGATTGATAACACCCAGCTTGAAACTCTCACTTGATCAGATAAAAGAAATTAATGCATTTTGCATGTTAATTTGTCATGATTTAATTTTTTTTTCACATCCAAATTTCCCTTCTTACCCCACCTCCCTGGAGGCAGTGACTCATACTGTGGTACAGTTGCATCGCCATTCATTCTAGTGGTTTCATTCTTTGGGCGGCGGAGGGGTGGGGGCAGGGAGGGGAGGGGAAAGGAAAGGAAAGGAAAGGGGAAGAGTCTGGAAATGAATGTCAGCAGCCTATTTGACTTTCCGACCATCTCATCCTAGCCTGATCCTGTCCTCGCCATAAATCCTTTGGTAGAATATAACAAAGGAAGATTTAAACCAGCCTTGGGGGAAAGTTTTGCAATGCATGTTAAAACAAGCAAGTCTGTAAACTGTGAGACACCTGCGCTTTTCTGCTTTAAAGCCGGTGCCACAACTATTTAGAGAGCTGGTATAATCACCCAAGTTCTTCCCCTGTCTCCCTGGGTGGGGGGAACCCCACTTGTTTGCCGCCTGCAATGTTCAGTTCCATTTACGCTAAATTATTCGAGTAAAAAGCCTGCAAAACATCAGGGACATGCACTGGTCAGTGCATGAATCTGGGAGTATGAGTTTTCTTTTCCCCATTGCTATTAAATTGGGGCAGCATAAAACACAATCCATTCTTCAACGCCCAAACTCAAAAACTATCCTCTCAGTCAATAATAATAAATCTATGACTGTGAAACAAAATCTAACGCTGCCATCAAAAACAAAGCAAAGTAGAAATTGCTTGAAAAAATAAAGTTTCCTCCAGTTATTTTCCTAGCAAAGTGACGAATGTTGTAGTGGTCTGCTGCACTGTTTTGCCCTGCAGGAAGGACTGATCCTCAAACTGGAAGATCCCAACCCGGAAGTCCCTCGACCAGGTGGATCATGTATTCGAGCGATAATAGCCACCAGAATGTGTTCTCCCCTCACCCCCAGGGTATGCAGCCTTCTCTTCCTCCTCCTCCCACTCAGTCTCTGCCTCAGTGCCCACTGTAGTCCCTTTCTCCTCCGATTGTTGCGGACCTGTGGGGAGGAAGAACAAAACATTGCAATGGTGCAGAATGTTCTTTTGCCATGTCACATAATCATTTTACATTCAATCTTACCTCTTTCAAAGCTGAAGGGTCTGAGTTTTTCCAGTCTATCCTCGTTTTCCAATGTTGGAGGAATATGATAAGACTTATGCACTGCCCCCAGTGTTTGCCTTGTGCTTTGGTGAACAAAACTGAAGCCAGTGCTGCAGGTGTGAGCTGACCCAAGGACTATTCAGTTTCAGCATGGCAGCTTCAGACTTGTACTTTACAGCACTGATTCATTTCTAAGGGTAGTCACTTGATCTGTTGAATTAATCAAGCAGCTAAAAGGGGGAGCCAATTCTTTTGTATCTCAATGTGCATTTATCACCTTTGGGAGGCATAATGCAACAAAAGTTAAGCAATAATAACAGCTACGGTTTGGGGAGGAGGGGCGACAGTGATGTGCGTGCACATATGGAGGGAGAGCCTAGCTTTATAATGGGAATTGGGGGAATAAAAGGGCAGAATGCTTTTGGTGAGCCTTATCAGAAGGGGAATTCTCATTCACTTTTGAAACTCTCTGCCAAGACTTTTCATCAAGTTTGTTGTTACACTTTGACAAACATTAGTTAAATTTGATTGCATGTTATCCTGACTTTGAAATCAGCATTGCTATGTGTGGGGTTTTTACTTGTCAATGTATTTGCCAATCAAGATGTTTGAACAAACAAATGCTGTTCGGCGCATCAAACCCATTCCTACCACAAACTCACGTGCTATGTATCCCATCAGGCACTGTACCCCAAGTATTACATCTCCTAAAGGAAAAAAACCTGAAAGTACTTCCTGATGCCTAAACGTACTGGTCCAAATCTCCAGAATATTCATCTCCAAGTCTCCACTATTCATTCGTGGCCTCCTGCCCTTCATATAACCTAAATTCCAGTAGCACAGGCACTATTGCTGGGACATTTCCATCTGTATCCATTACATACATATTACAAAGAATTTACAGCACAGATACAGGCCATTCAGCCCAACTGGTCTATGCCAGTGTTAATGCTCCACAGGAACCTCCTCCCACTCTTCTTCATCTAAGCAATAATCGCGCCTCGGGTAAACCTCATCGGCTACGATACTGCCACTGCGCAAAGCTAACCATATCAGTATATTCTGCTATTCCTCTCTCCCTCATGTACTTGTCTAGCTCCCACTTAAATGCATCTATGCTATTCACCTCAACTACTCCATGTGGTAGAAGTTCCACATTCTAACCATTCTCTGGGTAAAGAAGTTTCTCCTGAATTCCTTATTGGATTTATTAGTGACCATCTTATATTTATGACCCCTAGTTTTGGACTCCCCCCACAAGTGGAGTCATTTCTCATCAAATTGCATCGAAACTGCAGCACAGAAACAGGCCATTGGACCCAACTGGTCTGTGCCAGTATTTATGCTGCACTCGAGCCTCCTCCCTCCTTCATCTAACCCTATCAGCATACCCTTCTATTCCTTTCTCGCTCATGTGCTTATCTAGCTTCCCCTTAAATGTGGTAGGACATTCCACATTCTTACCACTCTTTGGGTAAAGAAGTTTCTCCTGAATTCCTTATTGAATTTATTAGCAACTATTTCACATTTATGACCTCTAGTTTTGGACTCCCCACAAGTGGAAACTTTTTCTCCACGTCTACCCTATCAAACCCTTTCATTATCTTAAAGACCTCTATCAGGTCACCTCTCAGACTTCTCTTTTTTCTGTAGAAAAGACCCCCAGCCAGCTCAGACTTTCCTGATAAGGATATCCTCTTAGTTCTGGTATCATCCTTGTGAATCTTTTTGGCACCATCTCCAATGCCAGTATATCCTTTCTATAATATGGAGACCAGAACTATGCACAATATTCCAAGTGTGGTCTAACCACGGTTCTATACAAGTCTAACATAACTTCTTTGCTTTTCAATTCTGTCCCTCCAGAAATGAACCCTAGTGCTTGATTTGCCTTTTTTTATGGCCTTATTAACCTGCGTCGCTGCATTTAGTGATTTGTGTATCTGTACCCCCAGATCCCTTTGCTCCTCTATCCCATTTATCCAAGCAATGTGTGGCCTCCTTTATTCTTCTTACCAAAATGCACCACCTCACAATTATCTATTTGAAATTCATAAGAAACATAAGAAATATTGACCAATTACATGCCCATTCTGCAGGTTTATTAATGGCCTCTTGCATTTTGACACATTTTTCCTTTGTATTAACTGTACCCCCCAATTTGGTTTTGTCCATCACCTTTTGCCTGTCTGAGTAGTTACCCTTAAACTATACTCTCTCTTTTCCTTTTTGTAACGAACTTGCTATCCATTCTGCTACCTGTCTCCTGATTCCACACGCTCTGACCTTAGCCATGAGTTTGTTAATGTCCTCTTGCATTTTGATGCATTCCTCCTTTTGTATTAACTACACTCCCCAATTTGGTGTCGTCTGCAAATTTTGAAATTGTAGTACATCTACTCTATCAAACCTCTTGACAATTTTATAAACCTCTACCAGGTCACCCCTCAACATTCTGTTTTCTGCATTAAGTAATGTATAATGAAACCTGCTGGTACATTAATCACTAGATTGTCAAGGATCATAAATATCCCATCCACCCCAAAATAAGGTTACCACTAACGCAATTCAGAACCACTCCAGATTGCAAGGAAAAACGAATACGTTGCACCATTACAGATTCTGACAGCTATTGAAAGAGTACTTGGGGCTTTCTGCCCGTTCACGATTTTCCATTCATTAAGGTTAGTGGGCGGAAAATGGTGGGCCAGTGTGTGCAAAAGTGGAAAATCCCAACCACTATGTGATCGAAGCAAAATTTTCAGCATGAGTAGCAGACGTCCCTCTATAACATGTTCAAGGGACGAAAATATATAATTAGGGAGGCATCTAATGTTAACTTCTCTGAATGGTGGCAAATTTAATTGGCTGCATTTGGCCTAAATTGAAACTTTTAAGACAATATTTTCTTGGAATCAATTTCCTCCCTAAATTTGTGCCCAGTTTTTTTTTCTTTCCTCAGCTGAAGGCACTAGCACTCTCGTCTCCTGAGTTGTGGGTTTAAATCCCACTGCAGAGACTTGAGCACGAAATCTAAGCGGACACTTCAGTCCAGTACTGAGCGAACGCTGCACTGTTAGAGTTGCCATCTTTCGGATCAGGCGTTAAACCTGTCTGCCCTGCCCTCTCAGGTGGACGTAAAATATCCCACAGCACTATGTTGAAGAAGAGCAGGGGAGTTCTCCCCAGTGTCCTGGCCGTTATTTATCCTTCAACCAACAGCACTAAAACAGATTATCTGGTCATTATCACATTGCTGTTTGTGGGGCCTTACTATGTGCAAATTGGCTGACACGTTTCCTATATTACAACAGTGACTACACTTCAAAAGTATTTAATTGGCTGTAAAGTACTTTGGGACGTCCTGAGGTTGTGAAAGGTGCTATATAAATGTAAATCTTTTAAATTCATGCTGGGGTATGGTTCCACAGGTGCCAGTAATGCTTGCTATTCTTCATACATGAACTTAGACAATGAGTATCAGTAGGCTGTTAAACCACAGGGAAGGGGATGGGATGGTGATCCCAATCAACTCTGATCCGTTCCTCACCTGACCTCAGCCCACACGTATTACTCAGCATGGATCACTGGATAGTAATCGGGAGAAGGAACACTGGAGGATTTCTTTTCCCCCCCCCCCCCCTTTTCAGTTATCAGGGAATAGGGAGGGCAATTGTATTAATTTCAACAGGTACAACAACAGTAACAACTTGCATTTATTTGGCGCCTTTCATGTAGTAAAACGTCCTCAGGCGTTTCACAGGATTGTTATCAAACAAAATTTGACACCGGGCCACATAAGGAGGTATTAGGACAGGTGACAGAGGTAGGTTATAAGGAGCATCTTAAAGGAGGAAAGATAGAGAGGCGGAGAGGTTTAGGGAGGGAATTCCAGAGCTTAGGGCTGAGGCAGCTGACTGCCAAAGGTGAGCGATTAAAATTGGGATGCACAAGAGGCAAGAATTGGAGGAGCACAGAGATCTTGGAAGGTTGTAGAGGGGAGGAGGTTACAGAGAGGGAGGGACGGGCCATGGAGGGATTTGAAAACAAGGATGAGAATTTTAAAATCAAGGCATTCCCAGACCAGCAGCCAATGTAGGTCAGTGAGCACAGGAGTGATGGGAGAACGGGACTTGGAGCAAGTTACGATATGGGCAACAGTTTTGGATGAGCTCAGGTTTATGAAGGATGGAAGATGGGAGGCCTGCCAGGAGAGCATTGGAATAGTCAAGTCTAGAGGTAACAAAGGCATGGATGAGGGTTTCAGCAGCAGGTGAGCTGAGGCGGGGCAGAGACTGGCGATGTTACGGAGGTGGAAGTAGACAGTCTTGGTAATGGAGTCGATGTGCGCTCAGAAGCTCATCTCCGGGTCAAGTGGGACCCCAAGGTTGTGAATGGTCTGCTTCAGCCTCTGACAGTGGCCAGGGAGAGGGATGGAGTCGGTGGCTAGGGAACGGAGTTTGCGATGGGGACCAAAAACAATGGCTTTGGTCTTCCCACTATTTAGTTGGAGGAGATTTTTGCTCATCCAGTAGTGTGACAAATGAGAGAGAGTGGAGGGGCTGAGGGAGCTGGTTGTGAGGTAGAGCTGGGTGTTGTCAGAGTACATGTGGAATCTGACATTGTGTTTTCGGATGATGTCGTCGAGGGGCAGCATGTAGATGAGAAATGGGAGGGGGCCAAGAAAAGATCCTTGGGGACTCCAGAGGTAATGGTGTGGGAGGGGGAAGATAAGCCATTGCAGGTGATTCTCTGGCTGCGACTGAATAGATAAGAATGGAACCAGACGAGCACAGTCCCATGCAGCTGGACAACGGAGGTGAGGCATTGGAAGGAGGATGGTGTGGTCAACCATGTCAAAGGCTCCAGACAGGCTGAGAAGGATGAGGAGGGATAGTTTACCATCGTCAGTCATGTAGGATGTCATTTGTGACTTTGATAAGGGCCGCTTTAGTACTGTGGCGGGGCGGAAACCTGATTGGAGGGATTCACACGTGGAGTTGCGGGAAAGATGGGCACGGACTTGGAAGGCGACAACACGTTCAAGGACTTTGGAGAGGAAAGGGAGGTTGGAGACGGGGCAGTAGTTTGCAAGGGCACAGGGGTCAAGGGTGAGTTTTTTGAGGAGGGGACTGATGACGGCAGATTTGATGGGGAGGGAGACAGTACCTGAGGAGAGGGAACCGTTAACAATATCGGCTAACGTGGGGGCCAGGAAGGGAAGTTGGGTGGTCAGCAGTTTAGTGGGAATAGGGTTGAGGGAGCAGAAGGTGGGTCCTATGGTCAAGATGAGCTCAGAGAGGGCATGAGGGGAGATAGGAGAGAAACTAGAGAAAGATGTGAGGCTAGGGCAGGAGGGAACCATAGGGGAAGTTTGGCTTGGTGGGCTAGGGAAAGGGAGGGAAGTGGCACAGGCAGCTGAACAGATGGTCTCAATCTTAGTGACAAAGTAGTCCATGAGCTCCTCGCACTTTTCGTTAGAGGTGAGGGTGGAGGGGCAGGAGTGAGGGTTTAAGAAGACAGTTTGTAGTGGAGAAGAGGAGCCATGGGTTATCTTTGCATTCCAGGATGATCCTGGAATAGTGAGCAGTTTTGGCAGAGGAGAACAGGACCCGCTAGTGCTTTACGTGGCCCAGCCAGAACTGGTGATGAATGGCTAAGCCAGTTGTTCGCCATAAATGCTTACGTCAGTGTCCCTTGGACTTAAGGGAGTGGAGATGAGGGCCATACCAGGGGAAATGACAAGGGTGAGAGAGACAGTAATGGTTTTAATGGGGACAAGGGCATCAAAGGTGGAGGTAAGGGTGTGATTGAGCAGATCGGTAACTGCAAAAATGTCGTGGTGAATGGAGGGCCAAAAGCTAGACAGTTGGGAATTTGAAAATGCCGTTGTAAGTGACTTGGGGGAGAGTTTTTTGCAGGGGCGAGTACAGAAGGAAGTCGGGTTGGGAGAGGGAAGGGGGATGTGGGTGGAGAGGGATACGAGGAAGTGATTGGAGATGGCCTTATCCGTGATTAACACAATGGGAGTAGAGGCCACGTGAGATGGCAAGGTCGAGGGGGCGGCCATGAATATGGGTAGGGGAGTTTATATGGAGGGAGAGATTAAGGGAGGACAGGACGGCTGTGAACTGAGGAGAGAGAGCATGATGAGTTGAGATGGAGAAGCACTGAAACTGCAGTTGCTGGAACACTGAAACAAAAACAGAAAATGCTGGAAACACTCAATGGATCAGGCAGCAGCTGCAGAACAGTTAACATTATGGGTGAACAGTGAATATTGACACCACTGTGTCAGCCAATGAGCTGGGGGCAGGACTTGTGGTTTTAATTTACGGAGTCTCCGAACTCATGACCAAAACTACAGCAAAACAGAGTCTCCTGACTACAGCAGGATTATTTCTCCAACAAAATGCAGTGAGTGGAGGGCAGTTACATAATACAAATTATGTGCATTAAATCAATCCCAGTCACTTACAGCAGTGCAGGCTGCAGGTGTGATTGATGGGGGAATTCCCCCATCTTCTCCATTCTGGCCGGAACTTGTGGTGGCACTGTGTGCAGCCTAATTTTAAAACGTGTCATTTATTTCCACTCTTTGGGAATCCTTATACCATGGCACATCCCATTCGCAGTCAAGGGAGCTACTGGCAACCTGCTTCCAAGTCTATCTGAAATACTTCTTTATAACCAGAGGATGCAGATTTCTAGTAATTGGCAAAAGAACCAGAGGGGAGATGAGAAGAATTTTTTTAATGCAGTGAGTTGTTACGATCTGGAATGCATTGTCTGAAAGGGTGGAGGAAACAGATTCAATGGTAACTTTCAAAAGGAAATTGGAAGGGAATTGAAAAGGAAAAATTTGCAGAGCTATGGGGAAAGAGCAGGGGAGTGGGACTAATTGGATAGCTCTTTCAAAGAGCCGACACAGGTTCGATGGGTCGAATGGCTGCCTTCTGTGCTGTATGATTTTATAACTTTCCCCAAGAGGTGCGTGAGAGTAACACAAGACTCTTCTATTTTCCATCTCTCTATAGGGAAAGCATATGGTCTCCACGTAGCACCAATTCCATGTCAACACAGCCGAGATTGGGGCATAGTCATCTGGGGGATGAGCAATGCCAACCTGGGTCTCACCACTCCATGGCCGAACTCATGGGAGCACTAAAATGCTGCACACGGCGCTGCTGTGCCACTCTGACAGGCCCTCTCTGCCTCTTCCGTTGGATATAAATGATCCCGTTGCACTTTTTGAAGAAGAGCAGGGCCTTCTGTTGGTATCCTGGCCAACATTCATCCCTTAACCAACACCTTCAAAACTACCTCAACTGGTCACTTATCTCATTACTGGTTGTGGGACCTTGGTGTACTCAAACTGGCTGCTGCGTTTGACTACGTAACAACTGTGATTACACTGTTGGCTGTAAAATGCTTTAGGACATCTTGAAGATGTAAAAGTGCTGTATAAATGCAGGTTCATTCATTTGTATTTCCTGATATCGTTCCTATGAAAACGGATCAGAATAAACAGTTTGTTGCATAAGGATAGGTAGGATAACGCTCCTATTTACAATGAGGCAAGCAGAAGTGTTTTTTCACAGTCCTGTGAGCGCTGAAATTAGATTATTACCTTAAACTCATTCCCTGGTGCCTGACTTACTCAGAAGAGCACTAATGGATTGCATAAAAGCCTCATTACATGCTACTTTAGCAAGTCTGTCTAAGGTACTCTTTGTATTAAGCTGATGCACAGAAGTGCCTCTTCATCATAGTTTCTACACAATCAATTCTTCCACTGTATAACCTTATGTGACAGATTCTATATTTAAAAAAAAATTTTTGTCCTGACCAGAAGACCTGTTATTGTTTGACAATTCTATGAATATCTACTCTTGAAATTCACTCGGAAACCACTTGAAAGTGAATAGAAGCAGCTCATGGCTTTTTGTGTGGATTTTATTTTGTTTGTTCCCTTCACATCCCCTGATATGGAAGGCACTGCCCTGCAGTTTTGGTTGAGATTATTAGGAAGATGTCCAGATTTGAGCACTTCAGAATTTTCCCAACTAAATCTTCAGTTTTGGAGCCAAACTTATTAAGAGAACACAAAGTTTAGATTAGAATTTGGATTTTGACCCCATGATTTTCATCCTAATTACTAGGCTCTACATACAGAATAAACTACAAATTCCATCATTGTCAGTAGGGTTTCAATAAAGTGTATGAAGAGTGTTTGAAATCTTTATAACATATGTAAAGAATCTTACAACACCAGGTTATAGTCCAACAATTTTATTTGAAAATCACAAGCTTTCGGAGATTATCTCCTTCGTCAGGTGAGTGTGGGATTCCTTGAACGTTTATGCCAGAGAACAATACCTGGTGATTACAGATAATCTTTCCAACTGCCCGTTGTCAAGGCAATCAAAGTGTTCAGACAGAGAGGTGTTACCTACAGGACCACCGAATATACAAACGGCCAGAACACAAGACAGAGAGAGAGGGAGAAACATCCGAAAGGAAGAGAAAGACAGAGAATGACCCGTTGTATTAAAAACAGATAACTTTTATTCGCTGGTGGGGTTACGTGTAGCGTGACATGAACCCAAGATCCCGGTTGAGGCCGTCCTCATGGGTGCGGAACTTGGCTATCAATTTCTGCTCGATGATTTTGTGTTGTTGTGTGTCTCGAAGGCCGCCTCCAAGGCGTTCTCCAAGGTGGCCTTCGAGGTATTGTTCTTTGGCTATAAATGCGAAGCGTTCAAGGAATCCCACACTCACCTGACGAAGGAGATAATCCTGGAAAGCTTGTGATTTTCAAATAAAATTGTTGGACTATAACCTGGTGTTGTAAGATTCTTTACATTTGTCAACCCCAGTCCACCACCGGCATCTCCACATCATTTATAATATATGAACTTGAACTATTTGCACTGCTGGGTGTTTTTTTTAAATGATGTTCTTTGTCTTTACCAATTTGGGTTGTGTCAGGAGAGAAATGTTTTGAGCAGTGTCGTGTCAGCCATGGCTCAGCGGGCAGCACTCTCGCCTCTGAGTCAGAAGGTTGTGGGTTCAAGTCTCACTCTAGTGACTTGAGCACAAGATCTAGGCTGACACTTCAGTGCAGCACTGAGGGCACGCTGCACTGTCGGAGATGTCTTTCAGATGAAATGTTAAACTGAGGCCCCATCTGCCCCCTCGGGTGGATGTAAAAAAAATCCCATGGCACCATTTCGAAGTAGGGGAGTTCTCCCCGCTGTCCTGGCCAATATTTATCCCTCAACCAAAACCTAACAAACAGATTATCTGGTCTTGTTGCTGTTTGTGGGACGTTGGACGTTTCCTACATTACAACAGTGACTACGCTTCAAAAGTACTTCATTGGCTGTAAAGCGCTTTGGGATGTCCTGAGGTCATGAAAGGATCTACATAAATGCAAGTCTTTCTTTCTTATTACAATAATGACTACAGTTCAAAAGTATTTAATTGGCTGTAAAGAGCTTTGGGACGTCCTGAGGTTGTGAAATGCAGTAAAGAAATGCAAGTTCGTTCAGTGTAACACAAGAGCGAATACTGGTGATAACAGGTGTATCATTGGTGTTAGTGCTTGGAACAATTTGCAGTGATGAATTAGAAATGACACACAGGAAGCGTATTGCTACAGACTTAAAATAGATTTGTGTGTGTAATTTTTCCTTTTAAGTCTAGTGATGAGACTAAATTCTCTGCCTATACACACAAACTAATGCATGGTTGGCAAGAGAAACTGAATCCGCAATGAAAGCAGCTGTGCATCATTCTGCAGCATTCCTGGTGCTGCTAGTGCGTCCTTTCAGGATAACCGAACTCCTGTCAAAATAAATGTAGCAATACCAAGATTTAAAAAAAAATTCTTCACATCATGAAGAACAACGAAAAAAATCTAGGGCTATTCCACTTTCAAGCACAGGGAGAGATGTATGAATTTCAGACCGGGTGGTAGCTGCCTGCAGTGTTGTATGCAGTGCAATAACTGCTGTGGATTTCAACAAGCACATTACACTGATGAGACGTCTATGATGTCTGAATTATGGCAGGAACCAAGCTGAAGCCTTCCTCTTCAGAGCCAGAGGCTGTGATGAAAGCAACCACAAAGAATACCAAGGATGTAAATGTAAACCGTTCCTCTATGCCAGCTCGAAGGATGGGATCTTTTGGGAGTGACTACGGACAAAGGTACTGCAGTTTTGTAAAGGAACTAATAGGAAGATCTTTATACGGCAAAGAAACAGCAGCCAGTACACAAACTAGTTATAATCTGTTTAGATAATGACAATGGTAATGTAATGCTTGCATGGTGTTTCAGAAGGCAAGCTGCAGCATTTGCATACTCAGGTAGGAGGTAGGGAGAGATTAAGAGGAGGGCTTCATTTCTATGGTTGATATGCCTCTTCCACTGAATTAAATATCTTTAGTCAGCAACTATTGATTTTTATTTTCACAGGTTCTTTGTTTTGTGCATTGATTATTCAATCAGCAAATAAACAGTATTATGAGCCAAAATAGGTGGTCACTGATGCTTAAGGTAGCATATTAACTGTCGGTAGAATTGTAAAATAGGGAATGACTTGTTTTGCTGGTTAATCTATACTGCACATGTGGTCACTGCAGCTAGCTATCCACTGTTAACTCATTATTGCTGTAATAATTTTGCATAACTAGTAAATGTTAGGAGTTCTTTGTTCAATTTTCATATTGTTTTTGTTAGCACAGAGTAGCAGATTATTGCAAAAATTATTTAGTTGGGGAGAGGGAGAGATTCTCTTGAGCTCTTGCCACTTCCCCATTATTGTTTCCAGTTAACCTCTATTACTGTAGTCTTATCTATTATCGGCATGGACCAGTTGGGCCGAATGGCCTGTTTCTGTTCTGTATATTCTATGTAATTCTAGTTCTTTCAGTAAGTGTTTAGCAGGTACACATTGCAATGTTCTCGATATACAATAGTTATTAGCTCTTTCTGCTCCTCATTTAGACAAATAAATGTTTGTAAATTGAATGTTCGATTTTCCCCCCCCCCCCTTATCTTTTTTCTCACTGTATTTTCGTTTTCTTCACTGTATTTTCATTTTCCTTGGATGGTGACCACAAAGGGAAGGCAGACATTGTAACCAAAGGCCGGGTAGCCCACATTGTGTGCATGTGTTGACTTGCTCTCCGATGCTTACAATATCTCTTTGGCCACCTCCCTCCAGCTTAGCACTCTACTTCCCAAAATGGCAAAACTGAGGTCAGGAACTCCAAGTCAACACATGCGCACCATGTGGGCTACCCGGCCTCTGGTTACAATGTCTGCCTTCCCTTTGTGGTCACCATCCAAGGAAAATGAAAATACAGTGAGAAAAAAGATAAGGGGGGGGGGGGGGGGAAAAAAAAAATCGAACATTCAATTTACAAACATTTATTTGTCTAAATGAGGAGCAGAAAGAGCTAATAACTATTGTATATCGAGAACATTGCAATGTGTACCTGCTAAACACTTACTGAAAGGACTAGGGAAACTATGTCTTATGGGAGACTCTTCATCAAAACTTAGCTCTCTCTATGGAGCTGAGAACAACACATCCCTGGAAAATCACAAGTTCAAACCTGTGGGAAAAGTAGCTAACTCACCCTACACAGCTGAGATCAGTGAATTGGAAAGTGGGGAATCATCAGTGTCAACCTGTGTTGTGTTTGGGAAGAGCCTCAATTAACCTCGTTGGCAATTTTGGCGAGGTGCTTGAGATGGCTCATGTTGCTGGTTCTGGTCTATGACTTACTGGTATATTACATGCAGCATCATGTGACCTGTTGTTGTACAGGCTTAATAAAAAAAAATGTAACATGTCTATGTGGATGTCACATAACGAAGATGCAATTTATATCCTACAAAAGTGGACTGACTGAAACCTCACTGGCAAAATCAAGGCTCAGTTACAGTTGGTGTCATGAGTGTGATTTTGAATTATTCATAATGTATTTATTTTAGTGAGAAACATAGTGAAGGGCCAAGGCCACAGTGCAAGATATCACCAAGATTGGAAAGGATAAAAGACGAGACGAGATAAAATTAATCGTGGTTAGGTGATGCCAAATGGATTTCAAAAGTAGAAGGAAGGAAAAACTGAGTGAGTAAGAGTTCTGCGGGTTTTGAGATTCTGTTAAAGAATGATGTATGTTTATACCTTGCAATAAAAATTAAACTGGTGAAGAATTAGCCGATCACGTAAGAAGGAATGAAAGATTCGTTTAATGCATTGTATTTGTGGGCTAGTGCAAGTGAAGTTAGAGACTGATTAATCTATTGTGCGGTATTGATTTATGCTTTGAATATTCATTTTAAAAGGAAAAAATAATTCAAGGGATCAATACATGATGAGATATTACCTATGTTTGTACAACACTACATTTTGAGATATTTTTCTGTTGCGGTCGTAACTATCAGGTAAAATGATTTTCTTGCTCCTGATAAGACTGGTGGTAAGGATTTACTGCTAAAAGAGATGACTAAAATAATTGGTCAGTTGAGTTGCCAGCCCAGTAACGATTTCAGTCGCACAATACGTTGTTGACTCTTATTAGCAAACCATTCAGTTGCAAAACGATCACTTAAAAAAAAAAGTCTGCTAATATTTAGTAAACCATTTTACTGACAATAAAGGAGACTGCCAAGTTCATAGACATTTCAGGGATTCAGTCTAATTATAATCTCATTAGGGTCTTGTTGCTTATTTCAGAGATATTGAACAAAATGATGGCTAATCAGAAAATGTAAATATGAGCACAGTTTGCAGCTCAAGATAAGTTCACATTGTGATAGATGTGTCACATGCTGCAGAACCAACCTTCTCTGGCGGCCAGCATGGTGGCTCCATGGTAGAGTTTCCGGAGCCGCTGTTCTTGGATGCTCCTTTTAAGATCTACTCTATTCCCTTCAGTGAACAAAATTGATTACCAGAAAGAATATATAGCACCTTTCACATCTCCGGGATGTCGCAGAATGCTTTACAATCAATGAATTTCTTTAGAAGTGTAGTCATGTGATAATGTAGTCACAAGCAAAGATAAATTGGCAGATAATTTGTTTTGCTTGAGGAATTAACGTTGGCCAGGACTTTGGAGAACTCTTTGATCGACTTCAAATAGTGTCATGAGATGTTTTATGTCCAGCACTAATTAATGCTAAATTGTTAATCTCACTGAGAAGTCACAGAATAAGTGATATGGGAAATGGAAGAATGTTACTGGTACAAGTTGGGGCAAGATAGGGGGATGTTTACTCTATTTCTAACCGTGCTACATTTGACCTGGAAATGGCCAAATTGCCAAATTGGCAATGTTCCATTCCCCAGCACTAACATTTCTCACCGTGCTGAGTACTAAATTCATAGGAAAAATTAACGTAGTTTTGATCAGTTTACTAAATTTGTGAACAATTTTTGCAGGATAATAACCCAGACAAAATCACACCACTTCTAAATCAGCATCCTTTCTTTCCTGCCTGTGTAGCCTCCCATTCAGTGATACTTTGTGATCACAATCGAGATTAATTTATCTCTCTTTATTTCTTTCCATTGCTCATATTTTAAATGCATTTCCTTATCCACTTTGGCTCACCTATCCATGACATAAAGCTGAGAAGTTGGGCAGACAACTGGCCTTTGCTAAGACCACTCCATAGCAGCTGATTGGAGGAGATCCAAGGTCAACAGAGGTTGTATTACCCTCCTTCACTCTCGAGTAATGGCTCTTCTCCCTTCCCTGCTCCAGGCACCTCTGAGACGGTGCCACTGAGACTGGTAACTCCGTGTGTATGTGTATGCAGATAAGACTTTTCATGTTTGTGTCTGACTTTATGCAGTGGCTATAGCTCCCCTGGTTATTAAATGATTCCATCTCCAGTTGCTGTAAATTGATCCTCACTATCTGAGATACTTGCCAAGTAGAAGAAAATATTATCCCTAATGTCTGCAACCTTTTTTTGCTATCAAAGGATTGACAGGCCTGTGCTTTTCGCTAATACTAAAAAGATTAAAAGTCCGTTATGCTGCAGCTGGTGCCATGCTGAAGCAGTGCGGGATGACTTCCTCAAGAGTGATCAGCATTACTTCCTGAAATTTAATGTGGGCAATTTAGTGCCTGAATAACACTGTACACACATGAAGCTAAAACCATTTTGCATCATCACAAGATAGGCAGAAAAATTGGTCAAAATAATTCACAAAACTACAGGCAGTGTAAAAGACACTTTTTTTTGTTTGGGTAGAATGAATGGCATTTGCATCAAATCTGTAGCTGAAAGTTAAAAGTACCAGTGTTTTGACTCTCAGTTTTCATTATCAATTGGCGGCTACATTAGCCACATTGTTAAATTTCCAGCTGCTTTTTGTCGCTGCCTGCTGTATCTCACAATCTCTTCTACTGGGCATATTTTCCCCAGGTCGTTTAATGTGTACAAAATGTGGTAAATGCATCTTCTTAACTTTTTTTGTACTTGATCTATTCAAATAGTATTGCTGGCAATAGAGTTAACACAGTCCCCAATGACTCCACATTCGCATAATCTGTAGTTGAACCATGGTGACCAGGAAGGTTATTTGATATCAGTTAGGGTGATGACTGAGGCTTTACAATTGGCCTCCGTATCCCTGGGTTATGGAAGGAAAAAGCAGCCAGGCTCCCTGCTCCCAATCGTTACACAGCAAGCCCTGTATGAAGTTTGTAGAATTGGGCTCAGCTGTAGTTCCACTGCAGTTGAATGGCCCGCCAACATTCACCGATGAGGCTCACATGTGAAGTATAGCCTGAAGGGTGAAGACCAGAAGGTGACCAGCGTCTGTAGACCTGAACCCCGGCAAAGAATCAGAGCTTTCAGGAGAAGAAGGGAGAAAATAGGTTTTTTTTTTGAAAAAAATGTTAAAAGAAATTTTTTGCTGTAGCTGCATAGTAACCGCATGTTAACGTGTTCATTGCATGTTAACATACTCGCTCTGTTAACAATCACTAAAGGAAATAGAGACAATGTGGACAATTTTAACTTAACTCACCTGGCAGGAAACCGACTGGATTGGGTGCCCGTCCACTGACTTCAATGGAAAGCAAAATCGGGCGGGGTGTTAAGCCAATGTTGCACCTGATCCTGTCAGTTTCCAGACTGGCGCGTTATGTTAAAATTGCCCACAATAACTTTTCCCACTTAAGCCCCAGAGCAAAACGAATGAAGACTAGCTATAACATAATTTTCTGTTCATTGCATCCAACTGGTCGGGTTCAACTATAAAATAACACTGTTCGTATACGACTCTGAATAAAACATTCCATCAAAATGATTGAGTATTGGAAAGTATGGCACAGAATGTGGATAAACAGTCCAAATAATTCATGATTCTGCCACTTTATTGCTTCTGGTGATCAGCTGGGTGTGGAATGGCCCGAATTGCTGATCCAGCCCAAAGGCAGCCAGCATCAGGATTTACAAGGGACACAAGCTGGGAAATGGATGGCCAATCTGATTACTTACTTAAATCACAGAAAAATAGAAATGATAAATCCTCACCACAAGCGATGTGATTCAGCGCAGCTTTCTTTCTGATCTATAGTTATAATTATGCACATTTGGAGACTAATACAGAGAATTGGCATACGGTCAATTCAATCCAATATAGAAGCTTGAAATTAATGTTGTCTGAAGCTTCCCTAAAAGCATGACGCATCACTTTAACTTGTCTGACCATATGAGAGAGAGATTAAACTGCACAATTGAAGCTGAAAGGGGACCATGCAGCAAAATGCAAAACTTCCAGCTATCTCATTATAAAATAGTATATTTTAGGGAGTGAAGGAACCTTGAATGTCTTGTGCACTAACTTGGACATAAAATATGCCCTTTATTGGGGCCAGTTTTTAGGATTATAAACCCAAGTTGCATCTGAACGGTGCCTATGTAATTACATAATCCACAGATTTTTTTTCTATGAAATTCATTTGGTTGTTGTAGGGAAACTAGGAAAAATTTAATGGGATAAATACAAAAGCTCAAAACTTATGCTCGGTATTAAAAGTCACTCTGCAGTCTTCTGTCATCTACATATGATATTGGCTGCACACTTAATATCAGATTGGAGAAGCTGAACTCCATATACTGATGAATTGCTTTTAGAACACTTATGTTTTATGTCACATTTGTGAACCAAATCTGTGGTCTGATGGTGGGTTTATTTATCCATTCACTCATTTAACGAGGACATAAATTCCTCTGTTTTCACCCCAGTTCCTCTGGTCTGCCCACCTGGTGAGAGTGGCTCTGCCAATGCCACTGAGAGGGACCTTGGCTTGACTGCCAGCGAGGCTGAGATCAGGAACTGAGTGAAGTGGGTGATTAAACTTACATCTTGCCACTGCTTGTTGCAGCAATGTTCCTTTAATTTTAATTTCATAACCAATGCTACCAATCCATAGTGGATAAATTGATCCATATACTTCTAAAACATTCTACCCAACTGACAGGAGCCATAACCTTCTCTCCAACCCCCACCGCCATCTTATTTGTGATCACCAATTGGTGAAAACACACTAATGTCCTTCTTCACGTCACTACAGCAACATGCATAGGAACAGGAGTAGGCCATTCAGCCCCTCAAGCCTGTTGCACCATTCAATGAGATCATGGCTGATCTGTACCCTAACTCCATCTACCCGCCTTGGCACCATATCCCTTAACACCTTTAGCTAGCAAAAATCTATCGATCTCAGATTTAAAATTATGCTACTGCTTTTTGTGGGAGAGAGTTCCACACTTTGTGCGAAGAAGGATTCCGAACTTTCCTGAATGGCCTGGCTCTGATTTTAACGTCATGTCCCCTTGTCCTAGACTCCCCCACCAGCAGAAAAGGTTTCTCTCTATCTGCCCTATCAATTCCTTTCAAAAATCCTAAAAACCTCAATCAAATCATCTCTAACCTTCTAAATTCCAGGGAATACAAGCCTAGTTTATGTAATCTTGCCTCATAGTATAGCCCTTGGAACCCTGGTAATATTCTGGTGATTCTGCGCTGCACTCCTGCCAAGGCCAATATATCCTTTCTAAGGTGCAGTGCCCAGAACTGTACACAGTTCTCCAGATGTGGTCTAACCAGGGCTTTGTATAGCTGTAGCAAAACTTCCTCCCCTTTATATTCTAGCCTTCCAGATATAAAGGCTAACATTCCATTCGCATTTTTGATTATTTTTTGTACCTGACTACATTTTAGTGATCTGTGTATATGGACCCCTGAATCTCTTTGGGTGTCCACTGTTCCTTGCTTTTCAGCATTTAAAAAAAAAATACTCAGGTCTGTCCTTCTTTGGTCCAAAATCAATGACCTCACTTAACTGTGTTGAAATCCATCTGCCACAGTTTTGCCCACTCATTTAATTTATCAAAGTGTATTTGTAATTTTATGCTCTCATCTACACCACTTACTATACCATCAATCTTTGTGTCATCGACAAACATGGGTATATGAAGTGTGAGGGAAAAGGGAATACACAGTAAATGGTAGAATACTGAGAAATGGAGAGGAACAGAGGGACCTTGGAGTGTGTGTCCACAGATCCCTGAAGGTAGCAGGACAGGTAGATGAGGTAGTTGAGACGGCATACGGGATACTTTCCTTTATTAGCCGAGGCATAGAATACCAAGAGCAGGGAGGTTATGCTAGAACTGTATAAAACACCAGTTAGGCCACAGCTAGAATACTGCGAACGGTTCTGGTCACCGCATTACAGGAAAGATATGATTGCACTAGAGCGGGTACAGAGGAGATTTATGAGGATGTTGCCAGAGCTGGAGAATTTTAGCTATGAGGAAAGATTGGATAGGCTGGGGTTGTTTTCTTTGGAACAGAGGAGGCTGAGGGGAGATTTAATTGAGGTGTATAAAATTATGAGGGGCCTAAATAGTGTGAATAGGAAGGACATACATCCCTTAGCAAAGAGGTCAATAACCAGGGAGCATAGATTTAAAGTAATCGGTAGAAGGAAGTTGAGGAGAATTATTTTCACCCAGAGGGTGGTGGGGGTCTGGAACTCACTGCCTGATAGGGTGGTAGAGGCAGAAACCCTCAACTCATTTAAAAGGTACTTGGCTATATAATTGAAGTGCTGCGACCTACAAGGCTACGGACCAAGAGCTGGAAAGTGGGATTAGGCTGGATGGCTCTTTTTCGGCCGGCACAGACACGATGGGCTGAATGGCCTCCTCCTGTGCCGTAAATTTCTATGATTCTATGATATGGCTCTCTATTGTGTTATTAAAATCATTAATAAATATAGTGAATAGTTGAGGCCCCAGCACAGACTCTTGTGGGACACCACTAGTTACTTCCTTCCAATTCAAGTACATACCCATTATCCCTACTCTCAGCCATCTACTACCGAACCAATTTCCTAACCAGATAAATAATTTGCCTTCAATTCCATGAGCTTTAATTTTAGCTAACAGTCTCTTACATGGATCCTTTTTGAATGCCTTCCGGAAGTCCATATAAACTACATCCATAGACATTGCAGGTTGCAACTGCACATTCCCCTCCAAGTCACGCACCGTCCTGACTTGGAAATATATCGCCGTTCCTTCATCGTTGCTGGGTCAAAATCCTGGAACTCCCTACCTAACAGCACTGTGGGAGAACCTTCACCGCACGGACTGCAGCGGTTCAAGAAGGCAGCTCACCACCACCTTCTCAAGAGCAATTAGGAATGGGCAATAAATGCGGGCCTTGCCAGCGACGCCCACATCCCACGAATAAAATAAAAAAATTCCCCTGACCACTAGTTTAGTTACTTCAAAAAATTCAATTCGCTTTGTTAGACATGACCTACACTTTACAAATCTATGAGGAGCAGCTTTGCAACTGGACAACCATGCTGGATTGTGTCGTACTCCACAATGAGGAAGCTGCTTGCAAAGAATGCTAGCTCAGTCTAATTTTCCATAGTTTTGTTTACAATGGGTGTCAACTAAGTCAATGATGTAAACAATTACCAATAATGAATTGCTCGAAGTTAACATGCTGTGAAGGCATTGTGACTTTGTTGAGTAAGTAATGCAGCACTGTGGGCCTAAATGTTTACGGTGCCATTTTACAGGTACTGTAGTATTAACGTTTATTTTGCTGGTAGATTCAATGCGCACAACAACACAACTCTGTGGTTTAGCGCAGTATGCACCAGGCCCACGTAAGTCATTTATTGTTGAGACTTTTATCTTGCAGATAAGCATTCTTTCAGTTGCAGGGACTTTTCAAGCTCACAAGCAGCATCTAGTAATTTATTTTTGGTTTTACAAACCACATCCCATCATGTGCCCTATATTACCTTGCACATAGGGAATGTTAATCTAAGTTGGAGGTACAATAACACAGGAAATACTTAGCAGGAATAAAATTTAATGGAGAAGGGCAGGCCCACATTTGACCAAATCCATTAACTGTACTCTCCATTAATGTGGATAAATGTAAGGCTCCACTGTAACTGAGAATATTTAAACAAGTTGATGGCAAATGAAATAGCATTTATCTGAGCTAAGTACTCGATTCCTTTGTAGCTATTTCACCAAAGCTGCCTTTTAAAGAATGCTCCAGAATAAGGTTCGGCAGTGGCCTGATGCCTGCAACTGTTGTTCTTCCGCTTGGAGGACATCTCTTGCATTTTCTCCCCAATTTTCTTCCCTCCTCTCCAGAAGGTGTTGACTCCTGGCTGGGTGCAGTTCGGTGCCAGAATGCATCCAGTTGACCATGCTTCGTGTGTCAACCTGGACCGTGAACTCTGGGATCACCCCCAATAATGTGTGTGGATGCTGAGTGAGGGCCAGATTAGGCAGGGATACGATGTTCTTCTATTGAAGTCAACCATGGGGGATGTTTGCCATCCTAACAAATCCTGTTCTCACTCAGCATCTACGCCAGTATATCGATCACTGAGCAAGAATCTAGGGCAGAAGAAGCCTGGCTTATTTTATTTGTTTTTGGTTTCCACTCCATTGCTGAGGCTGGTTGAAGTGTTCCAATTGTCACCTCATGGGACCTGCAGCTATCTCGATCTGTGTGGCTCAGGGCCACACTGGCTGGTGCATTCACCTGCCAAGCTATTCTGTATAGCACATCTGACTCAGATCACTGGAGGGGATATGTCATTCTAAGGGAATCAAGGGATTTGGGGATAGGGCGGGAAATTGGAGTTGAGGTCGAAGATCAACCATGATCTTATTGAATGGCTTAGCAGGCTCGAGGGGCCATGTGTCCTACTCCTGCTCCTATTTCTTATGTTCTTAACCTGATATTTCTGCTCTGAACCTCTGACCCCAGCACTGCACTACTCACTGCAGCAATACTGTGTGTACCAGTGGCCACGTCAATTCACGACTGCTCCCATGGGGTAAGTTAGCTTTGAAATAGTGATCCGCAGGAGGGAGTGGGTACATGGAAACCTCTTTTCCCTATGGCATGCAGGACATTGTCTAAATGTCCTGTCCTGGGGTTTCTATTGCCAATACAGTGTATTTTCTAATCACAACTGTCATCACCATTTGGGACTTGACGTTGATACGGTTTATTTTTTCCCCTTTATTGTTCTGTCTTGCCTGGTCTGAATTTTAGTTTTGGCCCTGTAATAATTCCATTGGTACACAAACACTCAATGCGACCATCTGGAATTCCTCTTTCCGCTTTTTAGCGGAGGTGTTCAAACAAGTTACCAGCTCTGCTTAAATAGTCTTTGACTGTTAAGGAAACCTTTAAAGCTTAAAAAGTAGTTTGCCAGATCTTTATAAACTTTAGTTACTTCATTTTTTTCCTATTTTCAGCACAAGTAAATCAGTAACTTGATGAATGATTACAACCGAATGGAAAAAATTCACAAATAGAGTAGATGGCAGAAGATCAATTCATTGTATTGTTAATGAATTAATTAGTCTAAAGTTCGGTCATCATTTTTAAGAACAAAAGAAACAGGAGCAGGAGTAGGCCATTCGGCCCCTTGAGCCTGCTCCACCATTCAGTAAGATCATGGCTGATCTTCCACCTCAAATCCACTTTCCTGCCTGATCCCCATATCCCTTGATTTCCCCTAGAGTCCAAAAATCTCTCTATCTCAGCCTTGAACATATTCAATGACTCTGCATCCACAGCCCTTTGGGGTAGAGAATTCCAAAGATTCACAACCCTCTGAGCGAAGAAATTTCTCCTCATCTCAGTCTTACATGGCTGACCCCTTATCCTGAGACTATGCCCCCTAGTTCTAGACTCTTCAGCCATGGGAAACAACCTCTCAGCATCTACCCTGTCAAGCCCCCTCAGAATCTTGTATGTTTCAATGAGATCACCTCGCATTCTTCTAAACTCCAGAAAGTATAGGCCCACTCTACTCAATCTCTCCTCGTAGGATAACCCTCTCATCCCAGGAATCAATCAATATTTATTCTGCAGTTAATATATGGAGAACACAACTTGATTACAATTGTTTGACAAAAATGACCACTGACCAGAATATATTAATTTTTATTTTGATGGTATAAAAGGAAGAACTTTCTCATTCATTCTGAAAACTGTTTAGTGCTTATAGTACAGATTTCTGGTCTAGAAGCCTGAAGTACTCAAAGTCAATTTTTCACAAAAACTATTATTGGCATTGTGAATTCAAGAGACCACAAGGATGGTTGGTGTGGGAAATGGAGGAATCACATTGGTATGGTCAGGGATGCTCTTGTAAGATTTTGGTTAAGTAGCATTGTTTGAGCAGAGCAGAGGAAGCTTTATGCTGTAACCGAAATCGTGCTTTACCTCACCTGAAATGGATTGGGGCACTATGCGAAAAGCAGCACAAGATGACAAGATAAATATTGATGAGGAAAGTCATTCAGCTGATCCATTCAGAAAAACCTGCACTTCCCCATCTAACTGTTGTTGTTTAACTAATTCTAAGGAATTTTGCTTCTGATGCCCCACCCAGAAATCCATAGCATGTGATCGCTTTCTGCATGAAGAACTTTCACCAATTTGAACCCATGGCCCCTTGTTTTATCTGCATAATTTAACTTCATTTACCTTTTCTACCTTTTTCTTAAAAAAAACATTTGTGCACCTCTATGAAGTTCTCCCTTAGTCACTTCCTTTCAGCGCTTAAGACCTAGGGCCCCGATATTTACAGTGGGGTGGGGGGCCGGGAATGCCAGTAAAGCAGAGGTCCTGCTGAATTTAACGGCTGGGCCTCATATGAATTTTTCGTCATTTTTTTTCTCGGCCACAGGCCGACCTAGATCGAAAGGCTGATCGCTGCTGGTCGAGAAAGCCCCTGGTACAAGGCCGCAGCCGGGGAGAGGAAGGAGGGAGGGAGCGATCGCAGGGGGTGGGAGAGGAGAGGTAGTTGGCGGGGGGAGGGCTACAGATTGCTATGGCGGGGGAAGAAGGTTAGCATGAGGGTCTAAGGAGTAAGCACTCCAGCTCCTCCTGGCCGATTAAAGCAGTCCTGGAAAGGCACTTACCTACTGGATCTGACTGTTCTCGCCTCCCTCCAGCTGTTGGGTTTACTGAGCCTTGGGAAACCTGGCCTGCAGCTGTTAAATGTAAAACTCTGGTTAAAATTTGAGCTATGCAGCCTCATTAAAATATTTAAATTACTGACCCGCCTCTCAAGCAGGTTAGTCACCCACCCCCCCAAACAGCCTCAGTAGGCAGGTTGGGGTCAGGTTTCAGATTTTTGAAATTTTAATCCCCCCCCCAAACCACGGCCCATTTCCCGCCTGTCGTGGGGAGTTAAAACTCCCCCCAGTGTTTCTCCTGCCTTTCCTTGCACCTCCGTTATCTAACACAAGGAACATCCTTGTGGCTCTTTTCTGCACTGCCTCAAACTTGAACGTCACCCTTGCATGTTGGTGAGCAAAGCTGGAAATTCTGCTCATGGTGCGGTCTGACCAGAGCACTGTGTAGTTTTCTAATGACTCCTCCAGTTTGATTTTACTGTTTTGATATACAGTTAAGAATTCTTTTACTTTGCTGATTACTGTTCCATCGTGACTGGACTGGTCAAGTTACATTCTGAGCATACTAGCACCCCTAAATCTCTTTCAGCTTTACTGTTGGCCAATTTAATACCATTCATAGAGTGAGTGTTAATTGTATCCACATGTTATATCAATTAGTGTTAATTGTATTCAGGTGGTAGGTATCAAATGGGGACTCACTTGTATCCATTTATAGGAGGGAGCTTAGCCGGGGATGTCTGAGAATAAAGGTTTGGAAGTAACTGAAGTCTAGGCTCTAGTATTCTATCCTTCACCACCTGGCTATCCAGTTTATTACAGAGAGTAGGTAGCCCAGTGTTCTTTGTCTTCTTCCAGTGTGTTGAATCCCAAATCATCTTGGCCCCATAATTCTTTCCTATATTTACATCTCAAATTCAAAAAATATTGATTTGCTTTTCAGTTTATGGATTTTCCATTGTATGTGGTGGTTTAGTTCTTCCAGTATAATAATCTTCAAGCATCTATGAACCATAGATGCTTAAAGTCTCCACAATGTACATGGTGATGCATTAGCATGTTCCTGTCCTGCCACCACTTTATTCAAAAGAACGCCCTGCTGATTTAGATTGTATTTATCCAGCTTGTCCTTACTTTGTTGAATTAATCCTTGCAGCATACGCCCTAACTGAGAACTCAAGATAAATTACTTGTTTCCAGATATATATCTGGGCCACAATTGGGTGGACTGATAGGATACACACGAGCAGTGCTGGCTTCATACCTACCTAAAGGAAGCACCTCCCCTCTGTTGGTCCCAGATGCTCCAACAGATTGAGACATTGCCCTGTGGAGAATCATGATGGTAAATTCAAGTCATATCACTCCCTGTCACATTGCGTTAGTTCATTAACCCGAGGAAATTTCCTCCAATAAAATCGTCTCTTATTTACTGCAAGTATCAGTGCTGCAGCAGCTCTAATAATCTTGTTTCAAGTCATTATTCGCTGGTCTTCAAAGTCCCTCTCAACACAACCCAGAGCAATGAAGTGGTAAGACACAGATACTGATTTTAATGTACTACCTAATGCAGCATTGGTATCCTCTCCAATGTAAAATAGCAAGTGCTGCATACAATCCTTCCAAACATTGATGAGAAGCTTTAAAAGCATGTCTATAGTAAAATGCTGGCTAAGCCCATCTGTCAAGTAGCACTACTGGAATGAAAAGGCTGAGGTCATTTTCAATTTCAAGAACTTTTACAGATTACTCAGAAGTGACAGTAAATCCCCTCCTATTAAGAATTCAATACAATCTTTTCTTTCAGTCTTCTGGCATTCTAAACTTAACACAAATTTATCAAAAGGTAAAATAATTCCTCCTGTCAATAAGCTTACCAGGTAAAAGTCAGAAATGTCACTACCACAGCTTTTATTTTTTTTTACTGTGGTCTCACATACATATAGAGGCTTAAGTGATCAACCTGATTACTTACTTGAATCACAGATTAATGGAATTGATAAATCAAGCACTCCCACAGCAGTTAAGTGTAGCATGCTCTACAATTGGCTACTGTCATACACATATGTAAGAGCAGCAATAGAATTTTTTCTTTTGTGCTAAAGTACTAAAACAAACCGTTTAATGTGAATTGAAAAAACGAATTAAATTTGAGTGAATTTTTATGTTATAAGAAATGCCAGTGTTGACGAATACTAAACACCTCCTTTTTGGCAACCAGTGTCAGTGTGAGCACTCTGGAGGTTGGGTATACCATGGGTCAGATAGAGAGTATTCTACTCTGCTTTTAACCACCAAATTCAGAAGAGCATCTTCTACTGTACCAGTGTCATTCTGCTACAACAGCAATCCTAATGGGCTCTCCAAATAAGGCAGCTGATTTGTACCAACTAAGGAGCAGTTTTGTGCTGTGGTTTCACACCCTCTAGGGACTGGATTGGAACTGTCCAAACTCACAGTTATAGACTAGAGAAGGGAAATATATCCCCTTGAGTCTGCACTCTATTTGCTCTCAGAATTGAAAGTTGAAAAATTGTTGTCACTTATTCCTGCATGTGAATAGAATTATATCAGATCATAAAGAATGATGTCCTGAATCCTGTGCGTAGGATTTTCTTTTCCACCAAAAGCAGATCAACAGGTTTAATTTACAAATTGAGATTTTACTGTTGCAAATTGGCTGCTGCATTTGCACTTATGACAATAGTAAGCACACTTCAAAAGTGAATAATTGGTTATGAAGCACTTTGTGACATCCTAAGGAGGACATGTATTAGCCCAAGCATAGGGTGATACTGAGGATGAGTTATGAGGAAAGAATTGAGATACTGGGACTATGTACAGTGAGACAGTGTTTTTAATATTATGTTCGGTTTTGATAGGATGAGTAGGGAAAGACTGTTTCAGGGAGCCAGTGGCAAGAGGTAATACATTTCAGATGGTCACCAAGTGAGTGAGCAGAGAGGTTAAAGGCAATTTCTTTATGCTGAGAGTTGTTAGAATGTGGACTGCTTTGCCACAGGAAATAATTGAGACATAGACCATCGCATCTTTTACACAAGGAGTAGATAAACATTTGAAGCAGGTGAGAAACAGGTCTACGGGGAGATAGTGGGGCAGTGAGATTAGTTTTTGATTGCTTTAACGAAGAGCTGGTATAGACTTAATGGGCCAAATGGTCGTCTCTTGTGCTGTAAACTTCAATGGTAAGTTTTCTTTACTTGTGGTGAAGTAGGTGGGAGGTAACACTGGAGGCAAATAAGAGGAGACCTTTTAGAGGTATACAAGATGTTAAACAGTACCGAAAAAGTTCAACTGTGCGAGTAGGGCAAGAAGACGGGCAATAGGCAAATTTAGGATCAATGGAAATTTTTGTAATATATAACAACTTGCATTTATATAGTGTCTTTAACATAGTAAAACTTCACTGAAGTGTTATCAGACAAAATTTGATACTGAGCCACATAAGGCGATATTAGGGCAGGTGATCAAAACCTTGATCAAATAGGTAGGTTTTATGGAACGTCTTAAAGGAGGAGTGAGAGGTGGGGCAGTTTACGGAAGGAATTCCAGTGCTTGGAGCCTAGACAGCTGAAGGAAATCGGGGATGCACAAGAGGCCGGAATTGGAGGAACACAGAATTCTTGGAGGGTTGTAAGGCCGGAGATGGTTACAGAGATGGGGAGGGGTGAGGCCATGGAGGGATTTGAACATGAGGATGAAAATTTTAAAATCATGACGTTGCTGGACTGGGAGCCAATATAGGATATGGGCAGCAGAGTTTTGGATGAGCTCAAGTTTATATCATCCCACTCTGGTTTGTAGGGAGCAAGGTCTTGTTTATGAAAGTTGTCTTTGGCACAGAGTATCAGTGAAATACCTAGATAAAAACATTAGCACCTCTTCACTGTGTGTGTGTGTGTGTGAGAAAAGTAGCTGCCATGTTTGCGCACAAAACAAGTGACTACAATTCATAAGTAATTCATGTTTGTAAAGCACTTTGGAATACCCTGAGGTTGTGAAGCATGCTATATAAAAATATGCCCTTTCTTGGTTTAAAACAGGAGAATTAGGAAAGAAACAATTGTATATTTCAAGTGTCCTTAATTTGCCAGTATTAACAGTAACTTTGTCAGCACTTTGATATTTTATATCATCAAAGAACATATAATTTTCATCTTTATTGTTTCACTTAAAGCTGGTAGAGATGTGTAATGTGTATCAAATCAATTAAAGGTGTCCTTAAGTTTCCACAAGCATACAATTAACAGATGACCTCAGCAGTGACGAGAATGTCTATATTTTTTCTCACCTGAGTCGAAGGTTGCCCTTAGTTACTCAGGACAAGTCATGGAGATATTTTCTGTGTGGAGCTAGATACTTTATCACTGCTTTCTCCTCCATCCCACAAAATAATTTTGATCCTATCATCGTGAAGTGAACATTGTCTCTCTGCACTGGATAACTGGGGCACAGCACTGTCACCTTTCACAATACTCCCAACAATTAGGTGCAATTCTGATCATTAGATTGGATGATTTAGATTGGCATGTCGAGTGAAATACTCCTGATCAGTCAGTCATTTTAGTGGCTTAAAAAAAAGTCCATTCATTTGAATTAAGTAACGTGAACAAGCAAAGTGGGAATTTAGTGCTTAAAAAAACTGAATCCGTGAGCAACTTTGAATTAAGAGGAATAAATTGTAGTCAAAACCATGAGTCCAAAATGTCTGCATTTTTGTGGATCGCAAAACGAGGATTTATGTTGTATCAGCTTAAGTACGGTGAAGATATGTGCAGGTGGCTTTTCTCTGTTTGTTTCTGTTCTTTTCTGCCAGCAGATGATGTCTTCACCTGTAGAATGAATTGTTTATTCTACACTTTCTCCTGAGTATCATTTTGTGAAACGACAAAAAAGACTTTCACGACCCAAAGCGCTTTACAGCCAATGCAATACTTTTGGAAGTGTAGTTACTGCTGTAATGTAGGAACAAATATAAGAATGAGTTCCTGGATTGACTAGTCTTTTTACTTTGTCTTAATATTTAATGAATTCAAAAGATTCTTTGTCTGCAATTAATTCAATGGCCTTCTCCAGTATCCTGTGGCTGATCTATGAGTCACGCAATATGTGGACAGCAAACCCAACGTGTGGTGAAATCTGAATTTGCAAAATGTGACTGATCATCGGAGACCACTTCATCCAAAAACAGCTATTTTGTTTTGACTATATCTTTTTTTAAAAAGAAATAAAATCGGTGGTTAGCAGACACCAAAGGAGATTCCATTGATTTTTTTTTAAGCCTAATTTTCCAGAAAGAAAATTAACTAATGTCAGTTCACATGTTTGGAGCTTTGCCTGATATTTGAGCAACCACTTTCTACAAGGCTCCAGAGAATAATCTGCAGACACTGTCCATTAAAATGAAGGTAGACTATTCAAAGCAGTGGCATTCTGCAACTGTTGAATGTAACTGAATTATCGATATGCACCCAATTTTTTTTATATCCTATCTATCTATCTATCTATCTATCTATCTATCTATCTAATATATTTAATGTGCTCGCATGCAAGATTTGTAGATTTGCACTGTTTTCCCCTGGGAGGGGCAGTTGCCACTGTCAACTGCTGATCTTTGGATTTGCAAATGTTGCTCTGCCCATTCACTTCACAGCAAGGCAAAGAAAGGGAACACTAGTTGGAGGTATCTAAACCAGCCTCTACAACGCTAGTTGAAAGGCATGTGATTCCAGTATAGTAATAAGAAGTCTGGAATTGTTGGGAATCCAATATAATTGAATGTGGGCATTGGGTATGCTGATTTTCAGAAAACATTTGATAAGGTCTGTAGGGTAATCCTTATTTCCTGTGATTCTTGGAACTGGACGAATAGTCAAGCAGAGAAAGTCACCCACAGTCACTGTAGTTTCGTTAATCAAAAGTAATTATTTAATGTTATAATTTATACGAGCATTCATGAAGCAAAATCAAACCATACATATGACTTTCCTCTATAAAATCCCGTTATATACTTAATAATTCGCAACGTTATGTAATGATTTAACAATTCATACATGCATCAGGCAAATCATGTAATGTGTGCAACCTTTAAACCAAGGATTTTACTCATTGAAGCCTGAAGGTGATCAGCTCTTCAGTCCATGAGGTCCTCGTCTTCTTGCGCCATGTTCCTTTCGAATGCCATGTGGCAGAGAGACTGTTCTTCCCTCAAAGTCGTCTTTTTCCGTTGTTTTTAACCAATAGGGTTTTCGATTGGAAGAGTGTCATTCTTTTTGTCCAATCACTCCCTGTTGCTATGTCTCAATCATTAACATACCTCAATGATTGACAGTTTAGGCTTTGATCATATGACTGGAATGGGTCGACCCTTTGATGTGGAAAAGACCATGTGCTCAAACCATGGAATGTAAAAGGCCCCTTTACTATTTCTGTTTATGGCCTTTCATAGAGATAGCCACTTTCATTTCTATACACAGACATTCTTAATCTACCTGACATTTCCAATTTTGATTGCTTCATTGGTTTCATATCCGTTCCTTATACCATTTGATCATATGCTGGATCCAACACTGATGTTTTACAAATGCTAGTTCTTTGGACAGATTGCCAGAGAGATATGAGCCTTTTCTCACCTATCATTGCTTTCCTGAGCCGAAACCTTTGATGTATGCCCTTCTAGCAACATGTTCCCTTCTCTTACATTACCCCCTGCTGTGTTGAAAAGCTTGTGCTTCCAAAAGCCTACGTGTTTTCAAAACCTGATGACCCTTTAAGCTCAATGTCATCCATCTATCTTATTTATTTAACAATCCAAATATCTACCTGCAGTACAATGCCTTCAATCCCGAAACTCATACTTCTCCGTCAGGGTTATTGAGGGAAAACAGGATTTGCGAGAACACAGTTTACTACATTACTTTGTTTGCGGGTTTTCAAATGCCTTTGTTTAAAAGGGGCATAGTTAACACTTTCCTTCAAATGCCTTTTGTTAAAGGGGTTTTGAAGCTACCAGGTCCCATCTGAGAGACTTGCAGCTGAAGTAAAAGATCTGAGTTGTAAGTCCGTTAGATAATTTAAGGCCAATGGCAGCCATCAATAGTCATAGCTATAATTTTTGTATTGAGAAGGCAAGATGGAAGGCAGGAGACCAGCAAGGCTGAAAATAGTGAAAAAGAGTGAGGTAATTCAGAAGTCACAATTGGAGAACAGTAACAATTGGTAGCAGGAATCATTTTGGATCAATGAGGTATGAGGAGAGGTTGTGGGAACTAATTTTGTTCTCCTAGCGAAAAACAAATCTTAAAAACTTGGGTCATGACCGCCTTAAAATCATGAAGGCAATTCATGAGAATGATGTGAAAAGATTCTTATGTTCAGTACATGATTTTTGTTTTGAAACACAGCACATTGCATTAAACCTATTCAGGCAGAGTACTGGCACAAGCTACCTGAAGTTGACAATGACCATTGAATAACATCAAAGTGGCATTATTGTACTGTTTCCCAAATGCCATTATCACCCATCTGCTTTTGGACTATCCTCATCACAGGAGATTGGATACTTCAGTGAGGGGACATTCATTTGTTTTCATAACCATCGTTTGTTTAGTCTACTGAAAAATAAATGAGTAGTACTTGATTGGATAATATCCAATAATTCCATTAAAAGATTACAGCATATGGCTGATTTTTCTAATCAAAAGGATGTCAGCAATCTTTGTTTTCTGTTCAACTTTTATCTGGTCATAATTTATCCTTTGATGCAGCATTCGCTCAAATGTTTGCTCAACCTGTGGCAATGACTTGCACTCACTTCAATATACACACTTATTTCAGAATGCTGCAAAGTCAAATTGCTGTCAGTGCAACATGTTCCCACATCAGTGCTTTGCTTTACACTAATGGTGACAATTTTCTACAATACATGCATGATGCTTTATTTTACTGTAACATTTAGAGAAATACATTTTAAAAAAAAGTCTGAATGACTTGAGCTTGGTGTCATTGTGATTTTAAAAAAAAATTATGTGAATATTTTTGGTTCTTCCTCTCTCTCACGCCCCCACACAAAATAAATAGGCAAACATTTTTAAATGAATATATGATGCCCTTTTATATTTCATGAAGTTTATCGAACTATATCCAAGTTTATCTCTATCTATGTCTATCTGCCTATTTATCTATCTTTTTGATAAACTTCTAGAATCTAGTATGGATGAGTCTTTAGAGAAATACTTCAGGTGTCGTACTTCAACTGAACAATCTATAATGTATTAAAAGTCTTGCATCTAGCTCGCACTTCCCACTTATCACACTAACTTCCTGCTGCCACATTTTTGCTGTTGATTTGAGCAAAAGTAAAACAGCAGCAAATCAGAACTGAAGAAGTAGGCAAGTTACAAATCAAAAGCAAGGAAACTAATAAGGACTAATGAAAATGACCCAATCTGGAGCTCCATCCAACAAAAGGAAAAAAAGAGGTGAATCAAATCATTCAAAATATTTCTATCAAAAAAGAATCCTCCATTTTTTTTTGCTGACTACAATTTCTAATGTCTAAAATAAGGTTTTAAACAGAATAAAACATGAAAAATATTTTTCACAATAACATGATTACATTTTCCCATTGAAAGCTCTTTTAATATCTTCATTAAAGGTTTTACTCAAGGGCCTCAGCCTTTCTCAAAAGACTTGATATTGTTGCCCATGGCTGTGGCTCTTGGAGGAAATCCTGAAGTCTGAACATGTGCGGTTTGCACATATTTTGAAGATGCACCAGTAACATTGAGTGAGCCAATCACCGCGTTGCTTCTCTTCAGTCTCTAGCAATGTCTATTTGCCTGCTTTTCAAAGTTATTTGACGAAAAGCTAGAAGACAAAATTGAAACGCTTTATTCAGGTAACATTGAGTATTTCATCAAACGGATTGGTTGTGTATATGTGCGTACATTTGTGACAGAGAAACAGAGACCCATTTCAAATATGACAGAGAGTATTGATTATACAGCTGTTGTAACTTTTGTTTATGCTCGAATTATAAACATTCTGTCTATTTTTCTCTGGTGGGAAAAGTCAAATTGTGTCTCAGTGTATAACGACGATTCTGTTTGTGTGCTTTTGAAAGTGATTTCAATACAAACTTCACGATAACTTGCAACCGAACTTCAAATAAAAGCAATTCATTTTTTTTCACTTTGGAAAACAGGCCAAGCTGAGAGAAAGAGACAAATGATAGACACAGTGTGTCTTCCCTCATTCTATTTTTGTTTTCCTTTTAACGAATAAATTTGAAAGCTTCTTCGGCAAATAAAAACACTCTGATTGCCATCGTCTTGTGTTTTATTGAAATAAAACATAAACATTCTAATTTTTTTTATTCGTTCATGGGATGTGGGCGTCGCTGGCAAGGCCCGCATTTATTGCCCATTCCTAATTGCTCTCGAGAAGGTAGTGGTGAGTCGCCTTCTTGAACCGCTGCAGTCCGTGTGGTGATTGTTCTCCCACTGTGCTGTTAGGAAGGGAGTTCCAGGATTTTGACCCAGCGACGATGAAGGAACGGCGATATATTTCCAAGTCGGGATGGTGTGTGACTTGGAGGGGAACGTGCAGGTGGTGTTGTTCCCATGTGTCTGCTGCTCTTGTCCTTCTAGGTGGTAGAGGTCGCGGGTTTGGGAGGTGCTGTCGAAGAAGCCTTGGCGAGTTGCTGCATTACATCCTGTGGATGGTACACACTGCAGCCACTGTGCGCCGGTGGTGAAGGGAGTGAATGTTTAGGGTGGTGGATGGGGTGCCAATCAAGCGGGCTGCTTTATCTTGGATGGTGTCGAGCTTCTTGAGTGTTGTTGGAGCTGCACTCATCCAAGCAAGTGGAGAGTATTCCATCACACTCCTGACTTGTGCCTTGTAGATGGTGGAAAGGCTTTGGGGAGTCAGGAGGTGAGTCACTCGCCGCAGAATACCCAGCCTCTGACCTGCTCTTGTAGCCACAGTATTTATATGACTGGTCCAGTTCAGTTTCTGGTCAATGGTGACCCCCAGGATGTTGATGGTGGGGGATTCGGCGATGGTAATGCCGTTGAATGTCAAGGGGAGGTGGTTAGACTCTCTCTTGTTGGAGATGGTCATTGCCTGGCACTTATCTGGTGCGAATGTTACTTGCCACTTATGAGCCCAAGCCTGGATGTTGTCCAGGTCTTGCTGCATGCGGGCTCAGACTGCTTCATTATCTGAGGGGTTGCGAATGGAACTGAACGCTGTGCAGTCATCAGCGAACATCCCCATTTCTGACCTTATGATGGAGGGAAGGTCATTGATGAAGCAGCTGAAGATGGTTGGGCCTAGGACACTGCCCTGAGGAACTCCTGCAGCAATGCCCAGGGGCTGAGATGATTGGCCTCCAACAACCACTACCATCTTCCTTTGTGCTAGGTATAACTCCAGCCACTGGAGAGTTTTCCCCCTGATTCCCATTGACTTCAATTTTACTAGGGCTCCTTGGTGCCACACTCGGTCAAATGCTGCCTTGATGTCAAGGGCAGTCACTCTCACCTCACCTCACCTCTGGAATTCAGCTGTTTTGTCCATGTTTGGACCAAGGCTATAGTGAGGTCTGGAGCCGAGTGGTCCTGGCGGAACCCAAACTGAGCATCAGTGAGCAGGTTATTGGTGAGTAAGTGCCGCTTGATAGCACTGTCGACGACACCTTCCATCACTTTGCTGATGATTGAGAGTAGACTGATGGGGCGGTAATTGGCCGGATTGGATTTGTCCTGCTTTTTGTGGACAGGACATAACTGGGCAATTTTCCACATTGTCGGGTAGATGCCAGTGTTGTAGCTGTACTGGAACAGCTTGGCTAGAGGGGCAGCTAGTTCTGGAGCACAAGTCTTCAGCACTACAGCTGGGATGTTGTCGGGGCCCATAGCCTTTGCAGAGACCGAGAAACAGGAGTGAGAAGAAGCAGACATGGACACAGAGAAATAGAGACAAACAGTGAGTCAGACACATAGGAATCGGTCACAAAGGAATGCAATCAATTTTTGCAGAGATCCCTTGGAAACTTACAAACCAATGCTGCCAGACCTGGATTGCTCCCCTCCCCATGCTGTCAGGGTTATGCTAATGAACTAACCTTGGAAAGTTGAACATAAAAAGCCAACTTTCATTTGAGTCTGTCTAAAACCTATCACTATCCATTCTGGCATAAACTGCCCCAATGGAGGAAGATCATAGAATCATACAGCACAGCAGGCCATTCAGCCCATCATGCCTGTGCCGGCTCTTTGAATCAGCTATCCAATTAGTCCCACTCCCTCTGCTCTTTCCTCATAGCCAAGCAAATGTTTCCTTTTCATGTAAATATCCAATTCCCTTTTGCAAGTTATTATTGAATCTGCTTCCACCACCCTTTCAGGCAGTGCATTCCAGATCATAACTGAATCTGGGCTATTTTTGCTTTATTGAGAAAGGGAAGTGATCCATCAACTTATTCTTCTCGGCCATTCCTTCCCACACAGCAGTGAAGGGTTTTAATTATTCTGGCCCTGGCTTTGGTGTTGCCTGCTGTTGAAAGTATGTTGCTGTTAGTCATTTCAATGCAGTTCTTTGCTAAATGGGAATTACTACCAATAGACCTCCACCTAACTTTTTAATTGTGCATTTTCATTGTTCCATGAATGTTTTCCCACATTACTCAACAAGCAAGTCCCATACTGATGTTTGAATAAAATCTTTGTTTTCTTTTCCTTCAGCCAACTCCGGAAGATGCTGTGAAATTATTGCTGTTTGTCAGAACAAAAACTATTCAAGGTTTTATGGCAGAAATAACACTTTTCCTGAACAGTTTCAATGGCCCATATTAAAACCTTACCCAAAGTAATAAGTCAAATAACCTTTGCTGTAAATTTCCGTCAAGCCAACTTATGACAATAATGGTTCCTATGCCTTCTAGTGAGATTATTTTCACAGGCACACAATTAATTGAGTAGTTACAATGCATCGTCACAGTAACAGCTTACTCTTATCTGACACCTTTAACATATGTAAGGAATCTTACAACACCAGGTTATCGTCAGTTGGACTATAACCTGGTGTTGTAAGATTCCTTACATTTGTCCACCCCAGTCCATCACCGGCATCTCCACATCATGACCTTTAACATAGCAAAACTTCACAAGGTGTTTTACAAAAGGGAAAGGGAATGTGTACTGAGCTGGAGAGGTGACTCAAAGCTTAGCCAAGAGGTTTTGAGGAAACTTTAGAAAGAGAATTCTGAGGGGCTGGACTGTGGCCGTTGAAAACTCTGTCACTGGGGGAGAGGGAGACAGAATGCGCTGTGGGACAGAGTCAGAAGAGCCGAGGGTGCAAA
Source organism: Heptranchias perlo (assembly GCF_035084215.1). NCBI lineage: Eukaryota > Metazoa > Chordata > Chondrichthyes > Hexanchiformes > Hexanchidae > Heptranchias > Heptranchias perlo. Next base: position 30,523,172 of record NC_090355.1, read on the forward strand.
CCGGGACAAAGGACTGTAAGAAGTGATGGGTCTCAGAAATTTGGTGGGGTAGGTCATGAAAAGAGTTGTAAATGAGGAGGAGGATTTTGAAGTCAATACATTGAGGGATGGGAAGCCGGTGGAGGTTGGAGAGGTCCGGGGTAATGGGTGAGCAAGGCTTATTTGGAATAGGATAGGGGCAGTGGAGTTTTACATTCATAGATATGTACATGGTACGGTGTGGTAGCCAAGCTAAGCTGCAAGGGAGCAATGGCAGTACTACTGTGCTTGCCCTTAGGGTTAGCTACATTTAGTGGACTCTGCTGTGGACTGCTGGCACTCTTGTTGTTTCCTCTACTTAGCATAAGTGAGTTTGGTTTGCTAATGAAAATTTAGCTAAAATAAGTAGCTGAATTTAGCTGAAAACAGTCGCTCATTGGGTACTTAACACTTTATCTCCTTTCCACTGTCTGGATTGGCCTGGATGTAGAACATGAATAGCCTGCAAGGTTTTTGTAGCAGGGTACTCCTGAAGAATTTATTTAGCCTTGCCGAACTTTGGATGAAGACACCTTGCAAAGTATGTGACACTTTCTGAACAGTATTCCAATTTCTAGTCTGCCTTCTCTTTTATAGTCCACCCCTGAGTAAAGTTACATTAGAGTAGCTGATATGTCACCAGCCCTACAGAGGTCTCCTCAGGGAATAGGAAAATTATCTTCAATTAGACCACAAATAGTTGCTTTGTGTGTCGGACAGGGAGGTAGGCTTGGTGTAGTTGGACAGCACTAGGCAATGTACGTCACTATAGGGTTTATTTATAGAGATAGTCACTCAAGTACTCTGGTTTTCATCTGTGTATGGCAGCAATTGTACAAAGGCCAGGATAAGTTCATTCCATTCCACCTGCGTATTGCTTCAACCAAGATACAGTGGATGGCAAGCAACTTGAGCTGGGTGATCTGATCTTTCCTTTTAAAGCTGCTTTTTTCTCTCTTGTTTGTGTATTGCTGGCATGCTCGTCCACAGCCTGGATCCAAATTAAAACAATGTTGGAGCAGCAGAAGTGGCTGTATACCATCCTCCTATCATCGCACAGGTCCTCCGGGTACATTTTGGGATATCCCAAAGCAAAGGTCAAGGAGGAAATTTGTTCTGTGCTTTGCCTCTGCTCTAGATAAGCACTTTCTCATCACAAGACTCGGTGTTCTTGTGGTGGTTGTCAGCTAATCTGCTAACCAGAATGGAGCGAAGAGACAGAGAATCTCAGACAGAGAAGTGGTGAGAACACTGACTATTTGTAATCTGCTGAGCACATCCCGCCATCCATCCTCGCTACTATTTGGCCAATGAGATCAGTGATGCGCTCACCATGAACTGAGGTGAGCTCTGAGCTATTGCAACAATGAAAGAAATCACGGTTTGGTAAGTGAGCCATAAAATATCTGATTTACATGGATTTTTTTTAAAGAGTGAAATTCTGATGGCCCTAAACATAGCAAAATAAGAACAAATATACAGAAGAAGAGACTCTCCTAATGGCTCAGTGGATAAATGCACAGCAATAGAGACCTAGAAGCTCCCACATTTGATCCGTGGTCTGCGCTGAGTTAATTGATCTCAGCAGGGGCAGTAATGGATAGTACAAAGTATTCCAGGGATAGGGAAGGGAGAAAAAAAATCAGTTTGCTCCTGATTTCTATCCTGCTCGAGAGTGTAGGAGAGTCAGGTGAGACAGGTCTTGGCAAGGCTTGAGATGCCCTCAACCAACGATTCAGTCTAGGAGCGGGCATGAAGACTGGTCTCTTGAGTGAGAGACATGAGGACTGTAAGAGTGTATGAGCTGACCGGCAGTATGAATCAGTGGGCCATAATTTGCTGTGGCTGGGCATCTAATGGCGTCTGCCATTAATTAGACTTGCCCTTGAACGTTTAGGTTTTAAAATCGTTTTGCGTGGCAAGTTGCTGAAAGTGCGAGGTGATAATGTTGCAGCGAGGGAAACGGGGCATCTGAGACCTGAGTGAACAGGGCATGCAACTGGGTATCTCTTTAACCAATCAGACTGAAGGATTGTGAAATTAACAGTGCAAGGACTGAGAAGGAAGTGTGAGTTAGTGGGTGAATTCAATATCAAATCAGATATAGAAAGAGAAACAAAGATTGGATTAAGAGAGAGAAAAAAAAGACAAAGGAAACGTTTTTTTAAAAAACATTTAATTTAAAATTTTATATTTTTAAAATCTCCCAACAACAATTAAAACCTGAAGGAATGAGACTCGACACTTGTCATTGTTCATTTTCAGTGCCAGGGAGGTTGACTGGCAGTAATCAACAGTTATCACGTTGTTAAAAGGGTGCTTAAACTGAAATGGGCAAGACTTAACTTTCTGTGGTGAGTTGAGTTCGTATCTACCGCACGAATACAGCAACTTCACGCCAGCCAATGATGAGGCAGGCAGCGAGATGCTCTTTTTGCGAAGCTGACAGAGCGGTGCAATTCGGTCAGCAACTTTTGGATTTCTGGCTTTACCGCTCAGCCGCCCCTCGCCTGAAGTTGCTGCAGCGTTTGCGCATAAATAAAGGTGAGCACATTAGCCTCACCGTTGCCTTGACAACAAATTGCGGTCAAATATCTTAGGAAAGGTGACAAAAAAAAAACTAGGAAAATCAAAAGCAAAGCTGCAGCTGTCACTGTCAAAGTGGACTCGATGCCTTTTGGTGTCACTATAAAGTCACAATGCCACCCACAGGTATCTTATGGTACAGCTGCTGTTTGTAACGTGAATCAACTATTTAGTGAATGCAAATGAACTGAAATATTTATGTATGTTATTGACATGGAATATTTGTCATGGGATAATTATAAGTTTAATTATCATTAAATTTGATCTTTAATAATATCTTCGTATTACACTGCACAGATTAAAAACGGCTAATGGATATTTTAATTATACTTTTCATCGAAAGTCCTTGGATTGAAGTTGTATGAGTGTGTGAATCATCCATTTACTGTTATTGCTCTTCACTAATTTACACAGCAAAATGTATATTGTCTAATGTATTCAAGGGTTATTAACCAGATTTTAAAAAAGGTGTATTTTCCGCTGCTTGTTAACTTTAGGTTAAAAAAAATATTAGACCCAAGTATAAAGTGGGGAGCTGTGCTATAAGGATGTCAACTTTTTGCTAAAATTAGTGAGTGGAGGAAAATATCTCCTGAAGCTGACACCAGTGCTATAATATTAACTGTAATGGTGTGATAGCTCTGGACTGCTTCTGGTGCTTCACTGACTGGCTGTCGTGACTATACAACGCAGTAACAGCTGGTGGTTTATTTGCTGTCTTGTCGGCAAAATGAGAGGGATTTTGTCACCAAATTGTTCACCTAAAATTCAAAAAGAAAGACCACACCTAAAGCTGCTGCTAAAAGCGACAGACACATTGGGAAAAGGGTAGTATCTGGGATGGTGAGAACTGACTGAGTGATCAGCATGAGGGAGTTTTCAGAATGGGGGCCGTTGCCATCTTTATGGAAATGAGCTGCCCCCCCATTGAGGCAAATGCAGAACCCCTTTAACAATCGGCTGCCTTCACGGAACAAGTGTTTGGCAAACCATTGGCGTCGTTGGGCCACTTGTCATTGTGATTAAAAATGAACCAGAAGTCTCCTGGCTTGTCCCTCTCCACAAAGAAACAGAAAGGCTGAATTTTGCAAGGAGAGAGGCTGTTGTCGTGGAGCCTGGCTTGTTGGGTTTGAGGATTGGGCACAGAGGTCACCGGTCCCATTTATGGCTTCTCTCCACCCCCAAAAAAATGAGAGGGTAAATTCCTTATGATTTGAATTGACTGGTAAATGGAGAGCCCCACAAATCGGGCAGGCTGACTGCTACGCCTCATTTTCTAATCTGCGTGCCTGTTGAGCGGAAAAGTGGAGTTGAGGTCGAAGATCAGCCGTGATCTTATTGAATGGCGGAGCAGGGTTCCATAGGCCGTATGGCCTATTTCTTATGTTCTTATGACTCCACGTTGGGTGCAGATCCTTGCGAGATTTACCCCAAAAGATCTGCATTTTGGATTAGAATGTGTACTTGATGTTTGGTGGGTCAGCTACAGAGATGAAACACAGTAACACGACACTGGCTAACCCTGTAACAGGCTAACATGAAAATAGGCTCAAGATCACCAAATAGATATGTATGAGGAAGGCATTCATAGTTTCTCCATCCAGAAGTCCATAGAATTCCCTCCCCCTTCCTCCAATCATAACCCGATTGGAATAATTTAATAAAAATGATTTTTTACCTCCACTACCCCGCCAAGAAATTCATTTCATGTGTTGATCACCCTTTGTGTGAAGAAGGTCTCCCGACACCAGTCCTAAAGTTGCCTTTCACATGTTTGAAACTGTGTCCCTTGTCTTACAGTAGTCAGGAACAGGAGTAGGCCATTCAGCCCCTCGAGTCTGCTCTGCCATTCAATTCGATCATGCGCCTCAACTCCATTTAACTTTTTTTTCAAAAAATATACTTTATTCATAAAATTTGCAGCAATACATACAATACAGTTGTCATATCACATTCCAAACGTACACAATACAGATTTTACAATTTGCAGGTTACATCAAGTACAGTTCAATTAACACAATGGACATAATTACAGTTCATGACACTCTAGGGTGCCTCATTGCAATACACTCAATACACATTTTTGATAACAGGTACATTACAGATTCTTTCCAAGTTCATTACAGATTCATTACAGTTGCATTACATCAGTTAGAATTTTACATTCTGCCCGAGGGGGTTCACCTCAACTCCATTTAACTGCCTTTGCTCCGTATCCCTTGATACCCTTACCTGACAAAAATCTATCAATCTCAGTCTTGAAAGCTCCAATTGATCCCCAGCATCTGTAGCATTTTGGGGGTGAGTTTTCAGATTTTACCTCCCCTTTACATGAAGAAGTGCTTCCTGAGTGGTCTAGCTCTAACTTTAAGATGATGTCCCTTCGTTCTTAATTCCCGCACCAGAGGAAATAGTTTCTTCATATCTCTACTCTATCAAATCCTTTTAACATTTTAAACACCTTGATCCGATCACCCCTCAATCTTCTATACTTAAGGGAATACAAGCCAGGTTTACGCGACCTGTTCTCATAATTTGACCCTCTCAGCCCCGGTATCATTTTGAAGGGGAAATGTACAGTTACAATTCACAACACAAAATTATCTGAAGATGGTTGTTCGGGCAGCTTTCCTTTCCTTGGTTGGGGAAACCTGTACATGCTTAGAACTAAATTGTGGGGTCAGAATTCCTTGCTGGACATCTGCCATAATTTCAGCGAGAAAATCCGCCGGAGTCCGGATACCGTGAGTCCCAGTTCTGTTTGAGTGTTTCCACAGGGCCTTGTAAGAGGGTGGAACCTCTGCCAGCCTCTTAAAAGGCCGGTGATATGGAGCGGGCAGGGGGAGCGGACTCTCCCTAAGTGAGGAGATTCTGTGCTCCCATCTCCCAGTCAAAACCCGGAGTATTGTTGGTGCAGGCACAAATCAGGTTTACCAACTGACCGTGGGGTGGATGTGGGGACCACGTGAGGTACAGGCCGGGATCAAGGCCTGAACCCCCGAAGAGGAGGCAAAGTTGTTTTGTTTTGAAAACTTTTTCATGTGGTTCCCTTGCCAAGATTTTTTTTCTGGAGGGGTTGGGGGTGGGGGCGAGGGGAGGAAGAAGAGCGTTATATGGAACAAGCATTATATAACACCACCTGCACGTTCCCCTCCAAGTCACACACCATCCCGACTTGGAAATATATCACCGTTCCTTCATCGTCGCTGGGTCAAAATCCTGGAACTCCCTTCCTAACAGCGGCTCACCACCACCTTCTCAAAGGCAATTAGGGATGGGCAATAAATGCTGGCCTCGCCAGCGACGCCCACATCCCATGAATGAATAAAAAAAATGGAACAAGCACGTTAGCACCTCCTGTGCACTTATATTTTCCTGTATTCGTATCCCTTTAGTTATTTTCTCTCTCTCCAGATTACGGTGCTCAAAGCATTTACTGTTTAATAAAAAGAATTTTTAAAATAAACAGTCAAATAAAACTATCGTCTATGTATTACAAAGAATAACAAATGTCTGTCTGTGAGTTAACTGTTTTAATTCAATCTTCGGGATCTGCTGGAATCCATGAGCTGTTCCAGCTTCACATTCCTAGTTTATGATGTAGATAGAAGATTGAATTACTGGACCAAAACTCATTGCTAGCTATCGGTTATCCTGTCTAGTATTACTCCTGTACCAGTCAGAGGGATAGTAACTGGGTGAAGCCAAAATGCTCCCCATCATGGGATGAGTAACGTGCACACAAATTGCTAAATATCTTGGAAGCCCATTTTCATTCAAGTGACTGACCTATTCTTAACCACAGGCATCTGCACAGAAGGGCTGGAGATTGCAATCTGCTGTGTGACCCTTGCCAAATGTGAGGGAGTTGATGAGCCTGTGACACAGTAACGGGCAATTCGTGCAGGAAAATTCAAGTACACAGGGATGTTAATGTTCTTATTCTATATAACCCCTTCTCCCTCAAAAGTATATACTGTAAATCAAGCATGATGTGCTCTTAACTAAAATCACTCATGATTCTAGGCAGTGAATTTTAAGAAAAATGTTAATGCTTTAGATGTATAATATGTACTCCTATTGTTGAATTTTTTTGTGGGAAAAAAAAATCAAACATTTACTGTAATCTAACCTGAATTTGTTTTTAAATCCAAAATTCAGCAAGTTTTGTCATGTTGAAGTAAATAGATGTTTCCCGCCTTATATAAGTACAGAAAAATAAAACTTTGGATTGTATACTTGAGCAACCACCGACAGAGAATGAGGCCAAAGGAGTTACACATAGGTCGGGATTTAGGGAGCGTCTTAAACCGCTGGAAGAACTCGAAGGGTTTTTGCAGCTCTGGCATACCATTAGTTATCAGCCGTTTACACTAACTGTCAATCGGTTTGGGAGAGAGGGATGCTGGAAGTAAAAATAGAAGATGCTGGAACCTAAATGTTCTGATGAACCATTAATCTGTCTTTACTGTTCTGAGACGCTGGCAGACCTGCTGCGTGTTTTCTGTTATTGTCATATAACAGTCATATAATCTGTCAGGGACTGTTTCTTCCAGAAGGTAGCTACCTGAAGTGCTTGTGTCCGTGAATAGCGATGGACAGTGAACAACTACATCAGAATGTTGCACATGACTCTTTAATGCCTCAGAGATGATGCTTGGTTTCAGCCAACTGTGAAAGAGCAAATTAAACCTCAGTTGGGGAAGTGTTTGTTTATAGTATTTGATACTCAGTGGGATTAATCTAAACTCAGTTTGAAAATAGTATTCTAGTACCGGAAAGGGCAACACTCAACCTTTCCTGATTCTTTTTCGCATTTTAACCTTTAAGTGACTGTCACTATAATTTCTTTGTTCCCATATTGTAAATATATTTTCCGCCTTGCTCTTTAGTTATTTTCGATCTCTGACATTTTCCTGCCTGGTGAGGATGTTACTCTTCTATACTCAAAACACAAGCAGGTTATAAAGAAAATGAGAAATAACTGGGTGATCAGTGCTGAGCCATACAACCCTTAAAATGCTATCTTGGTCTAGGATTTTTTTAATTTAGCTGGTTGCTTGATTTTACACTAGTGTCCAATTCAGCTGTTGTACTGGTATTAAGGCACTCCATAGGTTATGGACACTTTTTTCTATTTTTTTCCATCTCAGCTCTTCTACTTCTTGTAAGGAATCTTACAACACCAGGTTATAGTCCAACAGTTGGACTATAACCTGGTGTTGTAAGATTCCTTACATTTGTCCGCCCCAGTCCATCACCGGCATCTCCACATCATCACTTCTACTTCTTGACAGCAGTAGAGACACTACAATCAATCTCAGTAGCCAGGGCAAAGTGTGCACGCATGGGGGTCTTTATGAAAGCAGGATCCAGTTTGGGTGTTATGCCCAACATGGTCAAATAGCTATGAGCACTTGCTGTCGAGGCTCACTCTTGAAGAATGGCCAGTGAAGTGAGGTAGTGATCTACTTTCAAACTGTATCGTAGCAAGAGTCACACTTACACAAGGGAGGAAGGGGGAGCCAATTGGAAAGAAAAATCAGAAATATTATTAATAATTAATTACTGAGCTAGTAGATCAATTGTCAAAGTAAAGTCATTATCTTTATTTGGAGTTTAGTTTTTGGGTGCTGCTTAAGTTTCACAAACATGGCTTTTGATCCTGGAATTATGTCATCTCAACCCTAAAATTGGTGCATTGTCTTACTGTTGACTAATGCTGAAACAGAAGGAAATCATATACTTAGTATTGACAGTCATTTCTCATCAGCTTTGTCTGTCCATATGTAACATTTGTAAACAATTTTACAACACCAAGTTATAGTCCTGATGTGGAGATGCCGGTGATGGACTGGGGTTGACAATTGTAAACAATTTTACAACACCAAGTTATAGTCCAGCAATTTTATTTTAAATTCACAAGCTTTCGGAGATTTTCTCCTTCCTCAGGCAAATGTTTGCCTGAGGAACATTTGCCTGAGGAAGGAGAAAATCTCCGAAAGCTTGTGAATTTAAAATAAAATTGCTGGACTATAACTTGGTGTTGTAAAATTGTTTACAAGTTATAGTCCAGCAATTTTATTTTAAATTCACAAGCTTTCGGAGGCTACCTCCTTCCTCAGGTGAACGATGTGCACATCGTTCACCTGAGGAAGGAGGTAGCCTCCGAAAGCTTGTGAATTTAAAATAAAATTGCTGGACTATAACTTGGTGTTGTAAAATTGTTTACAATTGTCAACCCCAGTCCATCACCGGCATCTCCACATCATATGTAACATAAGTGTGTCATCTGTGGCTCAGTGGGTAGCATCTTGCCTCTGAGTCAGAAGGTTGTGGATTCAAGCCCCACTCCAGGGACTTGAGCACAGAATCTAGGCTGACACTCCCGTGCAGTACTGCGGGACTGTCAGAAGTGCCGTCTTTCGGATGAGACGTTAAACCTAGGCCCTGTCTTCCCTCTCGGGTGGACGTAAAGGATCCTGTGGCACTATTTTGAAGAAGAGCAGGGGAGTTCTTTCCAATATCCTAGCCAATATTTATCCCTTAATCAACACCTAAAATCAGATTATCTGGTCATTATCACATTGCTGTTCATGGGACTTAACTATGTGTAAACTGGCTGCCACTTTTCCTACATTACAATAGTGACTACACTTCAAAAGTACTTAATTGGCTGCAAAGCGCTTTGGGACATCCTGAGGTCGTGAAAGACGCTGTATAAATGCAAGTCTTCCATTCTTTCTTCGCAGGATTGTTTTCCTCAAAATGAGGATGAAAATCGTAAAATTATTGTATTTTCTCAACTGAATTAAAATTAGGACTAACTTTCTCACGGAGACTAAAAGGAAAATAGCTCTATGATTTCAGATGTCGAAATGACACTAAAACTGAAACTGATTATTTCTAGAGCTAATTTAACACTGGTCATCAGTCCACGACTTTTGGTACAGACTTTGGGCAGGCAAAGCCTGAGTTATTATCCAAGCCGCAGTTTATTAATTCTCAACATTTCATGAGCTCCGAGGATGAAGCAATTTTTTTTAATATTGAAATTCTGAAAACTATCCTGTACAGGGCTAATATAAAAATTTGGAATAAAAACAGAAATTACATTTTTGACGCACCATTCCATTAAATTTTTGGAACGAAAGATTCAACTAAAATCGGGACCAAATTTCTCCCAAAGCCTATGGACTAAAACTCGAGCCGAACCTAAAATTAAAACATATTGCTGGGACATTGTCGCCTGTCCCACCAGCATTTTCTATTGAATTCTCTTGAACCTGAGCCTGAAATTCCATTTTAAATGAAAACTGGTAGCTAGTTAATTAAAATATTTTATCTAATTGCGACTCCGTCGACCAATATTACACCCCCCGTTGTGGCAGCCTTAAAGTGGAAAAGTACTTTTATTTTCCCAGTGCCTTTCAAGCGGTTGATGTAAATTTCTTCCTTCGGCACATGTGGTTGCGGGCGGGATGCAGGAGGGAAGAATTTTTGGTCAGCCAGGTGTGGGACACATGCAGAAAATAGTTCCCAAACCTAATAATCTCTAAATTAACCACCGAGGTATCCGCACAAATATGTGTAACGGCTTTGTGGGGAAGCAGAGAAACTCTTTGTTTGGTTTATCTCTCGTTGTGTTATTAATTAAATCACAGGTTAATTACTTACAGGATTGCCAACTTCTAGTATAGAGTAAGAGAATCCCCCATTCCACTCTGTTTTATATTCAAGATGGATGATGCTTACAGGTAAACCTCAGAGATCTAGTTTCTGGGTTATTTTGTAAGAGTTCTTTAAATTGAATGCTCTTTCCGGGACACCTGCACTGTGTGAGTGCACTGTACCATTTGTTACCAATTTAATTATGCTGAGTTCTGGTCCAACAGGTAATATTTCGCCCCAAACAGCCTCTTTTTTTGTGAGACACTTTTGTGAAGCCAACCTGCATGATTTTCTGCAGGTCAGTAGCCATTTCCTGTCCATTCTGAGTGGGACGTGAACCAGCGACATGTTAATGAGGCCCAGGAGCAATAGCCTGGGCCTGTTTTCTGCTGCAGTGGGTCTGTTTCTAACTCGCCCCACCACCCACCCACCCAGAGTTTAAAATCTGAGCCTGTTGAAAAATGCTGAGCTAGGGGAGGTAAACATTTTCTCCGGAAGAAAGAGCTAAATAGTTTCCCTCGTCTGTACATGTCATTGTGAAAAAGATAGAAATAAAGAACAGGAAGTAAAGTTGTAAGCATCTGATTTTTAAAATAAAATAGGTGAGACCCTCACTTTAATTTCCCAGCCTTGTACTTAGCAAGTTACAGAAAATGCCTAAAAGTAGAACAGTCTGAGATCAGCTGTTCTGCAGTTTGATAAAGTTTCTGCAAAATTAAATATTTTTCCTTCTTCTGTCCATTGCAATGAACCTATAGACTGACCTTGCCCTAGAATTTTTACAGGCCTATATACATCCATTAGGCAGGATCATGTAAAGATTCAAGATTCATTTGTTATTTTCTGTCTATATACTTTAGCAAATCAATCTGAAATGACTCCATCTCTGTGGACGTGTATTTGGAGGCCCATTGCTGTATCAGTCCATTTAGTCTCAATGGAGGTTGACAACACTTTGAATTGCAATTAAAGATTCCTGAGGGGCTGCTGCTAAAGTGTACTGCTGTGGCTCACATCTGCTTAGAACCCCTGGTTTATGATTGGCATGGCAATGTACCAAGAGACCTATGGGAATTGATGCAAGGAAAGATAATGTAGTCCACTATGTGCAAAGCCTGAGACAGGAATTCAATCTGCTGACAGCATCATTAACTTCAATTCTCTCAGGTGTCAACTGATACTCCCACCGACACAGAATATTGACCAGGGTAATAGCCAGACATTCTGAATCCTCAGCTTTCCTTCCAACCTCTGGGACAGTTTTAAATTTGTATCCTCTGGAGTGCTTTTGCCAGCATTCTTCCCCATGCCGTGGTTAACCGTCTGGAAATCTTTTCTGGCGTTGATTTTCTCTTATTTTGAGTTTGACACCGCAATGTGACAAACGTGATCTGACCTCAGAGTTTGGAATTCCGGTTTTTCAATAATGGCTGGGATTTTCTGCCTTTGGAGAATAAAACTGTAGCGCTTCTCATTTTAGGTCTTTGCTTTAACTTCAGACCATTTACTTTTGAAGTGAAGAGATGTGATTTGGCTTTAGTTCCATTACAGGTATTGGTCTTCAGTTTGATGTTGGTGACATTAGATCTGACTTTGTTTTGAATTTTTGGCAATGACTTTCAATCCAATATAATGTAATAATCCAATACGACAGTGAGAGCAAAGGTCGAGCCCCAAGATTAATTTACTGGTTTAAGCACTCTGCTATATGTTTATTTTTAAAGGAGAAGGAATTCAAGTACTTTCCCACAAAATTACCCCTTATGGTTAGTCCTTGTATCAGCTTGACTCAGTGGTAGCACTCTCTCTCCTCTGTGTGTCAGAAGATTGTGGGTTCAAGTCCAACTGTGGTCAAGAACAGATAATGAAGTCTGACAATTCAGTGCAGTACTGAGGGAACGATTCACTGTCAGAAGTATCATCTTTCAGATAAGCTGTTAAAACTGCAGTCCCATCTGCCTGTTCAAGTGGATATAAATGATCCCTTGGCACTATTCAAAGAGGAGCAGTGTAAGGGTTTTTTTTACTGTTTCTCGGGCTTATTATAGGTCAGCCAGTTATGTTTTTCCTGAGCTGCCCTGCCCGCTGTGCGGTTGCGAATCGCTTTCCCCTTCCTGATTCTGAGCTGAGGACTTATCGGGTGGTAACAAGGACAGACAAACAGACCAGTGGATTGGTACAAGGAAAACCAATGTTTATTAATAAGAAAACTAAAACTACAAGTTAAACAGTATTATACAGAAGATAAAAGAAATCGCTATGGATGCAATACAGTCTTACACTTAACGGGGTGGAAGAAACGGACACATCGAGGGAAAATTCTAAAATCACAATTTTAGCAATACCCCTTTAACCCCCACCCTTACACCTAGCTTGGTTGTCTTGTGGCGGCCAGAAAATTAATGCTCACCGATGAAACAGATGAAAAGGCCTGGCCCCTGTGCCTTGCTGCTGCCGTCGACATGTGGTTGCGAGGTTTACTGGATGGCCTTCCTTCTTAGTTGCTAGCAGGCAGACAGGACACCGGGCCAAGAGGCGAAGAGAAGAGAGTGAGAGATACTGGGAAGCCCCAGTTATACCCTCCCGGTAATGGGTTAATTTCGCGCCTCATCAGTTTACTCCATTGTCCGATTTGGGCTGAAAATGTAAGACAAAAGGGGTCCCAATCTTGGCCCATTTACATTAATGGCCGGTACCTGTACTGATCTGTTCCATAACTGCTTTCCATTGTTCCGAATGTTCCTTGATGGGCTATCTTTTGTCCTGGGATTTCTCCTGCTCGAATTTTGATGTGCAGGCCGGCAACGTTGATGGCTTGCCTCAGGGCGTGAATGCAACTGCATTGTTCAAAGAGAATCCAATTTCAAATGCGGCAGGCCTTTGGCCATGTGTCTGACCACAGCCATTTTGAGAGACCCTGGATTTTTTAAAACACAGTCACACCAGGGTTTCTTTAATAACTCCAATAAATCTTCGGGGGGTGGGGGGAGGGGGGAACATGTGAAATTTTGCGAATCCCTTCAGCAGGCAGGTCTTCCAATATCCTGGCCAATATTGCTCCCTCAACGAACATCAAAGAAAATAGATTATCTCGTCATTCTGTTTGTGGGACTTTGCTGTCCAAAGAAATGGCTGTTGCATTTGCCTATATCATTTCAAAAGTAATCCAGCGGTTGTAAAGCTCTATGGGGGTAATCTTATCCTAACACACCAGACGGGAAACCCACTGGATCAGATGGATTTTACACACCGCTCCGTCGACTTCAAGGGAGAGTGAAATCGGGAGGGGTGTAAAATCAGCGTTGTGTCCAATCCCGTCAGTTTCCTGACAGGTGGGTTGGGTTAAAATGGCCCTAAATTGAGAAAGCTTGAAGACATAATAAGGTTCTACCTGCCTTTTTAAATTAAACATATCTATCGTATAAAAATGAATATTTTAATGTCTGGGCTCCTGTTGCTGTAATTCAGTGGCACCAAGCTGGTGATGTCTAACCTGGGGAAGTGAGTGTGAAGTTTTCTTGTAGTTGTCCTGCAACAACTCCCATCCAACAATACATTGTACTTGATGAAGAGAAAAAAGGTCGGTTGTCCCCTGTTGGGTTTTTTACTTGAGCCTCCCAACAGTTGATTGTTAGCGTGATTTTATTGTGTTGGAAGTGAATTTCACACACTTCGTCCATCACCACTATGGCATCACTAAATTATCTGGTGGCACCAAAGATTCATGCTTGAAGTTTAAAATAAAATACTCTTTTATAAGGGAAGCGTTTACAAATTGTTTTCACCCAAAGCATTACAACCATCAGTAGGGGCCGTTTACATGAGCTTGTGCTTGTTTTTTTAACACTTAAGGAGCGATTATAAACCTACCCCGGAACAAACGGGCAGGCGGGCAATTAAAATCGGCCAGTGACTTACCCGCCGATGACCCGCACCGATCCTGTCATCTTCTATTTTAACATGCTGTTCTCAGCCGATGGCGAGTGTACTTGCCTGAAGCCGGTGGGGATCCTTCTCTAAATGTGCAGATCGGACCCCAGTTACAGTTTTAACCGTGGCCTGAGCGGGGAAGCCATTGCAACTTTCCCGGCAGGTGAAGACAGTGGGAAGCGGAATGGGACCAGAAGATGCCCAAATGGGAATGTTTTTTTTTTACTTTCTTTGTGGAACCAGGAGGAGCTGGAGAGCTCCTCTGAGCCCCACGATGAAAGTGTCGGCCTCCCCTGCCCCGGCTCCCACCCCACACTCCCCATCCCTCTCCAATAGCTTCCCTCTTGTAACCCCACTCATCACGACTTGCCATGAACTTACCAGCGGCTTTTGGTGCTGTTGGTGGCCTCCTGCTGCCCAAATTTCTCCTCTCCCCTGCCTGCCAGCTGCTGCTTCGTTCCAGTTTCAGGGGGTGGGGGAGGGCCCAGGTATTAAAATTGCCCAGGCCTCACCCTGCCAAGGTTGCGGGATTGGGGGGGGGGGCTTTGGCATGCCTTTGCCTCCGCCCATCCGAAACCCGCTTCCAGTTACAATTAGAACTTTCCTGTCTGATTTAATAGCACACCAGTGGATCTCCTTTCGAGTCACTCATGTTAAGTTGGATGGTGCAGTGGTACACCATGAAATGCACAATGCATTAATGGATGAAGCTGTGCTCCTTTAAGGCCAAAAAGTCCAATTGTTAAGTGGGTCAGTCAATGGGGGAATTTTAACACCCCCACAAAGGGCAGTAGAGTGTCCGGGGTGGGGGGTGGTGGGTGGTGGAAAAGAGAGGAGGGGTTAAATTGATAAAAATGTGAAACCCATCCCCAATCTGTGATCTCCTCCCTCCTCATGAACCCTTCCCCCCCACCATGCGATCCTTTCCCCCTCCCTCTTTTTCTCCCCCCGCCCCCCCCTGCCCCCAACCACCATCTGTCCCTTTTGAATCTAGCCATGCCTCCGGACAGAAAACGGAATTTAAAAAATAAACCCGGGGAGGGTGGGGGGGGGGGGTGGTTTCCCGGCTGCAGACACGCGCCCCGGCTCCCTCCCCATGAATATCGCGGCCAGTGAGTTTTACTGTTTGGTGCGGGAACTGTGCAGTTTGGAAAATGCTCGCAAGTTTTAGGCTACAGGTCAAAATCACCCTGCATTGTGTGAGTGGTTTTCTTTCTCTTTTTTAAGGTAGTTTTGCATCTGTATGATGGGCAAAATGCATGCTGGATGTACATAAATATAGTATATAGGCCACTCTTTTACATATAAAAAAATATTTTTTCTCACAGCTGTGTGGTGGGGTCAGTTAATATGATAGAGGCAAGGATCCTGAAATTACGCAGTGCAATATGAGTGTATTGGCATTTAATGCTTTTATCTTTAAGTTCCTCTGATCGCCTCTCTACCAGAGGCATCAACCTATTTAAAAATAAATGGGTGAACACCTCTGCTAAAATAGCGGAGAGAGGAAATTCAGATTAAAATGTTAAACTTTTGTTTGCTAGCAACCCACAACATCATTTCAGGGCCAAGGTGAAATAGTAGAAGCATCTTAGTTTATGAAAAATAACCCACTTGGTGGCACTGGGCATATAACGTGTACATGCCACAGGCACAGATGGGTTATGATGTCCATTAGTGGCTTGCTTTCCATAAACCATCAGTCTGCAGTATGCATTCTCTTTAGATCATAAACTATTTTAAGCATTTTTATAAAGCGTTGCTGTTTGTCTGGGTGCATTTACCGTTTACTATGGGATGACGTGTGCGGTGATACGCAATTGACGTTAGTGTCTAGTTTTTGACTCATTTCAAGTCTGTGTATATTATTACGCGACACCGATGCATCATACAAAAATATTCTGATGGTCACACTCATGGGAAATGTGAAGGACAAATGTAAAGCTCTGGTATAGGGATCAAGGATCAGGAAGTCCTCTGGTCACTAATTGTAACGAGGTCATAAATGGTTTTGTGAATATGTCTTCTGTTAACTATCCCTAACGGCTTTTGCAAATACATTGTAAAAGAACTAGAAATATTGACCGGAGGAAACCCTCAGAAATGCATTTACAATCTCGCTACATGCAACAACCAGAATGGTTCTTACCATACATGGTACACAATGAGGGATGGTGCAGTTGGTGGTGAAGTGGAACGTTAAGGTACTTGGGTATCATGTGGTACTGTCGGGTCACATTGGTTTACTGGTAAAAATACACTATACAGAATACATATTATAGATGCTGACCCTCTTAATTCAACCTGCTGCCTATATTGTGCATTTAGTTCCACTTCCAACCACAGTTCCAACAAGATTGTAATAACAGATTCATGAGGCTCCCATCTGGTTCAGGCGTGCACTGGGCTGCTCAGTGGAAGGCGCCAGGAAAATGGTGATGGAGCAAGAACAGGGCGGTAAGTCGACCACCCCAATCTCAACTCTGCTACCACTCCATTTGCACCAGGTGAAGGGAGTTAAAATCCCTCCTTATATGTCTGTGTATGTGAATTAATCAGCCAGTGAAAGCTGGCTTTTTGATTTAACTTGTCACTATTGCTCAGACTAGATGTCTGATGTGTCTACAAAGCCAGACTTTAACTCAGTCTGGGCGCTGTTATGTGTGAACACTACAAGTAATAATCAGGCTGAAGCCAGCTATCTTGAGCTCCGAAGGCCCATCATTATATTTTCTGTTTCTCCAGGGTGCAGGTGGAATTCTACGTGAACGAGAACACCTTCAAGGAGCGACTCAAGCTCTTCTTCATCAAAAACCAAAGATCAAGTAAGTGAAATGACCAGGATTGTTGCAGAGAGATAAGTCCAACCAAACTACTTCACACTTGTAAGAAACTCTATCACAATCCACAGAGCAGTCCAGCACGGAATTTTGAAAAAACACTTGCATTTATGTAGTGTCTTAACACGTCTCAGAAACATATTGAAGGAATTCACATACAATGAATTATTTTGGTGAAGTGACTGTAAGAAAAAATGCCACAACCATTTTGCACACAGCAAAACCCCACAGACAGCAATGAGAATAGGGCGTGATTAGCAACACTCTGCAGCCACTTTGAGCGATAACCTCATTAAGGCTCTGCAAATTATTTTAATTTATTGAAGTTAAGTCATTGTGCAATTTCTCAGTTCCTTATGCCAACAATGCCCTCTGTCTGCTTACTGTACCCACTTAAAAAGAAAGAAGAAGGGACATGCATTTATATTATACTCTTGTCACATCTCATTATGTTCCAAAGGGTTTTGCAACCAATTAATTAATTTTAAGGTGGACACGGTTTTTGGGTCATCTGATATCATCAGAGGTCCCAGCCCAGAAGTGATGTCGTCACTTCCTCATATGTTTGCTGCCTTTAACGATCTGTCGGGTCTTTGTGCTTTTTAGACACATCCATGAAGATTAATGGCCAGTTAATCTGTGAAATCTGCTTAACATAAATATTCTGGATGTTTTATTGGTAGTGCTGGCCGTTCAATTGGGTGAAATGCAAATTAATCTTTCTGTGAAAATGGGATGTAAAAGTTCTTTGAAGATCTGTAAGGTAGATCTCATGACAGCCCTTGCTAGTAGCGCAGACAAGGATTGTGTGAAGGAGGATTGGAAGAATGGGCAAGCAGATCTTAGACCTGTTACTCACCTGATTCTTTCTGCCTATTATTTCCTGGCCCGACAACTTTTAGTTCGCTGAGGCCTCTCGCATGAAATGAGTGATAACCTCAGTAAGGCTCTGCAAATTATTTTAATTTATTGAAGTTATGTCACTGTGCAATTTCCTAATTCTTTTTGCCAGGCATGTTTTGCCCATTTAAAAGGGAAGAAGAAGGAACATGCATTTATATAGCACTCTGTCACATTTCAGGATGTCCAAAAGGGCTTTGCAACCAAGGAATTACTTTTAAGGTGGACACTGTTTGTTTTTTGAGAAACACAACAGCCAATTTGCACACAGCAAGGTCCCACAAACAGCAACTAAGATAAAATGACCAGTTACTTTGTTTTGGTAGTGTTGATTTGAGAGATGAACGTTGGCCTGGACACTGGGGAACTCCCTGCTTCTCTTCTATTAGTGCCATGGGATCCTTTGTCCACCTGAACAGATCTGGGTTTAATATCTTGTTGGCACAACTGCACTCCTGACATTGCAGCACTTTCTCAGTACTGCACTGACGTGTCAGCCGACATTATGTGCTCAAGTCATAGAGTGGGGCTTGAAATCAACAACCTTCTAACTCAGAAGTAAGGGTCCTACCCAACTGAGCTAATGCTGGGAAAGGTTCTTTCAGACAGTCTGCTCTTAAATGTACCAGCAACTGCAACTGAGGCCAATTATAGCATATTTCCATTCCCCTGACAAGTTCACGTCAGTTCGCCACAGACCAGGCATGAAACTTGTCCAGTATTGCTCAGCTCCACACAGAGTGTTCCATTTGAACCACCTGGGCAGCTTGTACTGCTGGTGCATTTGAACGACCTGGGCAGAATGTACTGGTGGTTCATGAACCACCTGTGTAGCTCAGTACCTGTCATGAAAAGTGGTTCTGATGGTTCTCCTTTTAATTGAATTCTAAAAGATAGCACATGTTATTCTACATTGAACCTATTAATTTGTCAGACCGGGGGGCAATTCTGTTACATTCTCTCCAGGGAAACACAGAATAAAAAATGCTGAACCTGGTAGGGAAACAGCAGCTATTTAAACAAAAGGGGGGAGGAAAGCAAACTGAAAATGGGAGTGAGGAGGAGGTACAGGTAGAAAATTATGAATTCCAGTGGGAAATGCTGCCAGAAATGGTAACCCCAACCCACTCACTCCATTTAGTGGAGCTATTATTAAAATGAGATAAAGGTTGGACATCAGGTGACACTGTATGTGATAGCCTGAAATTAATATTGCAAAGAAAATTTACTGAATGTAGCTTAAAAAAAATATAAAGTGCAGTCACGGATTATTTGTACACATTTAATTAGGTACTTTGTGATGAATAGCAACCTAATATCGTTCTTTTAAGCCTTGCATATGTAACTTTTGTATTAAAAGTAGGGTATGTTTTTGGAAGGGGAAAAAGACAATCTATAGAACCATTATAGTTGAAAGATTCCAAAATAAAAGGAGAATTTAGATTGCAATAGGGCTCATTGTTTCTGAACTGAAAAAAGTGAATATAATCTACATAAAAAAGAAAATACAGTGGATGCTGGAAATATGAAACAAAATCAGAAACACTCAGCAGGTCGGGCAGCATCTGTGGAGTAAGGTGGGGGGAGAAAAAAGATAACGTTTCAGGGATAACCCTTTTGTCGGAACTATCGCTCTAATATGAAATGAAAGTGGGAAGTGTTGGGCGTGCACATGGTGTCTGAAGGAGAAAGACGGGTCGATGTTTTGGGTGTTAATCCTTCCTCATTCTCCGGTAGCTGCTGAGCGACCCACTGGTCACATGCAGCTTTTTCTGTGTTTATTGGCCAAGTACCTCACCCTAACCCTTCAGAACACACACAACAAAAATGTTAATATTCAGCCCACGTTTAACAATAGACATTGCCCATGAGTCTGTGAGGGTACAGCTTGTAAATGTTTTTCCAGGCATTTCAAGAATACATATTTGTTGACTTGAAATATTAGCGGCTTTCTTCAATATGACTTATGTACATGAACAAAAGGGAAAGAAAATGTCGGGGAAGCATGACTTAAAGGAGACATTATTGATTACACAACCTGCTGAGAAGATACACGTATTCAGAATTAAACTTGACTCTAAGGTTCCCAGGGAAGCTTGATTTTTTTTTTTCAGCAGCGTAGAAAAACAATACTCTTATCAATTGGGTCAGTCTAAAGAAATAAAACTTCTCTAAGTGATGAGCTCCGGTCTAATCCCAGCTGATGTGATGCATGAAATTGGCTGCAGGCTTTCTGAGGTTGGTATGATTTTCACTGGGACCTTTGTAGACATCTCCCTCTGGTGGCTGGTGTGCCTCTCAGTTACACATATACCTAATTTGTTGTACAATTTTTATTCACCATCAGGAATACGTAATTTCAAGAATTTGTGATGTAATTTTTTTTTAAAATTGTATATTTTTTGCACATTTGAATTGCAAAACTTTTCAAAAAGTAACTTGGTTTAACATCTCATCCAAAATTCAGCTCCTCCGACAGTGCAGCACTCCCTCAGTACTGCACTGAAATGTCAGTCTAGATAACTTGTTCAACCCCCGAAGTGGGACTTGAACCCACATCTTTCTGACTCAGAGGAAAAGGTGCTATCGACTGAGCCAAAATGACACTGCATTAATTAAGTAACTCATTGGGAACGGCCCTAAATCAAAGGTGCTGGGTTTTATTTTCATTGCAGGTTTAAGAATACGACTCTTTAACTTCTCCCTGAAGCTGCTCACTTGTCTTCTGTACATAGTGCGAGTTTTGCTGGATCATCCCACAGAAGGAATTGGATGGTAAGTCACTACTGGATTCTTATTAAAGCAGCTGAGATCACAACACGTGTACACCCGTGATTAGTCTCCTCAGACAACGCTGGCAGTGATTCATTCTACAGTTTTAGTGATGTTTACCTCCGCGTGTTCAATCTAACTGTAATAAAAACAATCTGTCAATTTTTTTTGTACTACCAGTGCCATGACCACCGTGGCTGTTTCCTGTCTGCCCTGGGGTTTGACCCCATCTTTTGGGAGCTGCTTAGTTACAACTATGCTCTGTGATCCAGAGCCAGTGATGTCGAACTGGTGGGTTACTTAGGGCATCAATTGACTGATCCTTTAAATTTTAAAATCTAAGGAGGAATAAGGTTCATGAAAATGGTATATCTTTACATAGAATTACAGCACAGAAACAGGCCATTCGGCCTAATAGATCTATGGCGGTGTTTGTGCTCCACATGAGCCCCCTCCCACCTTACTTCATCTCAGCCTATCAAAAAATCAATATAATATATTTAAAATCTTCGATCTATTTGCAGTTCCTGTCTACAAAATCCTACTTCCTGTCGTCAGTTTTTCCATTATGAATTCCTATGTCCACATTTATAATGGAAATTGCCCATTTAAACTTTCACACTGTAATAACACTGTCCCAACTGCAGTGGCACTGTAGCCACTGTTTTGCATCTCCCTGCTCCTCGGCCTGTTCTCCAGAGAAACCCTCTAGGCTCCAGTCAGCTCATCTTCTCCGCTTCCCAAATTGCCGTCCGTTTTGCTATTTAGCAATAAATAATAAAATTAAATCAGGATAGAATGTATGACTTCAAAACGAGGACTGAAATATATCCAGGCACCCAGGTCCAATTATCCACTGAGCTCTAATGCTGCTTCTCCAGAGGACTACACTTAGTGTACAACACCATGGAAAATTAATGTGTGTGTAATTTTAAAAATATAATTTGCAGCCCCTTTAGGTAGAGGAACCTATAGATTATATTTTGCAAAAACTTAAATGTTTAAGGGTGCATTTACACTATTATGACCACCTCAACAGGCCAACAGGCCTCGGCTTGACTGCTGATCAGAAAGACGGCTCCTCCAATAATGCAGCACTCCCTCAGTGGTACACTGCAGTGCCAGCCCAGATTATGTGCTCAAGTCCTGTAGTGAACCCAACAATGAACAATTCAGTGAAAAGTGAACGGTTCAAACAAAAAGCAGTTTTTCTGTTGATATCTGTGTTGATTTTAGTTGCAAAGTAATGTGGATGAAATAATATAACACACTTTGATTCCATTTATAAGCCTTCATGTCGAGGCTATTTGCAGAATTTTACATAAATCTCAATTGAGACAAAAGCAGAGATTGCTGGAAGTGTATGGCAGGCTCTGGAAAAGAAGAAATAGTTTAACCTTTTGGATCAGACCCTTCGTTGTGCGATTGAAAGGTCACAGTTGAAATACGAGCGTATCTTTCCCTTCCAGATGCTCACTACAAGAGTTTTTCCTGAAATGGCTTCAGGTTTTTGTTTGCCTTTCCTGAGAGATTGAGTGACTGGGGTAAGCGGGTCGATTGTGTACGTGGCTGCACCATCTCTAGATGAAGTGGATTTGATGGTCCAGGTGGTCTTCCCTTGTCCATTTTTTCTCCATATGTTCAACCTACTGCGCACCTCGACCACTTTTTTTTCTTTATATTTTATATTTCCAACTTTCGGAGTTTCTCCACGAGAGCTTGTAAAATGAGTAAAACAAAAAGCAGGGTGCCACTTATCGTACACTTGCCCGGGAAATTGTTCATCGCTGCGCCTGTTTTTTGGTTGAAAAATTAAGGTTGGGGATACCAATTTTGGATTGCAATCTCTCATGCCTGATCTGTCCTGGAAGTGCGCTGGCTGTCAATTTGGAAGCCAGCGACATCTAAATGTGCAGGGCACTTGCCTGAAACAGGTGCTAGGCACCTTGAATATGCAAATCGAGGTTCGAACACCGTTTTAGGACCCTGATGGAAAATTGGTCATCAACTGGGTGGAACTTGCGCCGTGCATGGCTTCAGCTGCCTAGGCCCTAAAGCTCTGAATTTCCCTTCCTAAACCTCTCCGCCTCTCTAACTTTCCCTCTCCTCCTTTTAAGATGCTTCTTAAGACCTACCTATTTGACCAAGCTTTTGGTCACCAGTATCTCCTTATGTGGCTCGGTGTTAATTTTTGTCTGATTACGCTCCTGTGAAGCGCTTTGGGACATTTTACTACATTAAAGACGCTATATAAATGCAAGTTGTTGTTGCGTGCTCCACCCAGTTGTTCCAGGTCATCACCAGCCTAACTAGCGGTCCTTAAAGGGACCACTGGAGACTGCCCACAAAAAAGGTAAGTCAACATTTTGACAGTTTCAGTTCTGTACAGCCAGGAGGAGCAGGAGTGCTGCCGACCCGGGCTTGCCGTTCAGTGAATTAGACGGATTTACTTGCAAGCCCTGAGATGATGCTGTGCGATACGAGTACCGACACTTAAGGGCTGATTTTTTGGTTGGGCACTGCAAATATAATAGATGGAAAATTAGGTGCTGTGGGACCACGATTTTCTGACCTGCGCTCCCTGCAAGCGCCATTCCCTGTCAGGAGCTCCTGATAGGGGAATCAGTCCTTTAATATATTTCACTGAAATTCCACTCTGCTGTTTCAGTGATGACTTTAACCCATCTATTTTAAGTAGGTTAATGCCTCCCAAAAGGAGTGAAGAGAGGGATTTCAAACGAATGTTTGTACACCAGCATCCCAAGGTGTAATTTCACGGCGTGAGTGTATGTTGAAAAGACTTTTTTTTAAAAAAAACAGAATTCTGCATGCTCTGTGCTGCAACATGAGAAAATGAAAAGGGTTTAACACCCAAGAAGTAAAAGATAATCCATAGGGAAAGCAGGATTCATGCTTTGTTTTATCTAGCCCATTCATCGAGAAGCCATGAGTGCAATCGACTGAGTGCACTATCTTACCTATTATGTATTTTTTTTTATTGTCAGTGTAGTCTGATCAGTTTAACCTAGGGAAATTCTGGCCACAAAATTGTAAACTACCTTTAGGGATGGTTGACATAAGTATCTGCCTATGATCTTGAAACTATTTAGGAACCCCGCTTTCCTTGATCTTGTCTACTCATAATAAAAAAGTTGAATTAATACAGCATTTATCACGCCCTCAAGATGACCCAGAGTATTTCACAATCAATGAATTACTTTAGAAGTGCTTTGTAGGCAAATGCCAATGTGGGATCTTGCTTTGCACAAGAACAGCAATGAGATTAAAGACCAGTTAATCTGTTTTTGGCAGTGATGATTGAGGGAGGAATGTTGGCCAGGGCATCAAGACAACTTCCCTGCTCTTTTAATAGTTCCGAGGGATCTTCTATACCCACCTGAACAGACAGACAAGGGTCTCTGTTTAATGTCTCATCTGAAAGACGGAACCTCTGACAATGCAGCACTCTCTCAGTTTTGCACTAAAGTGTCAGCCTAATCCTGCAGAGAGGCTTGAATCCACAACCTTCTGAATTAGGCAAGAGTAGTGTCACTGAGCTAAATTGACACATGACCTTATAGGGGCCTGTGGCTTTGTTGAGGTTTTCTACCTTGCTAAAGCCTCCAGAGCTGAAGTAATCTATGCCGGTCCTACCTAGGAATAAGGTCCAATTCTAAGCGGATTTGAGTTGAACCAATTTCCGCACTTTTTGACTTTTTCTCTTTATCAATTTCAAATAGTTGAGATCCTTTACGTATTCACATGTATCTATAACTGCTTTATTTTACATCTAGGGAAACTTCATACTCAGCGATTTGAAAAACACGAAAGTACAAAGTCTGAAATGAGAATTTACATTCCTCGGACATCGTTGAGCTGCACTCTCTAATTCCTTTTGCTGCCACAGCCCCAATTTAAAAAAAAATTCCTATTGGCAAACAGTCAGTTAGATATAATGAAAGACGAGCTCAGCATGAAATATCTGGCTAAAAGATTTCATTCGCACACAAATCAGCTGCAGCGAAAGGCACAGTGCGTGACTTTCTAAAACTTTTCTCATAACAATTAGACTGCATCATACAAGGGTCCAGGCAGAGGGATCGGTAGCATCTCCAGAATATGGCCTTGATGGTTGTTAGAAGCACACAAAGGCTTGGGGAAAGTTCTGTTGGGGTATACAGTGCAGTTACACTATTTTGGGACTTCATTTGTTGTAGCATTCAGCTTTGATCTATGGTAGACTTTGTTGGGGGGAGATTTCCACTGTTGACAATAAAATTGTGTACTGTATTCTTTATAAAAACAGTAACCTTGGAAATCCCCCTGCCCCCTCATTATGTGAAAAATGGCACATTGCCTTTTTTGGCTCAACCATTTTCTGGGCCTGCTAACTTCTCTCCTTATGGGGATTGTTTTGACATTTGAAGGAAAGTGTAGAAAACAGTTATGGTAACGCAATAGCATGAATCGAAGGTACAGTTCAACTCTTCATCAGCACTTGTCTGATCCAAGCACTGAACTCTAATGTAGTAAATCCACTTGATATTCACTCCCATTATTAAGAAATCCAGTGTAGGGGCGTTCAACCTTTTTTGTCTTTGTGGGCCACATATTTGCACACTTCGAAATTTAGTGGATTGAATTTCTGAGACAGCCATGTGTGGGAGCTGAATTAATATCATGGAATGTACAGCCATCAGTGTTTTAATAATTTCATGAGTCCTGTATAAGTTCAACTCCGTGAAGCTGTCAGGCTTAGTAACTCCTCTCAGTTTGTTTCCCCAATGATGTATCTTCTGAACTGGTTTCGATCGCCTGAAGGGGATCGGAGAGGAATGTTCCAGAACTTTTTTCTTCCCTTAATGGCCCTGGGTTTTTCTCTTTTTTTTTTGCCTCTCCCAGGAGATCACATGGCTGCGGCAGGGGGTTGGGGGCTGGTAGAATGTGTCTAATCAGGATGCTCCAGCCATCATGAGTGTGGGGCAGGCTTGATGGATCAGCTGGTCTTTTCCTGCCCATCAGTTTTGTATGTTCATATGTATCACTCGCCAAACTGGAAACCAAATCGATTAGCTTACTTGTAGGTTATCCATAGGGTGCTGAGACTGGGGGTCTGCTCTAATTCAATATATTAATGTGCAGCATAATATTTTTACTGGCACTTAAAGCATTGGTGTAGAAATTATGAAAGGAAATCAAAACAAAGTAAAGGTTGAATTTAAAGCCGTGCCAGATCAAGGTGAGATTACCCGTGTGTGTGTGAAACCCCAATTTCAAAATGTACTTCAAAAAATACATGTGATATTTTCCTCTTGAGCCACACTGCTTCAGCAGCAGTCTTTAAACGTTGGTTTCTGTATTACACAGTATACTTTAAGTGCTACAGGCAGCAATCAAGTCCAGCATCAGCCATCTCGCCTGGTTTGCATTTATAATGACAATCTTCTGCAGCACGTATGCATTAAATTTCAGTTCTTTTCTGTGTGCTGAGAGCCGAGCAGGGGTTCAACAACAGCACTTTCCATGGTTCAGATTGGATTAAACACACCACAGGCTTCTGTGTACTGATGGAGGTTCCTTTATTGATGATCACAAGCTACGGGCAGACGTTATCAGACATCTCTATGAAAGCGTAAAGTAGAGATAATAAACCTTTAAAAAGGAGTAAGATGTGCGCGATCAGCTTCCATATGTACACCAATGACCTCTGACTTAACTATCTGCTACTATCTTTGATTGTTCAACTGTCACCACCTGCCCCACTATCACCCGCCCTCCCCATTATCACCATGCTTCCTTGTTACTATGCTGTCCCGTTGTCGACGCACTGTGTTACTGTTGCCTGCACTTCCGCTGTCACTGCACCGTCTGACTGTCGCCAGACCGTCACCGCGCTGTCTCGTTGTCAATACGTCTCCTGCTGTCACTGCCCTGTTGCGACTGTCACTGTACTGTCCAGCTGTTGTTGTGCTGTCACCGTGGTATCTCACGACCACTGCACTGTCCTGCTGTCACTGTGGTGTCTGACCATTGTCACGCTGTCTGTCTGTCACTGTGCTGTCTATCTGTCGCCATACTGCCTTAATGCTCGCCCACCATCAACTTCTAAATGAGTTATAACTTTCTTCAGTTCAAAATTGACCAGATGGAAACCATCCTGTTTTCCTCCCCCCAATAATGTTGTGTCTTAGTGGCTGATGTCATCTACAGGTGGCAGAGCCTTTAGACCTATGTCCCTGCACTCTGGAATTCTCTTCCTAAAACTGGTTGGGATTCAGCTAGAGCATTGTGTCCAATTTCGGGCACCATATTTTAGGAAGGATGTCAAGGCCTTGGAGAGGGTGCCCAGGAGATTTACCGGAATGATACCAGGGTGAGGGATTTCAGTTAGGTGGAGAGACTAGAGAAGCTGTGATTATTCTCAGAACAGGGAAGGTTATGGGGAGATTTAATAGAGGTATTCAAAATTATTAGGGGTTTTGATAGAGTAGATAGGGAGAAACTGTTCCCACTGGCAGGAGAGTTGGAAACCAGAGGACACAGATTTAAGATAATTGGCAAAATTACCAGAGGGGAGATGAGAATTTTTTTTTACTCAGCAAGTTATGATCTGGAATGCACGGCCTGAAAAAGTGATGGAAGCAGATTCATTAGTAACATTCAAAAAGGAATTGGATAAATACTTGAAAAGGAAACATTTGCAGGGTTATGGGTAAAGAGCAGAGGAGTGAGACTAATTGGATTGCTCTTTCAAAGAGTCGGCACAGGCACAATGGGCCAAATGACCACCTTCTGTGCTGTATGATTCTACAATAAACCTCTCCACCTTAGTACCTATCTCCTCACCTTCAAAAGCTTCCTGAAATCCTATCTCTCCAGCTACACATTCAGTTGCCTCCATTTAATTTCTCTGTACTACTTGTTCCTTGTGAAGTGCCTTGGGACATTTCATATGTGAAAGGGCTCATACAAGTACTTTTATGGTTTACTGATGCTGCTTTCTGCCTCTTTATGCATTTTCTCTTAGCTGGGGATGTCCAAAGCAGAATTATTCTTCAAACCCATCATCCAATGCAAGAATCAACTTGTAAGTATCCTTCTGTAAAGGAATGTACGTAAACCAGATTTTGTTTTTGGTTGGGTGAGGGGAGGGGGAGAAGAGAGAGGGAAAGGAAATCTTAAAATCTTATGGCACATTTCTGATTTGGAAAGTCAACAAGAATAAATCTCCAGTGACATTTTATATTCACAGAAAACTGACCGGTTTTATCTCAAATTCTGCTTTTCACCCCTTCTTTTAGAGACATAGGATATAATTTCCTCTATTCACTATTTTTAAGATGTGGAGATGCCGGTGATGGACTGGGGTGGACAAATGTAAGGAATCTTACAACACCAGGTTATAGTCCAACAGTTTTATTTGAAAATCACAAGCCTCCGAAAGCTTGTGATTTTCAAATAAAACTGTTGGACTTATAACCTGGTGTTGTAAGATTCCTTACACTATTTTTAAGCAAGTAAAAGATATGAATTAGAGTGGGGAACATCAGTTTATGCTTAGGTCTCCCTTTTCACAAAAAATATAAAACAAAGGAAAATATACCCTGTGGTACGCAGTTCTGTGCATACAATTAAGACTGCGGCTAGTGCGGTTATTGTTCAGCCAGTATTGGAACTTGAGCTCACAACTACTGGGCTGTAAAGTGAAATTCTTATTTGCTGTGCAACTCCCTACTTTATAAGGAGAAAACAGCATTCTTTCATTGCAGCCAATACCTAATTATTTTTGATTATCTGGTAAGTTTGAGTTACTGCCTTATGTTGAAATGAAAAGACTTAATTAAACTGTTCCTAACCCCAATCAAGCCCAACTCTTGTCCATCATGCACCAATTCTTCAGCCATGCAGCCTAGTTCTAGACCTCTTCGTCTCATGAAAGTGGCAACGCATCACCTGCCCTTTCATTTTCCCTTTCCATGTTCCCTCCCAATGCATATTGGCTGAGGAAACCCACAAACTGCTTTAATGCAGCAGTGCACCAGCCCAGTCCAACACCAAGCAGTCCAATGTTGCTAAGACGAGCTCATTTTTAGAATATTTATTGGTAGAAGTAGCTCAGGTGGCAACAGAATAGCAGAGGGAGCAGTTGCCATTTTTGTTGCCCCATACCTTCAGAAGACCAGACTTCAGATTTACCCTTGATCATGAATGTTGTCAGTTCTGCATCCTCTTTAGCCTCGTAATGGGAGCAGAGCTAAAATGCATGTGCAAATGAACTGAATAATTTAGTTTGATGGATGTGAGGACTTTGGTACATTTTCAGCTTTTAACCTCATGATTGTAACACCAAATTATTGAGATACGTAGGATGTCCACAGAATTGGAAGATTTATAATGTCACTTAGAAGTGAAATGTAATGTTTCTGAATGAATGGTTGAGCATGACTCAGATATTTGAAAGGTAGATTCAACTCTTTTGCTTGCTTTTTTTTTTGTTATTTACAGGGCACCTATACTTTGGGTAAACAGAAGTTTGCCACTGTGGGGAATTCAGGTGGGTGAGAAAATGCAATACAAGAAAATGAAGACTGCATTCGGCGTTTTAGGGACGATTATTTTTGTTCTCTGTATCAAAAGTGCAAATGGATTCTTTTCATGAAAGTTGGCCCAAGCCTGTATGTTGTAATTCTGTTTGTCTTAAATGGATTGTATTTTGGGGTGGAATATGTTGCTGGAATCAGCAATTTACTAAGTTCTGCATTCATCATCAAGAGCTCATTAACCATTCTTAAAGCATGTTGAGCTGAGATTATGTTTCGGGCAAGTGATTTGGCAAGATGTGACAAATCCCATGAATTTCTACATTTACCGTATGTATGTCGTTTGCTGCCCAGTACTGCAATTTCGCTTTAAAAATCTCTGAGACAATGAGTTCTCTGAGTGGATCTGAGCAATAGTGAATCAGTTGTCTTAATCATGTTGTGCAACATGCTCATCCGGCAATCCATGCTTCCCAAGGGAATGACTGTCTTACGACTGATGGAAGGGCAGGCAATAATGTACTTGCACAACAGGACCGCAAGCCAAAAAGCTATGATATAAGTTCATAAACTGTGAGCTAACGTGCGCTCTATAGTACTTTTAGTCAAGCCCCTCATGAGTCAAATGTGAACACCATCTCATGGGAAGATGAGCAGATTACAGGTGTATCATCAATGGAATTTTTGAGACAGACCCAACTCCCACATGAAAACGCAAGACTGATTTGTAGCAGTATTTAAAATGGTGTTGGCAATGAAGTCTACTGTTATATTGACCAGATTTATTCATTATTACCTTTCTCACATTTAACATTTCTCCACCCTTATTTAAATTACTTTTTCTCCTTTTATACAGCTCCATAACAGGCACTGCTGCCTAAGTCGCCCTTGAGCCCACTGCTGGCAGATGCCTGGTCATGGTACTGGATTATTCACTTGAGGATGTCTCCCCCTGTAGGAAAACACTTAACCCATTACACTTTCCATCCACCTACATTTTCTGCTATTGTCTGGCTAGAATTTCCTTCTTGTGTTGTATTTATCCCACTGGGAGAGCCACGGTGGCTATATGCCTTAATCCCTGGTCTAAATGTAAAGTATGGAGGCATTTCTAGCCACATACAGTGGGGGGTGTCAGTGCTGGAAATGGAACACTGTTCCACTTTTTCTTGTACAAATGTTGCCAGCATCAAACACTCGCCAGCTGGTTCTCATAAGTTAGGTACAGCATGAAGCCCCCTTCCCTCTAGAAATATGCTTTACCAAATCTCAAAATAGCAACCCCTCACTATATCAATTCCCACACTAGCCCATCATTAAGGCGGCCTGTTGGTCTGGCTATCTATCTTAAAGTCTCGTTCCGATTGTCAATTAGTGCCACATTTAGAGGCAGTTTACAAGGAATTTGTTTGAGGGTGCCCAAGATAGAAGTTGCATAGCAAACCCATTAATCTGGACTGGATTCAAATCCAGGTGCCAGTGGTGAAAGAACAGACTGTTAACCCACTCAGTCCCCCATTCATTTTTTTCCCCATAAGGACACAACACAGATAATTAATTATTGTGACCATTATAAGGACATTGTTAGCTCTGCCATTCTCTATCTCTTTCCCCACCCTTCCTCGTAAAATTAGGCACAGCAGAGTACAATCTTATACATTTGAACAAACTCCATTTTAATTTTTAAAATGTTGTATGTGCAATGTGTAGGAAATTTTGAGGAATCCTCTTAGGAACAGACTTCATGAGGGTGAAATTCTTTCTGTTAATTTTAGTGAAAAAGTTGACGTGGGTACAAAGTGGGATTTTTCTTTTAGCTTTACACAAATAGGAAAAACAAATTCATTCTTAAACGTAACATTCACATTTTATTCCTTTAATCTCTATAGGTTACAGTGGCCTTAATTAGCTTTCTGGAGACCATGCTCCTCACATACTTAAGCTACAAGGTAAGAATCCATATTATTAACAGTCAAAAGTTAAACCCTTTTTGAAAGGTAAATGTCATAAACTGTTCTAAGCTCAACACTGATGATTTTTTTTGCCTATTAATTATATAAGGATCACCATTGAGGGTTTGATTGCATGTTCACCTTTGTTGCAGATTTAATGTTTCATAATCCATTCTTCGGCCCTCGAGAGCTAAAGTTCAGACCATCCGAACCCCTTCCTTCACAAACGTAAATTTTTTTTGAAGCATTTTTCTTGGTGCCTGATGTCCAGTACCAGCAGGCCCTTTGCTGCACATTTTCCAGTGCTATAATGTCCCTTTTGTAATATGGTGGCCAGAACTGCTCATAGTCCTCCTATGAAGACTGAGTAAGATGGTGATGTAATGTTTCCCTCGGGGTAGCTTGTGCTGTAATGGATTGAGATTAGAAAAACTCACTGTCAGCATTTAGAGAATTGTAAACAATTTTACAACACCAAGTTATAGTCCAGCAATTTTATTTTAAATTCACAAGCTTTCGGAGGCTTCCTCCTTCCTCAGGTGAACGAAATGGGACAGCATTTAGAGAGGTGACAATCATTCTATTTGTCCTGGCAGGATTCAAAACTAGATCTCAGAAGAGTTCCAATAAATGGTACCAAAGTGCAGTCATTTATTCTTTTATCAGATTTGTTTAAACTTGTTATTTAGAGAAGCTGAACTTTTTGTGAGAACTAGTTTAGAGCAACTATGGGAAACATGCAAAAGGTCATTACTGCAGCCCACACTTACTGAATAGAAGAGAAATTGCTGACCCAGAATATGTCCTGGCTGGAGGCGAGATATGATAAATGTCTGCAAAAGTCAAGCCAAATGAACTGCTCCAGGAGTAGAGGCAAACGTGATTGTGAGTGGCCTCACAAGTGAATACACTTGTCATATCTCACTGCTGATTGTATGCTGTTCACACAACATTTTTGACATTTTAAAAGGTATTTTATTCATTTTGATGAGAATTCTGAGGATAGAAGGCTCATTAGTACTGTACATCAACTGTATTTCACTTTTTTTAGAGGCAACCAGCAATACAGTCCTAACATATCAATTATGATGCTGCTGTGATGCTTTAATCTCTCTCTCACATACCACTGTCTCACACTTTCATTCTCTCCCCTCCTCACATTTTCGTTCTCTCTCTCTCTCTCTCTCTCTCTCTCTTTCTTTCTCTGTATAGTCCTCTTGCTGATTCCCCTCGTCTGCCTCTTCCTCTCTTGCCCTCATTTTCTCTTTTCACCCCCCCCCCACCCCACATTTACTCCCAGTTAGTTCTGCTTGTGCACCATCCTTACCGAAGTGAGCAGGCTAACTGTTCCCAGATTATCACCAATGCCATTTTGAAACCAGTTTCTAGGAAGTATATGGATGCCCTTGCTGGCTTTACCACACTTTCCAATAAGAGTACATACACTGTTAGTTCTCCCCTTGTTATTTCCTGCCAGCCATGTGTTTCATATAGCTGGCAGGGCGGGGCCAGTTGCCTGTTTCTTGCCCTTGGTAATCTGTTTTTCTGCCTGCTACCAGAAAGCATGTAAGAGCAACAGAGTTTTAAGAGGGAGATGTCACCACTCACTGCTTCTCTGTACACCCCAGTTGAGAATTGAAACTAACTGGTTCCTCCAGTCTACGGGGAAACATGCTGGTGCTCCAATTTTTTTTTCTTACTAATGCCACTGGTGGTGCTTTGAATTAATTTCCATATCACAATTTTTGGGTAATTTGCACCTCTCGTGCAGATGGCCTGAAACTGCGATAATTGTTAAAATATTGGCCCAGAACTTGCTGTCAAAATAACGGTGAAGCTAACGGCGCTCACTGTTACTTATGCGCACATCACACAGCAACTTCAGACAAAGGCAGATGCGCCGTTAAACGTGAAAATACAGAAGTTGCTGTCCAAGATGCGCCGCTCTGCCATTAGCTTCGCGCAAACAGCATCTCGCTGTCTGACCACCATTCAAATGCATTGGATGGCGTGAAGTTCCTGTACTTGCCTGCTAGATATGAACTAAACTCACTATGGAAAGTTAGGACTTGTCCATTTCAGTCTAAGTACCCTTTTTAACAGCGTGATGTTAATTACTGCCAAACAACCCCTCTGGCACTGAAAATTAACTATTACAAGTGTGGTGTCTCATTCCTTCAGCTTTTCATTGTTGTTGGAGATTTGAAAAAAAAGTTTAAATTAAAAAATTTTTTACTTTTACTTTTTTTCTCTCTCAATCCAACCTTTCTCTCCTTTATTTCTCTCTCTGTACCTGATTTGACATTGACTTCATTATTCTAGCTTACACTTCCTGGTTCAGACTCTGCGCTGTTCATTTCACTATCCTTCAATCTGTTTGGTTAAGGAGATACACAGTTGCTTGCCCTGTTCACACAGATCCCAGATGCCCTGTAGGGGTCGCCGCGCTGTTTCCATCTCTCACATCCAGCAACTTGCAGTGCAAAGTCTCATGGAAATTCAACAGACAAGGACAAGTCGAACTAAAGGCGGGCGCCATTCATTGACCGGCTGCAGCAAATTCTGGGCCGATATTGTTGCATTTTGCTTGCTCGTTTCAATGTTTACTAAACCACAGGTTGAACTCAATACGTCTTTATGACCATTTGTAAATAGAAGTTGACTTTCTCTAAATTCTGGTGTGTAACTCACATTTTTTTACGTCCTCTAAATATGAGACAGTGAATTATTCACAAGTAAGACTTATGCAAGCACTACTGATCCATTGCCCAGGATCTGGTTCAATGATGTAAACTCTTGTCAGCCAGTAAGATTGCAAGAATTCAATAAAGGATACATTTTTGATTTCAAAAGCTAGGTATAGTGCAGGCCTTCACCAGGATTGAAAAGAGTAGGAGAGAAGATGAGTTGCATTGAGAAGTAGTAAGGCAGCAACAGGCTTGGGTTTTAAAAGTTCTAGGTGGAGGGAAGACCAAAAGGGGATAAGACATTCCAGTTTTGAGACCCTGGAGAAAAAAACAAGTTTGGATAGGAGGCAGCGAGATGAGTCTTGGTTTCAACACAGGTGAGTGACCCAACACATTTTATGCTGATACATGAAACATCAGATGACAGGAGAAGAACTTGAAGCAGAGGGAACAGGCAGATTGGGCAAACGGAGACAGATGCAGCAGGCAGAAGAGGGGAAAACAGATCATCTGTCCCACTGGGCAAGTATTCTTGTTACGTCAGAAAAGGATTCCCATAGTATATTGCAATGTATTATTCTCTTTTGCTATGTTTTGCAAGAAATGGTTTTGATTTTCCACATGAGGAAGGAAAGGAACAATGTTTTCTGGATTCTGCCAAGGAATCATAGATGTCAGCAGCAAGAACGGAAGGGCCCTTCTTTACATTCAGATGTGTTGATTATTTAAAGAGCAAATTACTGCAAAGAGCCTATCTCTATCTTTGGCATTCTTAAGTTATTAATTACAGGTACTTTGAGATCAAACCGCAGTTTAGATTTAAATAACTGTTAATTAGATAGAAAAGGTAAGGGAAAGGGATATAGGAGGTATCGATTCAGATCTACTGTGCTCTCAGTTGAATAATGTCCTTTGAAACAACTTTAAACTGCTTTCACAAAATTGGATACAAACTATTATGTCTTTCACTTTAAGAATGGGCACATCTCAACTTGTGCGCTGGGGTGCAAGATTGGTAGTTGGACTTGGTAGTTGGTAGTTCAACAAACTGTTCGACTCCTTACAAAGTCACCTCTTTAAGACTATAAGAAAGTATGGAATGAGAAAAGGCCATTCAAACTATCAATCCTACACACAATTTTCCCCCTCATGAGACTGGAAATTACTGTTGGTAAAAATAATGGGCAAAACACATTCATGTCTCTGCTGTTTTATTGGAGGTGTTAATTTCCTTAAAATCAATGGGTTAATACCTCTTTTAAACTAGTGGAAGGAGGCATGTTGTACAAACGCATTTAATGTTCATTTGCTAATAATAGTAAGTTCTAGCCTATAGTTTTCATCCAATTTATTTAATTTGCAGAGGGAAAGTTATGGAAAATTTCTTCCTGACCATCGAAGATATTAAGCGAAGCCTCAGAATTTCTAAGTAACTTTGCAACCTACATTATTCAACCCTGTCTGGTGATATTTCCTTGATGCCAGCAGCATGGAGCAATTGACAGTCTTTTGTCTCTCCTTATCCATGTAAAACTCAATCCCTGTCTTAATCAATATTCATCCAGCCCTCTCCTAAAATTTGGCACTTATACATTTGCTGCCTCAGAGTTTGGATCGTGAGAGAGTGAAGTCCTTGAGCCAACTTCTTGCATTTGAGTTGCTGAAACCCAGCTCCCTTATTCCCACAGCAAAATTGTAGACCCACATTTTCCCAGATCTGCAATTCTGCTATTGGAATAAAGATGCTGGTTTTAGCAATGTAACTGCAGGGAGCTGGTGCAAGGATTTCACTCTCCTTTAATCTGGTTCCCAGAAGCAGCAAATCCCAAGCGGTTATTAAACTGGCTTTGATGGGAGTCTATTCAGCATACTATACTATATCTCTTATATTCCTCATCCCATTCTATGCTCCATCTCTTACATACCACAATTGCTTCTTTCACCAAAAAACTATCTAGCTGCCTTCCAAATTTGTCAACACTAACTGCCTCCATGAGCAATCTGTTCCACACACTGTGTACACAGTACTTAAATCGAAACTGTCTGTTCATCTTACCTCTTCTGAGCAGGGTTCCTGCCCCCTGGTTACTCCATTTTTGGTTATGTCAAACAATTTATTGCTTGAGGCTAGTTATTTTTTGTATGTCGGACTTTCCAGTTCAGTACTCACAATCCAAGTGAAATAACTTCTTACATTTACATTCTCCGTGCACCTCAGCATTTTAAATGCCTGGATTTTTTTTGTCTCTTAATCCTCCTTGACCTCTCGTACTTCCCTCAAAAGCACCTACTTTTGAGGGAACAACTGCTCATCTTAGTGTTAATACTGGGGGGGGGGAGCAATGCACCCAATCTTGAAATCATTGCCTTTGCCTGACTTGCAGCCAATGGTTCACTTGTTGCGTTTGCAGTTAAATCAGTGAATTCTCCTCGTACTGCAGGCAGCTGCCCCATCAATCACCAAGCTCTGCACGGTGCAGGAAATTTGAATGTGCTAGTAATCGCAAAGGCAGATAAGCAGACCACTGAAGACAAGTTCCAGCAACAAGCCAATGAAGGAAAAGCACTCTGAGATTGTTTTCTCCAGATTTAAAGCTGCTCAGACTGAGATTAGTTGTTTTTGTGGAGAGCACGGATCGAATTTGAAACCTTTCTGCTCTGAATGGCTCACCAGTCGCTGCACTACCAAATTATATATTCGGAGGGCCAGTGTTGAAATTTTAAAGTGAATCACCACAATACGTTGGATACTTTAACACCACCATATTATGTGAAATGCACAAGAAATTCTGTTCTGCAGGATAAAATATCAAATTCATTTGGCTGTTTTAGAACCAAATATCACTGTTACAAGTGAGTCAAGATGCTGGGGTTAGCACTGTATTTCTGTTGCGAGTTGGAAAGAGGGAGAAGTAGTTTTGGCCACAATATTAGCCCCCTTATTATGATACATCTTGGAATACACAGGAGTCTGACACTTTCAATTTATCTTGCTTAAATTATCTCAGCTCCAGTTGCTTGGAGCAACTATAAAAGCTCGGTACTAAGAGTAGCGCTATGTCCTGGCAGTAAAATTAAAACAGTCCAGTGTAGAACCAAAATAATGAATTAATCATAAGGCATGTTCACCGATCCCGTGCTGCTCAATGGGGTGCTGCATTTGAACAGAGCACAGGTCGGAGAATCGGCACTATAGTGTTTTGTAGCGGCATCAGCGAATTTAGCCTTGACAGAAATGATATATTGAATTTCAACGGTTGGAGAAGGCGAATCCAAAACATGAAATTGCATGAACGTTTGTTAATTGATGGCATTTTGATCTTTGCAGGGGAACATTTGGGAGCAGATTTTCCGAGTATCATTTATCCTTGAAATGATCAACACTGTTCCTTTCATCATCACAGTAAGTCATTGCAAAACATTTACCTCTGCTTTTTTTTAAGCCAAGCATTACTTTTGGCTCAGCTACTATAATATTTGAAAATTGCAGCTGTTGACGTAATTACTATTGGAAAAAGCTTAATTAAGTCTCAATTTTGTAGGTTTGTCACAAATCTATGTGAAATAAGTGTGATCAGTCTTAATCCAGCCCCTGGATTGGCGCACAGTTTAAAAAAAAACTTCCCCTAATTCAAAAATAATTTGCATTAAATTGGGAATCTCACTCAGAGATACCAACGAATTACTGGTGTCGGAAAAAGGAAAAACGTCACGCTGGTGCATTAAGAGGTGCTTTTAGGTTGTGGCTGAAGCTCATCGGTGGGGTGGAATAGTGGTTTTATTCTGCACCTGACTGCTATGCTTGATCTATGGGTGTTGATTCTGATATCGACTGCCCAAAATGGAAAGCTTTCCTTTGCTCAACACCAACATCCCTTGCCTTAATTGCAAAACTTGTTGAAGATGGTACAAGGCATTGGCAAGTGAAGAGGGGGGGAGAATACAGATTTCAAATTTTACTAATCAATTGCCATAACATGGGGATATTTCATGTACAGTTTATTTCATGTAAAAGGGGATCCTTGCCCCGATTCTCCAAATAAAAAATTGCTTCCATAGGTGCAGGATTGAGTTTGAATGTTGCTGTCTCTTCCTGCCCAAGTCCTAATGACATATGGGGACAGTATCACCATGTGAGAGAGTTCTCATCTACACTCAGTTCCAGGAGCAGTTAGGTGCAATACCTTCTGAAAATCTTAGCCACACTAGATTTTGTGGCAAGTTCTATCTGCAGAAGATACTGTATCTACCACAGATCAATTTAACTTCCATATTTCTACCTTGGCTTTTATTAAAATTGAGATTTAGAAACTATCAATTAGTAGTGCTAGATATGTTTGGTGATGTAATAGAACCATAGCACGATCCTCTGTTTGACTGTAATGAAATGTTTTGAAAGGCATTTTACCATAGCAGCAAAGCTCTTGAAGTATCAGTTGCAAAGAGCTTTTCAAGAATCCAGTAATCTGTGTGAATCTGGACACTTCAGTGTATGTGAGCCAGCTGTGTTCAGTAGGCAGATGTAAATGTCACGCATTTAGTATCCCAATCTGATCATCTATATAGCAACTTGAATCGTAGTAACTATAATTGGTGGTTTTTGTGTCCAGTCAATCACGGTAATTATGCATGGTCTCAGATATTGTGAATCAAGATAAAATTTATAGCAGTCATGTTTGGACTTCTTATGATTTCAGTAGCTGAAACATGCTGTCTAATGCTGCTGATGTCTTCCATTCAAGGATAGATTAAGTGCGCAGCATCCTAAGTAGAAAGCATTTGGAATAAATTTAACAAGAACCTGTTTTGTCACCACTGCTCTTTCTATAAATCTATCAATCCTAAATAATTATCATTCATTTTAATAAATTTTCCATTTTTTTTAATGAAGTATTGTTTGGAAAGTTAGCTGTGTTGCCTTCCTTGGGGAAAATGGCCTGGAAAAAGTTACTGAGCCCAGTAGAGAGTGAGAGCAAAATTCACAATCAGTACAGATGCAGTTTTCAACCCTCTGGATACTTCAGTTTCAGCTGTGAATGTTTGTTCAGGCTCCTCATAAAGTAAGGGCTGGTAATTCCTACCATATGTGACACTGAAAGGATCCATTACAGAGCTCTGAAACTATAAACACAAGCTGATTAAAAAAAATTCATTGGCAGCCTCAGATCAATTATTATTCCTATCATGTTTCAATGTCTATGAAGACAGACTACTTCGATTTCAAAGAACCTTAAAAAAAAACTTGTCAATAAAGATACTTTCATGATGTTGGTTTCCAAAGATCTATTGTAAAGATAACTGAAACATTGAATATCAAATGTAATTATTTCTTTTGCAGTTTTATCAACTTTTTTCCCCACCTCTCCAGCTTTATCCCTTCCCCATCTCTTCTGAAGATATCACTCCCTCAGTGCGTCCAGTTTCACAGGCTGTGATCGCGTGGCAATACCTCACCCAAGGAGCCTTTGCAGATATGTGAGCCCTTTTTGGGGAGGGTTGGTAGGCTATCCAGCTGTGGAGGATGTCCTAGCCAAGCCCAAGCCCACGCACCTCCAGTAGAGATCACTATATTAATCAGGAGTGCCTAACCCAGGATGCATGACAAACTACCGCTGGATACCTGTTGTACGCTGGTGTGAGCTGCATCCAGTGTCGCTAGGGGACAAGAAAATCATAGAATGGTTACAGCACAGAAGGAGGCCATTTGGCCCATCGAGCCCGTCCTGGGTCTTTGTATGCTTTAAGAAAATTAAATGGCCACAGCAGACGCATCGCTGGGGAGAGGAATGTGCGAGGCGGTAATGACCAGGAAATGCAATGTATGATGCCACATTGGCATCACTGCCTCATTTAAGCACGCCCACCCCCCCCCCCCCCACCCCCCCCCAATGTTTGAATGACAGGTGGAAG
Source organism: Heptranchias perlo (assembly GCF_035084215.1). NCBI lineage: Eukaryota > Metazoa > Chordata > Chondrichthyes > Hexanchiformes > Hexanchidae > Heptranchias > Heptranchias perlo. The sequence continues at coordinate 30,562,978 of NC_090355.1, forward strand.
CAATACCACAAGATCCAGATGGTCATTTAAATGGGTGTGAATCTGTTGTAACTCGTCCATCCCGCATTTTCCACTCTCTGCCTGCCCCAGTAGCACCAGAAAACCGGTAAAGAAACTGACAGCACCCGTTTTGCACTCCATCCAATTTTATTTTCCATTAAGGTCAATAGGCGCCTGATCTGATCCGATCTGGTCAGTTTCCCGCCAGGTGTAAAGTGTCCTAAACCTTACAGTCCCACTGTTCTCTTGCTTTTACCCTACTTCATCCCAGCTAACCTGCTCTCTTAAAATGTATAATTGCAGAGTTCCTCAAGGTGCTGTGTAGTTCCCCTTCATTAAAAGATGTGGGAGAGAAATAACAGCATAGAAATGATCAAGGGACAAGTACACGTCATTCAATATACTTACTCCTACGCTAAAGAAGTGGCATAAAGGCAGCAGTTTACAGAACTAAACCATTGATGCAGACTTAGGCTACACCAGTGTCTTGCAAGTGATTTATTTGCAGCCTACCAACTCACAATATGTTCTGTTTATGATACATTTTTGAAGAGTTTCCACGTTTTATTATTTTTTAAAAGCAGTTATTGTTTTTTTGACAATTTGCATGAAATTACCAGTTCAGATATGCCTGGCTGGGTGTGAAGTGCGTGGGCTATATTTAGAAAAAAAGTTTTGGACTCCACTGTCTTGGGCGTTCTGGTATAATTTATTCATATATTTGACATTTTTGAGCATTGGTTTGCTGATACCTTTAAATAGTCATGGGTTCAGGCAAAAATGTCTAAAGTACCAGGTGACGGCATTCTGTAGCTGTTCTATGATCCATGTGATTGTCGGTGACATCAGTGGATGGTGTGGGGATTGGACACCCAAAAATTCTACTTGAGCGGCCCCATATCTGAATGAGGTAACTCTGACTGCATTTGAGTCCAGTTATTTCCTCTTGGTTTGATGATGTAGAAAGTATAAAAAAACACAAGAACATCCAGAGCGAGGAAGGCCATCCAGTCTGTCAAACCCACTCCATCCAGAGGCCATGTATGATTATTCTATCTTGGAATTCCCTCCCATGCCATCTGTTGGCCTCCCGCTCCCCAGAAATAAAAAGCAAGCGCTCTTTTAAAGACACCAATTGACCCTTGGATCACCCACCTTCTCTGGGAGTCTAACTTCTCGGCAAATCTTTAACTTGAGTTCAAACAGTCTATGGAGGTTAATTTAGCCACTGATTCCATTCCTCTCCTTGGCCACCCGTTCAGACTGTACAAGATGTTGGAATTCTGATGACCCAAAGCTGAGCTGTAAACCCACATCTCATCTATCACCTAGACAGCCTAATTCCACCTGCACAATATTCTGCCTCCGTGCCTATCTCGGCCTCTTCCACTGCAGCCCTTATCCATGCTTTAGTCACCTCTCGATTCAATTATTCCAATGCTCTGATTTCTAGCCTCCCACCTTTCGCTCTTCACAAACTCCAACATGTCCCGATGCAACTGCCCATAACCTGTTCCACACCAAACCCCACTTAACCCTCTGTCTTTGCTGAACTGCACTGACTCCCCCTCGCTCAACCTGTTAAAATTTAACTCCAATGTTTTCAAATCCCTCCATGGCCTTGGCCCATCCTATCCCTGCAAACTCCTCCAGCCCGATATACTCCCTACATCCTATTGCCCTCTTGACTCTGACCTTTTATTTTGCATTCCTCCCTTCTCCTTTGCCCTACTGTTGGTGGTAGAACCTTCAGCTGTCTTGGATGTACTCTCTGAAACTCCTTCCCTAGACCTTTCCACCTCTCCACTTCTCTCTTCCCCTTCTAAATTTTGACCAGGCCTTTGGGCAACATCCCCACCTCCATCAATCTCCCCCCCCCCCACCCCCCCCCCACCCCGCCACGGCTGGGTGTCTGTTTCCAATTCTTTATCCATGCATGTGTTTTTGTGTTATAGGCACTATTTAAATGCAAGTTTTTGTTAGTTTTATTTTGGACCAGAGTGCTTTCCTTCTGTGTGAATTTGTTCTCTTTTTTTTTCCTTCCGTTACAGATTTTCTGGGCGCCCCTGCGGAACCTCTTCATCCCAGTGTTTCTAAACTGCTGGCTGGCCAAGCATGCACTGGAGAACATGATTGTAAGTGACTATTTATCATCGAATTACATAGAATGTACAGCACAGAAACAAGACATTGGGCCCAATGGATCCATGCTGGTGTTTACGCTCCACACGAGTCTCCTCCCTCCCGACTTCATCTAACCCTATCAGCATATCCTTCTAATCAATGTTATCCCACTTCCCTTAGATACTTTCAAGAAATGCAATTATATTTCTGAATCAAAAAATAAAACGGGATTAGATTTTTGAAAGATAGTCATTAAAATAACCTGGACTCAGGAGCAGCTTCATTACTGTAACAGTGACCCTATAATCACTAAAACAACTGCCTGAACACTTCCAAAATAATACTTCCAACACAAAATACTGGTAGTGCACAGTAGATCTGCCAACATCTGAAAAGAAGAAAGATTGGTTAACAGTTTGGGAGTAGACACTTCATCAGAACCTATCTTCTCTCCAGCATTTGCAGTCTTTTTACTTGAACGTTTAGTCATTGGGAAGACACATTTTGAAAAAGAAGACATTACTCAAAGGATCAGAATTAGTTTGTCTGAGAGAGTGGGGGGCGGAGAACGAGTGAGCAACATCCACAGATCAGGGAATGCTAATTTATAACCTCCGTCACATTGTGCATGTTTTTGTAATAGATGCATTCCTAGCAAGATTGGCCTTGTGACAGCAGACGAATGCAAGGGGAGATAAATATGGTGCAACAACTAGGCAATGTCCATTCTTAACTAGCTGAACAGGGATAGAGCTGAATACACCATGCTGGCTATTATAATCATTCTGCTCATCTGTTGCAGTTAGTTGATCTTTGTTATCTTTCTGAACTTTCAGGCCATACTTAAAACTTTAGTTTGTTGGCAGGTCCTCTTCATGAGGTATCTATTAATTTCTGAAACAATGCAGTATAGCAGAGATGACCTGTGTTTTAAACTTGCCGAAAGAAGGGCATGATTCCTTCCCCGTTATTTAGTTTCAATGTGGCCACTGATTGGCGTACCGTGAAACTGGCCATTTACTCGCCTGAGTCAGAAGGTTGTGGGTTCAAGTCACACTCCAGAGACTTGAGCACATAATCCAGTACTGAGGGAGTGCTGCACTGTCGGAGGTGCCGTCTCTCAGATGAAATGTTAAACCAAGGCCCCGCCTGCCCACTCAGGTGGCACTCGTAGCCTCAGGACATCTCAAAATGCTTTACAATAAAGTACTTTTGAAGCATAATCACTATTGTAACGTAGGGAAATGTGACAACCAATTTGTGCACAGCAAGGTCTCAAACAGCAATGGGACAAATGACCAGATTACCTATTTTAGTGATGGGTGAATATTGGCCGTAACATCTGGAGAACTCCCCTGCTTTTCGAATAGTGCCATGGAATCATTTACATCCGCCGGAAAGGGCAGACAGGATCTTGGTTTAATGTCTCATCTAAAAGATGGCACTCCCTCACCACTACATGGTGTCAGCCTAGATTTTGTGCTCAAGTCTCTGGAGTGTGCTTGAACCCACAAACTTCTGACGCTGAGGAGAGAGTGCTAGCCGCTGAGCCAAAGCTGTAACCTCTTGCAGTGCTACAAACCCCCTCTCCCAAGAGCTGTCTGCTTCTCTGACCCCAGCCTCTCTTGCGCCTCTCCTCCCTTCACCCCACCATTGGAGTTGCATCTTCTGATGCATATGTCCCATATTCTGGCATTCTCTCTGTAAAGTAAAGGCACTATATAAATGAAAGTTGTTGGTGCAGTTGAACCCGACCTCTCCATCACACCTAGCCTGACCCCTGGCAGTTCACAGTACAGTGACAAATACAACAAGATCACAGTTGCATACATTACTGCACTTGATTAAAATGTAGGAGCATCTCAGGAATGAGCAGTTGAGGTTGTGCTACGAACCTTCAATATTAAATTTTTCAAAAAACAATGGGGGATCTTGAGCTAAGTTACTAAGGAGGCAAATGGATCTTTACATTTTGAAAAATACAGCTCCTTGGAGCTGACTAAAATTTATTTGGACAGACTTGTGTGTGGCAGCTTCTTATTTGTATTTGGGTCACTTTTAATAGCCTGACAGAAGTTTCTTTCTCTCCAGAATGATTTGCACAGAGCCATTCAGAGGACACAGTCTGCCATGTTTAACCAAGTCTTAATATTGATTTGTACTCTGCTCTGCCTTGTGTTTACTGGGTGAGTTTTTAAAAAAAAACATTTATTTATTGGATATATTTTTATTTATATTAATTCTTGAGATTTCCTTTTTGTCACACCTGATATAGTAACACATTTATAACATTGGTAATACCTCAAGGTGATGCCTAAAGTCTAACAGTAGGCAACTCCTGTTATGACATGATTCACACAGATCTGCCCACCATTTTGTCAAGTTACAACAAACACAGCTAAAAGAGATATAATTTCCTCTGACTAGCCATAAGCAAGGCCATAGGAGATTCACTAATGTGTATGTGCGTATGCATGTACATGTATGTATATATGTACATATGATATATATAGGCTTTGGTCCACTGAAATTGCGGTTGTAGCAATAAAACTTCCACGGACTATTACTTAATAGGGGTGGAGGATTTTATTCCTGTGAAGAAGTAATTTGCTCATGGATGCGGTGATAGATAACCATTCCTTTTTAGTTCTGTGGTCAATAGAATTATTTCAGCTCCAGAAACATTAACTATTTGGGATTTCTGTGTGAGGATTCCGTTTGTTGATTTCTCCTTATGTTTTTAAAAAAAGAAACAGCACAAAATAAAATATCCCAGAACATATCAACATTGTCAAACTGACCATACAGTGGACAAATGCATTGGTACGGTATCAAGCAACAAAGGTCACAGGTGCAGACCCTGGTCTGTGCTGAATTAGCCATGCGGCATTGGCCGCATTTGGATCTCTGGTGCTTTTGAGCTAAGGAGGGGGGAAAGAAATCAGCCAGAGTTTGTGCTCCTGATTCCTGTCCACTGCCCCTCTCCATACCTCTGTATGGACATCGGTTGAAGATGAGATTGGGCTTGGCTGTGATACCTTCCAGGGTCAAATTGCTTGCAGGCGCCCAATACAGCCTTGGTCCAAACATGGACAAAAGAGCTGAATTCCAGAGGTGAGGTGAGAGTGACTGCCCTTGACATCAAGGCAGCATTTGAGCGAGTGTGGCACCAAGGAGCCCTAGTAAAATTGAAGTCAATGGGAATCAGGGGGAAAACTCTCCAGTACCTGGAGTCATACCTAGCACAAAGGAAGATGGTAGTGGTTGTTGGAGGCCAATTATCTCAGCCCCAGGATATTGCTGCAGGAGTTCCTCAGGGCAGTGTCCTAGGCCCAACCATCTTCAGCTGCTTCATCAATGACCTTCCCTCCATCATAGGGTCAGAAATGGGGATGTTCGCTGATGATTGCAGAGTGTTCAGTTCCATTCGCAACCCCTCAAATAATGAAGCAGTCCGAGCCCGCATGCAGCAAGACCTGGACAACATCCAGGCTTGGGCTCATAAGTGGCAAGTAACATTCGCACCAGACAAGTGCCAGGCAATGACCATCTCCAACAAGAGAGAGTCTAACCACCTCCCCTTAACATTCAATAGTATTATCATCGCCAAATCCTCCACCATCAACATCCTGGGGGTCACCATTGACCAGAAACTTAACTGGTCCAGCCACATAAATACTGTGGCTACAAGAGCAGGTCAGAGGCTGGATATTCTGCCGTGAGTGACTCACCTCCTGACTCCCCAAAGCCTTTCCACCATCTATAAGGCGCAAGTCAGAAGTGTGATGGAATACTCTCCACTTGCTTGGATGAGTGCAGCTCCAACAACACTCAAGTAGCTCGACACCATCCAGGACAAAGCAGCCTGCTTGATTGGCACCCCATCCACCACCTTAAACATTCACTCCCTTCACCACCGGCGCACTGTGGCTGCAATATGTACCATCCACAGGATGCAGTGCAGCAACTTGCCAAGGCTTCTTCAACAGCACCTCCCAAACCTGCGACCTCTACCACCTAGAAGGACAAGGGCAGCAGGCACATGGGAACAACACCACCTGCACGTTCCCCTCCAAGTCACACACCACCCCGACTTGGAAATATATCGCCGCTGGGTCAAATTCCTGGAACTCCCTTCCTAACAGCACTGTGGGAGAACCTTCACCACGTGGACTGCAGCGGTTCAAAAAGGCAGCTCACCATCACCTTCTCAAGGGCAATTAGGGATGGGCAATAAATGCTGGCCTTGCCAGCGACACCGACATCCCATGAACAAATAAAAAAAAATTCTAGTTTCAAACTTGAAGAGCGGCCTCTTGGATGATATGTTGCTTACCTGCATAGTCGAACTGAGGGCTATGATTCACTAAGTTGCTCTAACGGATAGAAAAAGTGAACCAATTTTTAACTAGAACAACTCTGAATATTCACCAGATTTATAATAACCAACACACGGTTTGTGACAATATATTTTACTACGTTCTGTCGCATCACTTGTGCTTGTTAAAATCCCACAACAACATTAAACAAAGTGAATGGGAGTTTCTCAACCCAGTGTGCAAGAGGTCATTTAGATTAATGTATGCAATGCTGGATTCTAGCTCGATGTAAATCACTCATAGCAAAGACAGCTCACACTAGCAACAAATGATCAACAAAATGAATATTTATAATCTTTCCATGAGTCAGGAAAGCCCTGAATGCTGAAAGCGGGGTAATGTAGAATTGGCAGAAAATTAGGATTACAAAATCAACATACAACTGGGAACGAACAGGAGCCTTCATAGCACAATATGCAAAGCCTCTTAGTTTAATGTATTCCCAATGCAGTAAAGTCTCTTAGATTAATGCAGTCTCAATGTAATTATGCCATGCTGACTTCAAGCTTTAAGCAAATCCTTCAAAGCAACCGTTTTATTAGTGACAGTTATTTCAACTCTGCCTTTTATACTTTTATCACCATTAGCGAGATGAGTATGAGAATAGTCAAGTCCTCTTATGTGATGTGCAGTTGTTCAGGGCTGACAGTGAACACTGTGTGCAATTTCCCCTCCCTGTAGTGATACGTGACTTGCTCTTAGACATGAGTCATGCTATAGTGCAGAAAGGTTGCTTCTCCCTGCTGTCACTGCATCAATAGAAGTAAATTTACAATCGGTATTGTAATGAACAGGATGCACTATCCTCCACTGTTTACAGAATAGGAGATGGTTCTCTTATCTACTTGTTATATAGAAACCTTTGCGCTGAGAAACCGTCTTTCCAACCAGCGAAAAATCATTGCCGATCCTTTCCAACCCCGTTTGCTTATGCATAATACAGCGCCCTGATGTTTGTTGGGAAAGTCGCTGGGGTGGAAATTGGTCTTGGGCGTTCGTTCAAAACAGGCGGAATCGCATTGGCCACCTGTTTTACGCCTCACCCGATATTGGGTTCTATTGAAGTCAATGGACTATCGGGCAGGCGTAGAACGGGCGTCCGATGCGATTCCACCTGTTTTCCGCGACCGCCCGAGACCAATGTCCAACCCATTGAGTCAGAAAAGTGGTGTGACCCTTACCCATTGTGTTATAGATTGAGGTTGTCACCTTTTTGCCACATGTTGGGCAGCAAAGAGGCATGGCGGGGGTTGTGGGGTGGGGGGGGGCGGTGAGCTTATGACTAGAGCTTTAATAGCTGCTGTTTCTATTAACTAATCGTACCCCCCGTCCCCCCATCACAAAATATAGAAGTAAATGGGGAAAAACAACTGTGCCACTTTAGAAAATCAGACTTTGCTGTCGTTTGTTGTCTTCAAGTGCGCTCCACCAAAAAGGGGTGCTGCTGATAAATGAACATCCCATTCAAGCTGAAAATACATGTCAGTGAAATCTTTTAAACTATAATTGTGTAATTTAGATCAATGAAACAATCAATGTCATGGAAAGCTTCGAGTGAACCAGCAGACACTGTGTGGTTATACTCCACTGGAGACTTTTGTGTCAAGTTTGTAATTGAGAAATTTCCAGATGGTATCACAGCATCATAGGTACAGCACAGGAGGGGGTCATTCGGCCCATCGTGCCTGTGCCAGCTCTTTGAAAGAGCTGTCCAATTAGTCCCATTCCACTGCTCTTTCCCCATAGCCCTGTAATTTTTTTTTCAAGTATTTGTCTAATTCCCTTTTGAAAGTTATGAATGAATCTGTTTCCATTACCCTTTCAGGCAGTGTATTCCAGATCGTTATAACTCGCTGCATACAAATATGTTTCCTCATCACTTCTGGCAATTTTTTATTCGTTCATGGGATGTGTGGCGTCGCTGGCAAGGCCAGCATATATTGCCCATCCCCAATTGCCCTTGAGAAGGCGGTGGTGAGCTGCCTTCTTGAACCACTGCAATCCGGGTGGTGAAGATACTCCCACGGTGCTGGTAGGTAGGGAATTCCAGGATATTGACCCAGCGACGATGAAGGAATGGCGATATATTTCCAAGTACGGATGGTGTGTGACTTGGAGGGGAACGTGCAGGTGGTGGTGTTCCCATGTGCCTGCTGCCCTTGTCTTCCTAGGTGATAGAGGTCGCAGGTTTGGAAGGTGCTGTCGAAGAAGCTTTGGCAAGTTGCTGCAATGCATCTTGTAGATGGTACACACTGCAGCCACGGTGCGCCGGGGTGCTTGTAAAAAAGGTAATGCAATAATCATGGGCGATTTTAACTTTCACATAGATTGGACAAATCAAATTGGCAAAAATAGCCCTGAGGAGGTGTTCATAGAGTGTATTAGGGACTGTTTCTTAGACCAATACATCAGGGAACCAACCAGGGAACAGGCCATTTTGGATCTGGTAATGGGTAACGAAACAGGATTAATTAATGATCTCAAAGTAAAGGATCCCTTGGGAAGCAGTGATCATAACATGATAGAATTTCATGTCCAGTTTGAGAGCAAGTATCTTGGGTCTGAAACTACTGTATTAAACTTAAATAAGGGCAATTATAAAGGAATGAGAGCGGAATTGGCTAAAGTGGACTGGGTAAACAGATTAGATGGTATGATGGCGGATAAGCAGTGGAAAACATTTAAAAAGATATTTTATGACTCGCAACAAAATATATCCCTGTGAGGAGGAAAAACGCCACAAAAAGGGTGAACCAATCATGGCTAACTAAGGAAGTCAAGGATGGTATCAAGTTAAAAGAAAAAGCATACAACATGGCAAAAATTACCGGTAAGCCTGAAGATTGGGAAAACTTTAAAAACCAGCAAAGGATGACTAAAAGAATAATAAAGAGGGAGAAAATAAATTATGAGAGTAAACTAGCAAGAAATATAAAAACTGACAGTAAAAGCTTCTACAAGTATATAAAAAGGAAGAGGGTAGCTAAAGTAAACATTGGTCCCTTAGAGGATGAGACTGGGGAAATAATAATGGAAAACAAGGAAATGGCAGAGGAATTGAACAGATATTTTGTATCTGTCTTCACAGTAGAAGACACTAATAACATACCAATAATAGTAGAAAATCAAGGGGCAACGGGGAGGGAGGAACTAAAAACAATCACTATCACTAGAGAAAAAGTACTAGGTAAACTAATGGGTCGAAAGGCTGAAAAGTCCCCTGGATCTGATGGCTTGCATCCAAGGGTCTTAAAGGAAGTGGCTACAGAGATAGTGGATGCATTGGTTGTAATCTTCCAGAATTCACTAGACTCTGGAAACGTCCCAGCGGATTGGAAAACCGCAAATGTAACACCCCTATTCAAGAAGGCAGTGAGACAGAAAGCAGGTAACTATAGACCAGTTAGCCTAACATCTGTCATTGGGAAAATGCTAGAATCCATTATTAAGGAAGTAGTAGCAGGACATTTGGAGACTCATAATACAACCAAGGAGAGTCAACATGGTTTTATGAAGGGGAAATCATGTCTGACACATTTATTAGAGTTCTTTGAGGAAGTAACTGGCAGGGTGGATAAAGGGGAACCAATGGATGCAGTATATTTGGATTTCCAAAAGGCATTCGATAAGGTGCCACATAAAAGATTACTGCACAAGATAAGAGCTCATGGTGTTGGGGGTAATATACTGGCATGGATAGAGGATTGGCTAACTAACAGAAAACAAAGAGTTGGGATGAAAGGGTCATTTTCAAAATGGCAATCTGTAACTAGTCGGGGGCCGCAGGGATCAGTGCTGGGGCCTCAACTATTTACAATATATATCAATGACTTGGATGAAGGAACAGAGTGTCTTGTGGCCAAATTTGCTGATGATACAAAGATAGGTGGAAAAGCAAGTTGCGATGAGGACACAAAGTGTCTGCAAAGGGATATTGACAGGTTAACCAAATGGGCAAAAATTTGGCAGATGGAATATAATGTGAGAAAATGTGAAGTCATCCACTTTGGGAGGAAAAATAAAAAAACAAAACATTATTTGAATGGAGAAATACTACGAAATGCTGCGGTACAGAGGGATCTGGGTGTCCTCGTACATGAAACACAAAAAGTCAACATACAGGTGCAGCGTAATCCGGAAGGCAAACGGAATATTGCCCTTTATTTCTAGGGAGATGGAGTATAAAAGCAAGGAAGTCATGCTACAACTGTACAGGGTGCTGGTGAGACCACACCTGGAGTACTGCGTACAGTTCTGGCGCCCTTATTTAAGGAAGGACATACTTGCATTGGAGGCAATTCAGAGAAGGCTCACTAGGTTGATTCCGGATATGGAAGGGTTGTCTTATGAGGAAAGATTGAACAGGTTGAGTCTATACTCTTTGGAGTTTAGAAGAATGAGAGGAGATCGTATTGAAACATACAAGATTCTGAGGGGACTCGATAGGGTAGATGCTGAGAGGATGTTACCCCTCATGAGGGAATCTAAAACTAGGGGACATAGTCTCAGAATAAGGGGTCGCCCGTTTAAGACGGAAATTAGGAGGAATTTCTTCTCCCAGAGGGTCGTGAATCTTTGGAATTCTTTACCCCAAAAAGCTGTGGAGGCTGAGTCATTGAATACATTCAAGGCTGAGTTAGACAAATTTTTGATCAGCAAGGGAGTCAAAGGATATGGGGAAAGCGCAGGAAAGTGGAGTTGAGGTAAAAATCAGATCAGCCATGATCTCATTGAATGGCGGAGCAGGCTTGAGGGGCCGAATGGCCTACTCCTGCTCCTATCTCTTATGGTCTTAGTGGTGGAGGGAGTGAATGTTTTAAGGTGGTGGATGGAGTGCCAATCGAGCGGGCTGCTTTGTCCTGGATGGTGTTGAGCTTCTCGAGTTTTGTTGGAGCTGCGCTCATTCAGGCGAGTGGAGAGTATTCCATCACACTCCTGACTTGTGCCTTGTAGATGGTGGAAAGGCTTTAGAGAGTCAGGAGGTGAGTCACTCGCCGCAGAATACACAGCCTTTGACCTGCTCTTGTAGCCATAGTATTTATGTGGCTGGTCCAGTTAAGTTTCTGGTCAATGGGAACCTCCAGGACGTTGATGGTGGGGGATTCGACAATGGTAATGCCGTTGAATGTCAAGGGGAGGTGGTTAGACTCTCTCTTGTTGGAGATGGTCATTGCTTGGCACTTGTGTGGCGCAAATGTTACTTGCCACTTATCAGCCCAAGCCTGGATGTTGTCCAGGTCTTGCTGCAAGCGGGCTCGGACATCTTCATTATCTGAGGCGTTGCGAATGGAACTGAACACTGTGCAATCATCAGCGAACATCCCCACTTCTGACCTTATGATGGAGGGAAGGTCATTGATGAAGCAGCTGAAGATGGTTGGGCCTAGAACAGTGCCCTGAGGAACTCCTGCAGCGATGTCCTGGGACTGAGATGATTGGCCTCCAATAACCACTACCATCTTCCTTTGTGCTAGGTATGACTCCAGCCACTGGAGAGTTTTCCCCCTGATTCCCATTGACTTCAATTTTACTGAGGCTCCTTGGTGCCACACTCAGTCAAATGCTGCCTTGATGTCAAGGCAGTCACTCTCACCTCTGGAATTCAGCTCTTTTGTCCATGTTTAGACCAAGGTTGTAATGAGGTCTGGAGCCGAGTGGTCCTGGAGGAACCCAAACCGAGCATCGGTGAGCAGGTTATTGGTGAGTAAATGCTGCTTGATAGCACTGTCGACGACACCTTCCATCACTTTGCTGATGATTGAGAGTAGACTGATGGGACGGTAATTGACTCGATTGGATTTGTCCTGCTTTTTGTGGACAGGACATACCTGGGCAATTTTTCACTTTGTCGGGCAGATGCCAGTGTTGTGGCTGTACTGGAACAGTTTGGCTAGAGGTGCAACTAGTTCTGGAGCATAAGTCTTCAGCACTACAGCCGGGATGTTGTCAATCACCTTAAATCTGTGTCCTCTGGTTACCAACCCTTCTGCCACTGGAAACAGTTTCTCCTTATTTACTCTATCAAAACCATTCATGATCTTGAACACCTCTATCAAATCTCCCCTTAACCGACTCTGTTCTAAGGAGGACAACCCCAGCTTCTCCAGTCTCTCCACATAACAGATCCCTGGTACCAATCTAGTAAATCTCCTCTGCACCCTCTCTAAGGCCGTGACATCGTTTGTAAAGTGTGGTGCTCAGAATTGAACACAATACTCCAGCTAAGGACTAACCAATGTTTTGTAAAGGTTTAGCATAACTTCCTTGCTCTTGTACTCTATGCCTCTATTTATATACCTTTTTAAACAGCCTTCTCAACTTGTCCTGCCACCTTCAAAGACTTGTGTACATACACCCCCCAGATCTCTCTCTTCCTGCACCCACTTTAATACAGTACCATTTAGTTTATATTGCCTCTCCTCATTCTTCTTACCAAAATGCATCACTTCACACTTCTCTGCCTTAAATTTCAACTGCCATGTGTCTGCCATTTCACCAGTCTGTCTATGTCCTCCTGAAGTCTGTTACTATCCTCTACATTGTTTACTACATTTCCGAGTTTCTTGTCATCTGCAAACTTTGAAATTATACCCTCTATACCTAAGTCCAGATCATTAATATATATGAAAAAGAGCAGTGGTCCTAATACTGACCCCTGGGGAACACCGCTGTATACTTCCCTCCAGTCTGAAAAACAACTATTCACCACTACTCTGCTTTCTGTCCCCGGCCAATTTTATATCAGCTCCACCCTTCCTTTGACTACCTTTTTACTATTTATATGTTTATAAAAGACTTTTGGGTTCCCTTTTATGTTAGCCACTAATCTATTCTCATACTCTCTCTGCCCCTCTTATTTCCTTTTTAAATCTCCTCTGTTCTTTCTATATTCAGCCTCGTTATCTACTGTATTACGAACCTTACATTCGTCATCAGCCTCCTTTCTCTGTTTCATTTTAATCTCTATATCTTTAGTCATCCAGGGAGCTCTTGCTTTGGATGGCCTTCCTTTCCCCCTCGTAGGGATGTGTCTACTCTTGTACCCAAACTAACTCCTCCTTGAAGGCCTCCTATTGTTCAATTACTATTTTGCCTACCAATTTTTGATACCCCACTTGCAAAAAAAAAGCACGTTCCAGACCAAAACCAGACACTCCAAAGAATTGTGCAATTTATAAATTGTTAAATATAGCTTTTTAAGTAACATTTGTAAGTATACGTTATAATCTAACCCCACACTTGTCTAGGACAATTAAAAGTTCCTGTCAGAGCGAGTGAACACATTTGTGAGAACAGTGTATACGTAACGATAGTCTAGTCACCTCAGTGCCGCTTGAGAAGCTCTAATTGTTTCCATCTAATTACCTGACCTAATTATTATGCAGTAACAGAATTGTATTTGATCCTTGATCGCTGCTAATTCGAAGTCTGAATTGGAGATTTTTTTTCAGAGGCTCCCAAGTTTATTGAAACCACCGCAGTTTTGACAATTCACTGAACATTTTTTTGCATTTATTAAAAATCCTACTGATTTTTGTCATTTGGCCTGTGCTACTTCACGTCTCACTGCATCCCATTTTATCCTAATGTTTTTTTATACAGTGACACGTCCATCTAGCCAGATGTTAATCCTCCATCAATAAGTTAAATGGATGACATTGAATATCTAGCAGTCATCACAAATTGGATAACGTACATGCTGTGTGCTACAAGAGTTGAGATTACTTCTTAAGTCACAAGAATGTATCTTAAGTGCTTTTTAATCATTCTGATCTCCACAGTTGCATTACAGCCTCGGAGTAACTCCCAAGATTTTTTTTAATGTAATATATATATGCTGAATATTATGGGATTGGTTTTATTCTGTTCTAGGTTTGTTGTTTTGCCAACAGCAGATGCCATTGTATGTGATGAAGTATTAACAACTATGACTATCATTGAGTTTTGTTGCTGTAAAACAATAATAAGATTTCATACCTGACCCAACCTCTGCCTGTTTAATCATGCTGCCATTTTTGGCAAGGGATGAAAAGAATGGTAGTAATTTTGGGATCTGTGCAATATAATCTAGCTCAGGAGGAGCCAAGTCCATGTGGGAGCTGATCAATGTTGGCTTCTGGACATACAAACAATCAGTTCAAACCTAACCTCAGTACAACAGCCAATACAACACACAATTGGATTATTGGAGGAATTGTTTGAAAACTTCTCTTCTACTAAAAAGGGAGAACATTTCAATAGTTCTATCTGTACATCAGAATATAAAAATTAAGAGAATTTACCTGTGCTCACTTGGGCAGCTAACCGATACAAGGGGGTTATTTTAACCCCCCGAGAACTGGCGGGTGGGAGTTGAAAATAGTTTTTTTGGGTCGTCACTGCAACCCGGCTCCATTCCCAGGTTTAACATGGGCGCGTAAAAGTACAGGCTTCCCATTGGGAATGCAAAGTCCGAAAATTCTGCGGTTGCGAACCAAAAAAACCCAACTATTTTCAACACCCACCCGCCCCCAACCCACCCGGTCTCATTGTATTGCCGAGAAATCTATCTTTGTCCTGGGACTGCTTGGAGAATATTCTTTATCACAGCTTATCCTATTGCATAAATTCTCAGTCCCTCATGTGACCAATGACTTGTCAGAAGAAAAGAAAATTAAAACGACTCAAAAGATCTCAAACTATTTCACTTTTTTATTGTTAATTCATAGTTTTTACTCCCATTTTTGTCCCTTAAATAGTATTTCTCAAGCTCAGCATGCTCCAAAACAGTTTACAGCTAATTAAGTACTTTTGAAGTGTAGTCACTGTTGTAATGTAGGGAAATGTGGCAGCCAATTTGCACACAGCAAGGACCCACATAAAGACAGCACCCCCTCAGTACTGCACTGAAGTGACAGCCTAGATTATAGGCTCAAGTGTCTGGAGTGGGACTTGAACCAACGACCTTCTGACTCGGGGGTGAGAGCGCTACCACTGAGCCAACACTGACACAGTTCCACATGTGGCCCTCCTTTACATTTATAACCATTTATAAACATATAAATGGCAAAATGGTGGCCAAAGGAAGGGTGGGGCCGATTAGGGACCAAAAAGGATATCTTCTTGTGGAGTACTTTACATCTGTCTTCACTAAAGATGAGGATGCTGCCAATGTCAAGGTGAAGGAGGAGATAGTAGAGAAATTGGATAGGATAAAGATAGATAAAGAGGAGGGACTTAAAAAGTTGACAGTGGATGCGTGGTTATGAAATTGGCTAAGGGACGGAGAGTCGTGGTGAACGGTTGTTTTTTTCAGATGGAGGGAAGTATACAGTGATGTCCCCCAGGGATCAGTGTTGGGACCAATGCTCTTTTTGATATATATTAATGACTTGGACTTGGGTATAATTTCAAAGTTTGCAGATGACTCGAAACTCAGGAATGTAGTAAACAGTGAGACGGAGAGCAGCAGACCTCAGGAGGACATAGACAGACGGGTGAAATGGGCAGACACATGGCAGATGGAATTTAATGCAGAGAAGTGTGAAAGGATTCATTTTGGTCGGAAGAATGAGGTGAGGCAAAATAAACAAAATGGTACAATTTGAAAGGGGATACAGGAACAGAGAGACCTGGAGGTGTACGTACACAAGTCTTTGAAGGTGGCAGGAAAAAGCATATGGGATCCTTGGCTTTATAACTAGAGGCATAGAGTAGAAAAACAAGGAGGTTATGCTAAACCTTTATAAAACACTGGTTAGACCCCAGCTGGAGTTTTGTGGCCAATTCTGGGCACCACACTTTAGAAAGGATGTCGAGGCCTTAGGCTGCAGTGGAGATTTACTGGAATGATACCAGGGATAAAAGACTTCAGTTTCATGGAAAGACTAGAGAAACTGGGATTGTTTTCCTTAGAGCAGAGAAGGTTAAAGGGAGATTTGATAGAGGTGTTCAAAATCATGAATGGTTTTGATGGCGTAAACAAGGCGAAACTGTTTCCAGTGGAAGAAGGGTCAGTAACAAAAGGAGACAGATTTAAGGTAAATGGCAAAAGAACCAGATGCGACATAAGGGAAAAAAAATTCACACAGCGCGTTGTTATGATCTGGAATGCACTGCCTGAAAGGATGGTGGAAGTAGATTCAATAATAACTTTGAAAAGCGAATTGGATAAATACTTGAAAAGGAACAATTTGCAGGATATGGGGAAAGAGCAGGGGAGTGGGACTAATTGGATAGCTCTTTCAAAGAGCTGACACAGCCGCGATGGGCCAAATGGCCTCCTTCTGTGCTGTATCGTTCTATATCGTTCGATGATTCTATTACCCAAAAGGCCGTTTTTCATTTGTGCGCCTAAGCAAGGAGATTTGAGTTTAATCAACCCACAGACAATCCCAGCAAAGAATGAACCTAGGATCAAACCGGTGCCCACTTTTGTACGAGTGAGAATCAGCGGACAGTGAACATGAATGGAAACCTTAACCGAGTTTTCCTCTTCCTAGTTTCAGGATTTTGATGCACTGACTTCAGTTAAGCCACATTGTTAAGAATAGAGAACTCGTGCTATAATTGACCCACGAGTCCTTGATAGTGACACTGGGCACCCAAAATGTTCTTTGCCCCAATACTGAAAACATTCACCATAATGAGCACAAGCTACACACAAAAAGGGAGAAACATATTAAAAGATGCAAAAAACCTTTCTAAAGTATAATTAGAATGACATCCATCTCCAGTCCTGTCAGTCGCGGCTCAGTGGGTTAGCACTCTTGTCTCTGAGTTAGAAGGCTGTGGGTTCAAGTCCCACTCCAGCAACTTGAGCACAAAAATCTAAGCTGATCCTCCAGTGCAGTACTAAGGAAGCTCTATGCTGTCGGAGGTGCCATCTTTCAGATGAGACATTAAGCTGAGGCCCCGTCTGGCCCTTCAGGTAGCATGTAAAAGATCCCATGACACTATTTGGAAGAAGAGCAGGAGCGTTCTCCCCAGTGGCCTGGCCAATATTTATTCCTCAACCAACATCACTAAAATTGATCATCTGACATTGCTGTTTGTGGGATCTTGCTGTGTGCAAATTGGCTGCTCCGTTTTCTACATCACAACAGTGACTACACTTCAAAAGTACTTAATTGGCTGTAAAGTACTTTGAATGCCTTGAGGTCGTGAATAGCACAATATAAATGCAAATCTTTTTTATTGTTCCTTGTTAACACAATGATAAGAAAACCCTGCACTGTACATGGAATGAGTTGAACATTCCAAATTATGGGATTGCCTTATTTCACGTCTGTATGCCCTGTTAGGGTGAACAGATACGAGTTGATTTGTTTTCTGTACCAGGCAAAATTCCAGCCTATATTCCCCCACGTTCATAATTGCTGTGTTCCAGGTGGAAAGTGCATGATAAAGTGATGGGTAGACAGATGGAATATGGATCGGTTCCCTCCAGCTGTGATCAAGGGCTTCCAACTGGAACTGACAAGCTTGACAATCTTATAAGCTGATAATTGTTACAGCCAGGACACCAGGAATAACATGAACGTCCCACCACCCCGAAGGTGCAGGGTTCTGAGAGACTTTATAGTAAAAACAAAAGTACTGACATGAAAATTAAACAAATTGCTTGGCTGAAGTTTCTTGCTACAATGAACAAGCTAAATAGCTAAATAAAAGGACACTGAAGGGGCTGACAGCAACAGCATAAAAAGCCGCTCCTACTTTTGTCTTTGGGGAGTTTTTTTTTATATAAGGACTAGAGTTGAAATAATTCTATCTGTAGTGATGTTCGTACATGGAACGGTTATTTTGGTGTTAATGTTGTTACCATTAAATGCATTCTGCACTTTTTTTTTAAGCATAGAATGGTGGAAAATTCAGGGAAATTGCTGGCTTCCTGGGTGGACCAGCTTTTAAGTTTAACAACAACTTGCATTCATGCAGTGCCTTTAATGTCGAAAACACACTTAGAAAGGGGAAGGAGTGGAAAAAAAAACAGGAAAAGAAAAAAGGAACAGGGGCTGAGTCATGGTGACAGAGTTGGGAGAGGTGACCAAAAGCTGTGTCAAAAAGATGGATTTTGAAAGAGTTAATGGTGGAGAAGTTGAGAGGGAGTTTCAGAGAATATGGCATGGGGCAGCTGAGGGCTCTGACACCAGTAACGGGTCTGAAGGAGGAAGGATGAATAAAAGGCTGGAATTGGAGGACCAGAGAGTGTGGCAGGGGATATGTAGTTGTGTATAGAAATTTTAAGATGAGGAGTCAAGGTGTTTGGGGAAAGGGGGTCAGTGTAGTTCAGTAAAGAAGGCAATGATGGAGGAATGAGACTTAGTGCAGGATAGCATACGGGCGGCTGAGTTTTGAACAAGTTGTTTATGGAAGTTGGAGGACGGGAGGTTCATAAGATTGTCTATTCCCTCATGTACTAATCTAGCTTTCCCCTTAAATGCTTCAATGCTATTCGCCTTAACCACTCCATGTGGTTAAGGCGAATTCTCGCCACTCTTTGTGTAAGGCACCCACATATTAAAAAAACTGCCAGTAAGGATCCCATGGCTTAGTGGGGCCAGTTTTAGGCAAGTCCAGAGCTGACAGAAAGCCTCGAACCCCCAGGAGTACATGTTGGGAACTGTGAGTACATTCTCCAATTAATGGATGGAAAATCACAGAGTGCACCCACGATTTACTAATATGCACTCCCAATGGGCGAGGCTCCCTGCTAGAAGCACATAGAGTCATAGAGTCATAGAGTTATACAGCACGGAGAGAGGCCCTTCGACCCATCGTGTCCGCGCCGGCCATCAGCCCTGTCTACTCTAATCCCATATTCCAGCATTTGGTCCGTAGCCTTGTATGCTATGGCATTTCAAGTGCTCATCCAAATGCTTCTTGAATGTTGTGAGGGTTCCTGCCTCCACAACCCTTTCAGGCAGTGAGTTCCAGACTCCAACCACCCTCTGGGTGAAAAAGTTCTTTCTCAAATCCCCTCTAAACCTCCCGCCTTTTACCTTGAATCTATGTCCCCTTGTTATAGAACCCTCAACGAAGGGAAAAAGCTCCTTAGTATCCATCCTATCTGTGCCCCTCATCATTTTGTACACCTCAATCATGTCCCCCCTCAGCCTCCTCTGCTCCAAGGAAAACAAACCCAATCTTCCCAGTCTCTCTTCATAGCTGAAGCGCTCCAGCCCTGGTAACATCCTGGTGAATCTCCTCTGCACCCTCTCCAAAGCGATCACATCCTTCCTGTAGTGTGGCGACCAGAACTGCACACATATTTGTAAAATTGACTTATTTATATTTATCAAAAATCCCAGGGATATACCCTGTAACCAGCCATAAATTAGCCACTTTCTCTGCCTATTATCCTGTTCTTCCCTCCCCCAGGCCATCAGTAACATCGGCCATCATTAAAGGCTGCTAATCTAAGCTACACAAAATTATCACATCAAACCGACAAGAGATTTGCTGGTGGGCTAGGTTGACCTCTCGCACGTTACGTTGTTCATGTTATGCTGTGTGATTGTTTGAACAGGTAGTGTCCCAACAGAATAATATGAGGCTGTGAACTACAAAGCATGTTGGAATTAATTAGAAGGGAAACCGCTTTGTTCACCCGGGAAGGACTATGCTAGCATTGTACACATTAATCACCATCATCAATCAAGTTCCCTGTGGACTGAGAAAGCACAAAAAAAGTAACTTGTGAGGACAGACACTGGAATTTCGATACTGTGACCTCTGAGATCTTAGTGTGTCACATTGTTGGACTATGACATTGGAATGCAATGCATTTGTGTCTATTTCTCTCTCTTCCTTTCTCTTCTTTCTCATTCTCAGACTCCTCTCTCACACCTCTCACTCACACACTCTCTGTCTCTCTCTCTCTCTGTCTCTGTCGCTCGCTCTCTCTATGTCCAGGGAGCCAACCTCCTCGGTGGGAGGCGGGGGGGGGGGCGGTGTGGGGTTGAATATGGTCGGTTCTGGCCTTGGGCACTTGCAGCAGTGGAGGAAGGCCAGCCACCTCTGGGTAAGTTGAAGAGGAGGACCATTTATTGTAAACACTTTTTAATTTGTAGGTGAACGGCAATCAAATACAACCCCTTTGGAGGGTCAGGGGATGAGGGGGGGGGTTAAATTTTAGATCCTTTCTTGCCATCGCAGTGCCAGTATCCCAGTGCGTCAAGCGTTGCTAAGGTAGTAATGAAGGGAGTATGATGTCTGACACAATTTAGTCATAATCCCCTAAGCTAAAAGCCAAATGCACATACCTGTATTTAAAAAAAAGATAAACTTCTTGGCACCTACATACTGAAGATACTCAGATTCTCCAGTAGAGACTGAGGGGATTCTTTATTAAATTCTCAAACATTTGTTCTCTTTAAGACAACGGACATTTATGGCAGGCAACTGAATGTTTTCCCATTTATGACACAGTGGACAAAGACTCATCAAACTATTTATTATGAACCAGTTCATATGGTTGCAATGACTAATGTGCGGAGGAATCCCTCCCACACTTATCAACATTGGGAACTTCCAGGCCATGGACAATATCACAATTTTCATTTTCTGTGTTAGATATTCTCTTGGAATCAATGTTACCAGTCACTCCTGTAAGCAGACCTCACAATCCCCTACAATCCAGAAGGCATCTTTACCGCCCAATATCTAATAAAATGATAGCATGTCCTGGAGATCGTAAAATAGAACCTTCTTTTGTATACTGGCTACTGAAGTATTGTATGTGTATTCTCTTATGAGCTGAATTCTTTTGACATGAGGGATGGTGGCAAACCAACCGGTTTATTTTACACAAAATACTTGAATGAGCAAAATATATTTTTCATCATATCAATTTCCCATGCTGCTTGTTCCATAGAGAAAAAAAAATACAATTTTACTGGCACCATAGGCATAGATTCACTTTCAAGCTAAGCTAGTTGGTTCTGACTTTCTTTTATGTCTGCTCGCCCGTTCTGTGTCTGAGAGAGAAAGCAATGGCCAGCCCCTAAAGACTGTAGTCAGGTGATTGGCCGCTCAGTGGACCAATCACTGACAGCTCCAGATTCACCCACCCTTAGAACTGTGGACAAACAATATATCTCCCGCTGTTCAATTGGCTCAGAATAGCTGCCCATCAACATTGAATTGGGAGCCAAGATCAAATGGTAGGATTGTGAACGCAAAAACCCTGCATTCATAAATTACACAAAAAACTTAAATATCGATGGAATGAATTGCAGATTGGATTAGATAGTAATTAGACAGTATTTTCTAAAATGGGTAGACGTCTATCATTTTACTGTAAATCAAACAAATGCAGTTCTGAGCCAATTGCGGATCACTGCAGTTGTAATAGAAGAGTATGGCAGTATTAATGCAATAGGCAGTTTTCGTGGAATCCCTGTTCACTACATAAATTATATTTGCAAAGGTAAAATAAATAACTTCTTCAACAAAAGATACTTGTGAATAGCGTCTCCTGTACAATTTGGTCCTGGAAAACATGGGTTCCTTTGTATTCTACTGAATTACTTTGGGGACTGCAGTTCCAGAATTTCTACATCATCAGGCCCCTTTGTATAACTTTTGTTCTTCAATCCCAGTTTTTGGCTCTAGATATTTAACTGACATAACAATGGGGTTCATCTGAAATAAAATGCAACAAGACAAATAGCTCACGAATTTGACTTTGGTAATTCCTGAAAGCACAGAATAATTTGGAGACATTGTACACACCACAGCATGAAATAGATTTCCCACAACTTAAATGGACATCAGCAACCCTGGTACAGCAATTGGTGATTAACTCCGCTTTTAAAATTCTGCATTCAAGACACAGTATTCCAGATGATAATTCTATCTGTGAGAGAATTCAACAGCTAGAAGAAGCTATATGTGAAGTCTTGTTGCTGGCATTCTCTGCAGATTGAATGGTAAGGTGCTGGTGTAGCTGCAGAATCTCTTGTTTCTTGCTTAAGTGCTCAAAGTGTTTGTGCTGCCTTAATCTTGCAAAGGATGGACAATCGGTCACATTTTTTCAATGTTCGAAAGGATGTACTCTGGCATGCTATACCTCATCATGTCCACTGATCTACATGTCTTTGTGCAGGAACAAGAGAGAGATTTTCTTCAAAGCCTGCCACAATGTTTTATCATAGATTTATGGATATAGATTTAGTTGGAAACTGAAGTTGCTGTTGGTGACATATAGTCCAACAGCTTTATTTAAAATCACAAGCTTTCGGAGGCTTCCTCCTTCGTCAGGTGAGTCACCTGACGAAGGAGGAAGCCTCCAAAAGCTTGTGATTTTAAATAAAGCTGTTGGACTATAACCTGGTGTTGTAAGACTCCTTACGTTTGTCCACCCCAGTCCATCACCGGCATCTCCACATCACGGTGACATATAGGACTGAGCTTTCTTGTATCACCTGCTACAGCCATCTTTACCAAAAGAATCATCTGGTGAGCGGCAGAAAGAAGTCAAACAGGAGACACAGGTTAAAAACATTGTTGTAGACTTCCGTACCAATTGCTAGGTGCGATGTCAATCTCTATCAACTGCTGATTGTATATTTTATTATATAATGGCCTATAACACTTCTTCCTTCACTTCTTGCTGACCTGTGTGCAAAAATAAGGAATATTAGAGTATACAGAAGATCTAATTGTCTCAAATTATTAAATCTACTATAAGCTCTACCGACGTACTTAAATTGCAGGAAATTTTATCACTGTTGATCTTGCATGCCTTCCTTTGAGTGGCCTCTAACGTGTATACAAAACCTGGTGAAGAATAGATGGGAGTTCCATACGTGCTACATTCCTAGGACCTCCAGGAGCTTCTTGCCTCCCACAGACTTTCCTTCCTACCATAATTCAGAAGCTTGTGTTAATCATATCACTGTCTCTTCAATTACTTCCTGCTTTACCACATAAGAACATAAAAAATAGGAGCAAGAGTAGGCCATATGGCCCCTCAAGCCTGCTTCGCCATTCAGTAAGATCATGGCTGGTCTTCGACCTCAACTCCACTTTCCCGCCCTATCCCCACATCTCTTGATTCCTTTAGTGTCCAAAGTCTATTGATCTCAGTCTTGAATATTCTCAATGACTGAGCAACCACAGCCTTCTGGGATAGAGAATTCCAAAGATTCACAACCCTCTGAGTGAAGGAATTTTTCCTCATCTCGGTCCTAAATGGCTGACCCCTTATCTTGAGACTGTGACCCCTAGTTATAGACTCTCCAGCCAGGGGAAACAGCCTCTCAGTATCTACCCTGTCAAGCCCTCTAAGAATTTGATATATTTCAATGACAGCACCTCTCATTCTTCTAAACTCCAGACAGTATAGGCTCATTCTACTCAATCTCTCCTCATAGGACAACCCTCACATCCCAGGAATCAATCCAGTGAACTTTTGTTGCACCACCTCTAAGGCAAGTATATCCTTCCTTAGGTAAGACCACCAAATCGGTACATAATACTCCAGGTGTGGTCTCACCAGAGCCCTATGTAATTGCAGCAAGACCTCTTTACTCTTGTACTCCAACCCCCTTGCAATAAAGGCTAACATACCATTGCCTTCCTAATTGCTTGCTGTACTCGCATGTCAACTTTCTGTGATTCATGTACAAGGACACCCAAATCCCTTTGACTACCAACATTTCTTAATCTCTCACCTTTTAAAAAATATTCTGCTTTTCTATTCTTCCTGCCAAAGTGGATAATTTCACATCTCCATACATTATACTCCATCTGCCACCTTCTAATTTAACCTGTCTATATCCCTTTGCAGCTTCTTTGCGTTCTCCTCACGGCTTACTTTCCCACCTAGCTTTGTATCATCAGCAAACTTGGATTCATTACACTCTGTCCCTTCATCTACGTAATTGATATAGATTGTAAACAGGTGAGGCCCAAGCTCTGATCCTTGTAGCACCCCACTAGTTACAACCTGCCAACCCGAAAACGACCTGTTTATTCCTACTCTCTATTTTCTGTCCGTTAACCAATCCTTAATCCATGCTAATAAATTACCCCCAACCCCATGAGCCCTAATCTTGTGTAACAAACTCTTGTGTGGTACTTTATTGAATGCCTTTTGAAAATCCAAATATACTATATCCACTGGTACCCCCTTATTTACCCTGCTAGCTATAGATTCAAAAAACTCTAATAGATTTGTCAAACACGATTTCCCTTTCATGAAACCGTGTTAACTCTGCCTAATCATATTATGATTTTCTAAGTGCACTCTTACCACTTCCTTAAGAATAAATTCCAGTATTTTCCCTACTACTGATGTCAGACTAACTGACCTATAGTTCCCTGTTTTCTCTCTCCCTCCTTTCTTGAATAGCAGGGTTATATTTGCTACCTTCCAATCCACGGGGACTATTCTAGAATCAAGGGAATTCTGGAAGCTCAACAATGCAGCCACCTCTTTTAAATCCCTAGGATGTAGGCCATCAGGTCCAGGAGATTTTTTGCCTTTTAGTCCCATTTAATTTCTCCAGTACTTTTTCTTTTACTAATCTTAATTACTTTAAGTTCCTCACTCTCGTTAGACCCTTGGTTCCCCATTATTCCTGGTATGTTTTTTGTGCCTTCTTCTGTGAAGATCAATGCAAAATATTTGTTTAACGTCTCTGCCATTTCCTTATTCCCCATTATAATTTCTCCTGTCTCTGCCTCTAAGGGACCTACGTTTATTTTCGCTACTCTCTTCCTTTTTACATACTTGTAGAAGCTCTTACAATCTGTTTTTATATTTCTTGCTAGTTTATTCTCATATTCAGTTCTCTCCCTCTTCATCAATTTCTTGGTCATCCTTTGTTAATTTCTAAAACCCCCCAATCCTCAGGCTTACTGTTCTTTTTGGCAACATTGTAAGCCTCTTCTTTTAATCTAATACTATCCTTAACTTCTCTAGTTAGCCATGGTTGGATCACTTTTCCCGTGGAGTTTTTATTCCTCAAAGGAATGTATATTCATTGAGAATTATGAATTATTTCTTTAAATGATCTCCATTGCTTATCTACCACCATATCTTTTAATCTAATTTCCCAATCTACCTTAGCCAACTCGCCCATCATACCTACGTAATTGGCTTTGTTTAAATTTAAGACACTAGTTTTGGACTTAACTACATCACTCTCAAACTCAACATAAAATTCTATCATATTATGATCACTCTACCCCAGAGGATCCTTAACTATAAGATTACTAATTAACCCTGTCTCATTCCACATTACTAGATCTAAAATAGCTTGTTCCCTGGTTGGTTCCTCGACATATTGTCCTCTTCTTTCACCATTGGCGTTGTCCTGGACTTAGATCTTGGCACTTTGTCTTGGTTTCTCAGTAGTAGAAACATGTTAGCTTAGCTCAGCTGGTAGCACTTGTGCCTTTAGGTCAATAGATTTTGGGTTCAAGACCCACAACAGTACACAATTGAGGCTGTGACTCCTGTGCAGTACCAAGGGTGCACTGTTGGGAGGTGCCTTTCTTTGAATGAGATGTTAAGTCAAGGTCTTATTTGCCTGTTACACTTGCTGTGTTAAAGATCCAACTGCACTATTCTTCAAACAGTGCTGACCAACATTCCTATCTCAACCAACACCAAAAGAACAGATTAGTCTCATTGCTGTGACATGACTGACACCGAATGGCTGCCGTGTTACCCATGTGGCAACTGTCACTGCACAGCTTTTGGGGACATTTTAACAAAAGTGATGAGGAACTATGTAAATACAAGTATTAAGTTTTACCCTGACTAGAATCATC
Organism: Heptranchias perlo; assembly: GCF_035084215.1. Taxonomy (NCBI): domain Eukaryota; kingdom Metazoa; phylum Chordata; class Chondrichthyes; order Hexanchiformes; family Hexanchidae; genus Heptranchias; species Heptranchias perlo. The sequence continues at coordinate 30,589,248 of NC_090355.1, forward strand.
TGCCATTTTCCAACTAATGTGCATCAATTCAGCTTCTGAGAAAGCTTTTAAAGAACAGAACACTGTTAATTACTGTGAGATTGCTGGTGATGTGTGTTTTTTTTTTAAACAGCACTATAACATCATAGGAATTTGTAGGTGAAAGTAATTGTATAGTTACTACTCATTTCACAGCCCTTAATGTATTTTTATATAGTTCTACATGGTTTGCCATAGCTGTGAATCTCCATAATTGTCATAATACTGATTCTGATAGCCCTTAATTGGGCTTTCAATTTTCTACATTTACAAATATATTTAAAGGATGGCATAGTCTATTTTTGGAGAAACAAAAAGCACTTCTTAAAAGTTAGAATGAGCACTCTAAATAGTTTACTTTTATTTTAATCTCGCATCATAAATTGTCAGTGGTTGTGTTTTAATAAGCTCCACCATGTGAATTTGGGAGCAGGAGATGCTTTTTCCATAGACTCTATAAAATCTCCAGGACCATTGCACTGGAAAGCCATAGTTATAAGCTGAAAATATAACATTTAAAAAAAAAAGTAAGACCTCGGTGGTGAAATTCTGGTCCTTACTAATTTTATCAAAAAATGTAGAAGCGAAGGTAAAATGAGCAAAGCCACAAATTTTACCCCTAATTTGTTCATGAAAAATAATGAATGTGCAGAATATTGTCAAGATGGGGAAGTCCATGATAGGATATTTATACTTGGACTCTGGCAAAATGGCCTTTTCTCGCTTTCAGACCTTTATGTTCTTAAGTCCATCATCATTTCATTACAAATAGTTACTGGGAAAAAAACGGAATTAAAGGTCGGTAGTCTAGAGTGTGTTACTAGGCACATCACAAATCATGCTATTCATTTAATCACACTCCTAAAGCTGTATCAATCGGACTGGTAGTGCAGCGGTTATTGTACTGGACTAGCAACCCAAAGTTGAGGTTTCAGATCCCACCATGGCAAATTGAATTCAATCAATCTGATAACTTGTGGGCTGGCATCAAAGAAAAATGACCATGAAAGCTCCTGGATTGTTGTAAATGTCCTTCAGTGAAGCGAACCTACCTGGTTTGACTTACATGTCCCACACTATGTAGTTGACTCTTCCCTCTGAAGTGGTCTGGAAAACCACTCAGTTTTAAAAACAATTACTCACTGCCTTCACCAAAGGATGGAAAACAAATGTTGCTTTGCCCACATCCTGTGAATTTGTTTTTACAAGAATAGATGTGGATATTAGTAGATGTCCAGTGGACTTCCCAGGGAGTTGCTCCTGGTGAGTGTGGAGATATGCTGCTCTTTAAGATGGGTCTGCCAAGTTTCAATGGCAGTGCCCCCTCATCTAGCCAAGCCGCTGATGGGGCAAGGTGAGTGCAATTAATGAAAATTGTAAACAATTTTACAACACCAAGTTATAGTCCAGCAATTTTATTTTAAATTCACAAGCTTTCGGAGGCTACCTCCTTCCTCAGGTGAACGATGTGGAAATGAAGTCCTCGAAATGAAGTCGCATTTATAATTCACAGAACAATGCTTGGTGATAACAGACAGTTTTTTCAACTGCCCGTTGCCAAGGCAATCAGTGTGCAGACAGACAGGTGTTACCTGCCAGGTCTCAGAATATACAAATCACCAAAAAAAACAACAAACAAAAAAAAACAGAGATAGAGAGGTAGAAACATAGAAAAGACAGCAACTGACCCGTTATATTAAAAACAGATAACATTTGTTCGCTGGTGGGGTAACGTGTAGCGTGACATGAACCCAAGATCCCGGTTGAGGCCGTCCTCATGGGTGCGGAACTTGGCTATCAATTTCTGCTCGACGATTTTGCGTTGTCGTGTGTCTCGAAGGCAGCCTTGGAGTACGCTTACCCGAAGGTCGGTGGCTGAATGTCCTTGACTGCTGAAGTGTTCCCCGACTGGGAGGGAACCCTCCTGTTTGGCGATTGTTGCGCGGTGTCCGTTCATCCGTTGTCGCAGTGTCTGCATGGTCTCGCCAATGTACCATGCTCTGGGGCATCCTTTCCTGCAACGTATGAGGTAGACAACGTTGGCCGAGTCACAGGAGTATGAACCATGCACCTGGTGGGTGGTGTCCTCTCGTGTGATGGTGGTATCTGTGTCGATGATCTGGCATGTCTTGCAGAGGTTACCGCGGCAGGGTTGTGTGGTGTCGTGGACGCTGTTCTCTTGAAAGCTAGGTAATTTGCTGCGAACGATGGTCTGTTTGAGGTTGGGTGGCTGTTTAAAGGCGAGTAGTGGAGGTGTGGGGATGGCAATAGCGAGGTGTTCGTCGTCATTGATGACATGTTGAAGGCTGCGGAGAACATGGCGTAGTTTCTCCGCTCCGGGGAAGTAATGGACGACAAAGGGTACTCTGTTGGTTGCGTCCCGTGTTAGTCTCCTGAGGAGGTCTATGCGATTTTTTGCTGTGGCCCGTCGGAACTGTCGATCGATGAGTCGAGCGTCATATCCCGTTCTTACTAGGGCGTCTTTCAGCGTCTGTAGGTGTCCATCGCGTTCCTCCTCGTCTGAGCAGACCCCGTGTATTCGCAGGGCCTGTCCATAGGGGATGGCCTCTTTGACGTGGTTAGGGTGGAAGCTGGAAAAGTGGAGCATCGTGAGGTTGTCCGTGGGCTTGCGGTAGAGTGAGGTGCTGAGGTGCCCGTCTTTGATGGAGATTCGTGTGTCCAAGAAAGAAACTGATTCTGAGGAGTAGTCCATGGTGAGCTTGATGGTGGGATGGAACTTGTTGATGTTATCGTGTAGTCTCTTCAGTGATTCTTCGCCGTGGGTCCATAGAAAGAAAATGTCGTCAATGTATCTGGTGTATAGTGTTGGTTGGAGTTCTTGTGCAGTGAAGAAGTCCTGCTCGAACTTGTGCATGAAAATGTTGGCGTATTGGGATGAGAATGTGGTCCCCATGGCTGTTCCGTGTGTTTGGGTAAAGAACTGGTTATCGAAGGTGAAGACATTGTGATCCAGGATGAAGCGGATGAGTTGTAGGATGGCGTCCGGAGATTGGCTGTTGTTGGATTAATTAATGAAAGGCAGTCACTTCTTAAAAATCTTGCCAACAGTTGACATGCTGATCAGGAATAAAGTAATGAAAGAGACAGTGCTGCAACTTTCACAAAAGAGGCACTGTGTGTAGCCAAACGCATAGGACAGAATTATTTGTGATCTACTGCTGATGCCAAGGGATAATCTCGCAGAAACTGTATTTTGGTTAATGTTTTTTTTTGGTGCAATATAATTGGTTGATCATGGTTTTTTTTTCTGGGATGTGATTGGTTAGCTATCAACCAATCGGGAAGAAGAAAATTACCCCACAGACACAAAACATTTTATTATATAGTTTGAAGTATTATGCATGCTTGATTGGGTTATTGGAACTAAGCAGTAAGTCCCAGGGAGTCCTAATTCAGATGGTTGAAATACATTTTTACCTTCACGCAGTCTTTTGCTCAGTTTGGTTGATGGCTGTGTTGTTCGAGCATGGTGGTATTGTTGCATCTATCTACACATCAGACTGGCTTGTTAATTTAGTGGGACAATATAGGGCTTTTACAAAACAATAGTACAAGATTTCAAGTTTGATTCCTGACCTGTTATAAGCTAACTAATCTTAGCCGGGGCAGTGTTGGTGGTCTCAGTGCCCTTGGACTAACAACGGATAAGAATCAGTCAAGATGCTCACTCTTGATCACTGTCAAGTGATCCTTCGTTAGAAAGTGCATATGTGGATTTTGGATGAGAATAGGATTGGGTTTGAATGTGATGAATCCATGGCCAAACAGGCTGCCAGAACTCCCTGTCTAATCTGATACATCACGAATGGCCAGTAGGGTGATGTAGGGCAGGGCTTTCAACATCTGTACAACTGCATTCAGAAACGGAGGAGAGAAAAAGGCAGAAAACTTTTTAAATGACTCAAACGTCATTGTGCTTAGAGATTAACAGTAATGTATTGTGAAGATTCTAACCTTTAACTGTTCCATTCAATGTTCCAGAACATGTGGAATTCAGCACTTGGAGAGAGCAGGAGACAACCTCTCGCTTTTCAAATCTCTCTACTTCTGCATTGTCACCTTCTCTACAGTTGGATATGGTGACGTGACGCCACAGATCTGGCCTTCACAACTTCTTGTTGTCATAATGATCTGTGTTGCTTTAGTGGTATTGCCACTCCAGGTATGTTGCAAGACATTTGTAAGTGTGTGCTGTTTACTTAATTACCTACCGACCTTATCAGTTCAAGAGTTATGGAAGTTGCCTATAAGACAACCACCCACCAAGTACAATGAACTATTCCCCATCTGAGAGGATGGAAAAGTTACCTGCTTCCAGGGCTCCACTAATGCTGTTCAATAACTGGTCACGAGGAGGCATGCAAGACATATTGGGGGTGAAATTCACCTTTGGCGGGGTTGCAATATGGGCGGTCGTAGATTGGCTGGCTGTTATGCATCCCGCCCAATTTTCCTGTCCAAGGGCTGGGAGTATAACTGGTCTGCTACCACCTGTTTTGCTCCCCTGCCAAAGTTGAATCTTACCTCCATTGAGTTTCCAGGGTGATTCGCTCCCCAAACATCTACCCTTCAGTTAAAGGATGCGCCTGGCTCGGCGGGGATTTCCCTACAACAAGCCAGGCAGTTTGGGAACTCAGCATGTAGGAAATTAATGGCGATGAATTTTCACACCACGAGTTCTTGGTGAGGAGCTGTACTGTATCAATATGATTTACGCACCTATTCCTGACTTAAGATGTGTGCTGTTCCATCTGGAAACTCAATGACTTAGAAATTCGATGGCACCGCACTCATTTTTCAGTTGCAAAATGGGCGCCTGAGCATCTAAAATGGTGGGCGGGGCACACCCACTCATTATGTGTCGGAAGAACGCCACCCGCAAATTGGTAAAGGCAGAAAAGAGGGGTTCCAGGGCTTGTGCCTGAAACAGGCTTTAGGCCCTTTGCATATGCAAATCCCAGGCCTAATGCCTGTTTGAGGGCCCAATTGGGCTGCCCTGAACGCAGCCGGCATGGGGTCGGCTACGTTCAGGGAAACATGTTCTACATGTGGCCTAACTAGCGGTCCTTAAAGGGACCACTGTTGGTCGCCACCAAAAAGGTACGGGTTTTTAAAATGTACTTACCTGAATGTGGAGCCAGGAGGTGCAGGTTTGCTCGTCCCAGCTCCACTGCAGTGCCGAAGGCTGTTGCCGGCCCCCATTCGGCCACCTCCCAACCGCCGCCCCTCCCTCTCCCAATTGCCCCCACTCTCCCGATCACTTCCCCTCTCCCCGCCCTCTCGCAGGACCTACCCGAGGTAGCGTACCAGTGATGCAGTGGCCCGAAGTTGAAATCCTCTTCGCCGCTGAGCTGTCTTGGGACATCCAGCAGGCATCTGCAGCTCACTGGTTTCATGTAAATGAGGCCAGAGGCACACCCAATATTGGGTGTGCTTCGGGCCTACCTGTTCCTGCGCATTCCAGCATGATCTGATTTCTAGGCCAATATGTGGTGAATTCCCATCGACCCTCCTGCGCCTATATATTTTTTTAAAGTTAATGTGGCATTAATACAAAACCTGTACTGGTACTATGGAAAGGAGAAAGAGGAGGTCATGTGTGCAGATCTAGTGTAAGACCACAGCAATCCTGTATATTGCAATTTTATTTTCATATCACTTATTGTTCCTGGTGCCAAACACCACAATTTAAAAAAAAGTGCACAGGATCTTGCTTTAGGTTTCATCAATTTTTAATTTTCAATATAGTAAAACCATCGAAGCACAAGTTTATTAGCCAATGATTTCATTGCCCTCATCTACCAATTATATCTCATAAGACAATACCCGATTAGCTCAGTCTCCATCAAACGGTTCCTTCCTGAAAGGAAGTCACTCTTACAATCATTATATTCTGAAAATAAATGCCCAAAACTTTGAAACCTGACTGAAACAATGAAAATATAACATTAGTGAGGCTTTAGGGAACAAGAAATAAAGCTGCAAAACACAGAATTTGCAAAATCTTCCAAAGCCAATTGGTACTGACACTTGATTTTCTCAGATCAACTCTTATTTATATATATATAATTTTGTAAATTAGATATTTTGTAAATTAAACATCTGAGCATCTAGTAAGTAGTGATGTGTAAAGAAATCTGAATTTTCACCTCCCTTGAGTTTGAAATTGATGCCACTTTTGGTCCAATTTTTTGCCACTTTGAGTTAATTTGCATTAGTATCCACCATAAAAAGAAAAGAGCATTTCCTCTAACAGGAAACAGCAGCAATGACAAATGTCAAGGTTTTGAAATTGCCTTCTCCCCGCCCCCCCCCCTCCCACCCCAAATTTTTATTTTTTTGAAAAAAAAGTAAGGTCCTAAAAATTCTTTTTAATAGTGAAGCGAAGCTGAGGTTACTTAAAGGGAAATATCAGCAATGATGTGACCTTTTAGTTTGTGCCGTTGAAACTGAGGGCAGTGTTTTTTTTCCCTCCAGTTTGAAGAGCTCGTTTACCTGTGGATGGAGAGGCAGAAGTCTGGCGGCAATTACAGCCGGCACCGAGCGCAGACAGAGAAACACGTCGTACTCTGTGTCAGCTCCTTAAAAATCGACCTGCTGATGGATTTCCTCAATGAATTCTACGCTCACCCCAGGCTTCAGGTACAAAATTGACGCCGGCTGTCTTCATAATCCTGTGTGACCTTTTTAACCTGGCTCAGATTTCCAGGGTCTATAGTTGGCCACAAGTCTCCCAGAAGAGAAGCCAGGCGCTTGCCTTGAGTTATTTGTGTCATTTGAGTTTTCATTCTTCCCCAATTATAACCATTGACTATTACTCAACATAGGACAGAGGTTACTGTCTGTGATATGATCATGCAGATGTTTAATGCGCTTGTGTCAAATTTTTCTCTCTGCTATTTTAGCAGAGGTATTAATCTGTATAAAACCAATGGTTTAATGTCATCATTAAAATAACAGAGGAATTGGATACAAAGGCATTAATCATTTGCATGATAACATCATAGGCAGTCATTTCTATCCTCATTAAACAGGAGGTTTTTTTAAATGCTTTTTTTTTGAATATTGTGTAGCAAACACCACAAATAAATTCATCTGGGATATATGTCCTTCTGTTCACTGATAGTGAGAAGGTCCATCAGTATAAAGTGCATTTCCACACTTTAAATACAACCGTTGACTTATTCACTAATATCCAAGATCTGTATTTTAAAGCTTGAAATACATGCCAACCAAAGCTCACTCCTCGATAGGTCATTACACTATCTGCAGCCAATTATATGTTTATTATTTCCCAGAAATCAACTGCAAATTATTTCTCGATAAACTAAACTAAATGTAGGGAGATCATAACTTTTAATCTTTCTGTGTGAATGTCACAACGCATCACAGAGTGCACTGACTGTCATTGGCTGTATGGTCAGGGGCAAAACAAGGAAATTGCCTCGTAAAATGAATGCCATATAATCATAAAAATAACAGTCTGGTATTGCTGTGCACTGGGGTTTCACAGCCCATGGTATGCCCGTGATTTCACCTACCCAACCTCGACCCTCCTGCTTAAACAGGCTTTCCACTCGGTATCCTGGATATGCTTCCCTTTGTGTGTAAAATCTTTCACTAAACTATCATAAACAAAGAGGGAGAGAAAGAGATTGGGTGAGCGCTTGTTTCCATGCACTTTTGAAGAGCCTACTAAAGAGCAGTATTTGGATGGTTAACTTGTCCTGTTACCAAGAGAAGGCGCATAAGAGGAGGCCCGTGAGACTGCCTAGGGCTGCAATTTAATCTTTGGTTTTGGATGCTGGTTTTAAATTCTTGAACTTAACTGATGCATCTGAACCTATTGACCCGATCACAGCCTTGTAATCACTCCTGGTTATCCCTGGGTCTCTATATAGCTCCGTACAAGACGTCAAAAGCCCCCTTTGATTTTCACACAGCAGTTATACTGAAATCTGTTATGTTCTTAAAGTCAACAGTTCCACCATCAGTACTCCATTCAGAAATAGATCTCAAAGATGTGAGGTTGGTTTTGAGATCCTTTTGTGTTTTCTCCCCATATATCTCTGTAGAATTTTTAAAAAGATATATATTTGTTCAAACGGTGAGCGCAGATTGATACTCGCAGAGTGCATGGGCTACAGAGACCCAAAAAAGGCAGGAAGGAAGCGAAAAATTTAAAGTCAAGAATTTTTTTTAAAGGAGGGAACCTTATCAATAAGAACAGGCCAAAAAACAAACAAGCGGATGTTTGGATAATCACAGTCCTTTTAACTGTTTGATTTTTAAAAACAATACTGAGGGTGAGACTTCCAGTTTAACCATATGGAGAGTGGATTGGAATTTTGCTATAATGGAAAACAAATCCAATCTCCATGAGAAGGTAGGATTAATAAAAAGCCCATCCTTTTCTCCTCCATCCTCAAGGCCCATCTTCCGCACAGACCATTTCCCACTTCCTCCTGCCTTGGCGCCAAGCCTAATGTCCCTTTTACTTCCCTCTTCACTTGGTTGGGCATCATAATGCTGGGAAGGCAATGCATTCGGTCAACAAAGAAGTCTTTAAGTGCAAAGAAGTTGCTCCTTAATTTATCCAAAGTTGCTGAGATAGGTAACTACCTGCTTGTTGAGATCACTGCCTGCAGAAGAGAGCATCGTCTGTCCTGAATTGTTTTCTGAATGTTTTGATCCCCTTCCAAATTTGATGGCATCAAATAAGACAATCTACCTCTGAGGCTGTAGTGAGCATTTTTGTGACGACCACTACTGCAAATAAGCCTAACAGATGTTGATATTCACATTTTTACGGGCAGAAAATTACTCTTATTAAAAGTCAAGTTGTACCTGTTCTTAGTACATTGTGCTTGTCTGATCCTTTTTAATCTTATCGTCTGAACAAATTGGTGTTTTATCTCCTCCATGTTGCAGGATTACTATGTTGTCATCCTGTGCCCAACAGAGATGGACCTTCAGGTGCGCAGAGTGCTACAAATTCCTCTCTGGTCACAGCGAGTCATTTACCTACAGGGATCAGCACTGAAAGACCAGGATCTCATGAGAGCAAAGTGAGCCATGTTTTCCATATCAGTGTGAAGTGCATTTATATTTGAAGCAAAGGAGAGAGAGAGAGAGAGAGCCCATGTGATCTTTAGGGGATCAATAACTTGGTGATTATACATTACGCTTTTGGGGCCCCAATAGATGATCAAATTTATCCTGTCAGTATGCCGAGCCATGCAGGCCAGATTCAATCCTTGGTCTGTGAGCTTGTCTCAGCCAAAGTGGTGCTACAGTTGGCCTCAGTCGACTTGAACGAGTGAGAAGAAAAATCAGCCAAGGTCCTCACTCTAGATCACTATGTACAACAACAACTTGCATTCATATCGCATCTTTAACGTAGCAAAACGTCCCAAGGCACTTCACAGGAACTTTATCAAACAAAATCGGACACTGAGCCGCATAAGGAGATATTAGGACAGGTGACCAAACTCTTGGTCAAAGAGGCAGATTTTAAGGAGCATCTGAAAGGTGGAGAGAGAGGTAGAGAGGCGGAGAGGTTTAGGGAGGGAATTCCAGAGCTTAGGGCCGAGGCAGCTGAAGGCTGGGCTGCCAGTGGTGAAGCGATGAAAATCAGGGCTTCGATCATGGTTGATCTGCACCTCAACAAATCATCCAAAATCTGTTCAGTGGCAGGAAACCAGAGCTAAGTCCATTAAGATGGCAATTTGAGATCAGCGATTGTAAAAAGAGTTGCAGAACAGGTGAAAGAAAAAGAAATGTGAATCTGAGACAGAATCGAAGACTCCTGAAAAAACAAAGACAGGATAAGGAGACAATAAAAGCTTGATGGAGAGGGGCACTGTACTACAGCCAAGGTTGAATTAATTTTTTTGCAAGAGATAGAATTTTTAGTTCTGATTTAATTCCTTCAAACTTTTAGAATCAAATAGAGTAGGTCTCTATATCACACCACCTAATGAAAGGGAGCTCTGCCCCTGGAAATTTTAGGGTTTCCCTGAAACTGAGAGCCTCTGCTCCCAGCACACAGTAGTGTTGATGGGAGCTTGTTTTGGAGAATTGAACACAGAGGTCAATGCGCCCAATTTACAGCAGTCCTGATTTTCCAGCCTGCACTCCCATCGAGTGAGACTTTGCACCAAAAGTCAAGTTTTTGCGATTTCAGGATCTGTGTAAACTTCAGTCCATTAAACAGGTAATTTTACCTGCAATACTTGCTCCAAACCAAATCTTCAACTTCAATTGTTATTCAGTAGGATTCATTATAGATTTCAATTATTTTTTCCTTTCTTGATCAAACTTTGTAACAAACATACCGTCTGAGATCCTTTTCACCATCAGTAGGTAAAACATGCCAGTTAACAATTGTCAACTGAATGTGATAAATGGCCCACATCATTTCAATATAATTTTGAAAAATGGTTGGATAACATGCTGTGCATTCACTCATTCTCCAAAGCTCTTACCAAAATTGTTATTTCCTCAAGTACCTCTTTGTGCAAGACTGTACCTTGACAGGTGAAAAATAATTGGAGGGAGGAAGAAAAAGAACTGGCCGTAAGAGACAAACTGATCAGCTATCTTGTTATTCAAATACAAAAATCACTGATGTGCAAAAACCAGAATGGAATGAGTAAGGGCTCATATTTGTCACTTCAGTACATTGTTTATACTGCCCAGCTCCAAGTGGAATTCTGCTGGTCAGGAGAGAACTCGGTGAGTTTACAGACTTACGAAGGGCTTCACTCCACAAGTGGATAGAATTTAAATATTTGGAGGGCGCAGGCAGCAATGTCTGTATCCGCTCAATATCTACTTCAACTTCGGGTATGTTCAAAACATGCTCAGGAGGGCCAAACACTCTTAAAACCAGGTTTCACATGGTTACTGGGTAGACTCCATGTAGCATCAAACCTAAGCAGTGTCAAACTACCTCCTCTGGGGGTTGGGTCTTTCATCGCTCCTCTCCAGAGTTAGATCAGGAGCTGAGTCCAGAGTCATACTGCCGCGTTAGTGTTGCCATGAAATGAAGGTTGTAGTGCAAACGTACCCTTAATTAAAATAAAACCTTGCAATTTATCTCCCTAGCCGCGACAGTGAAGCCTAGTCTATCGTTCCCTCTATCGCGCTGGCTGAGATTAGCTAAGTCAGTTCAAACCAAAGGTCATGGGGAGGAGGTGATGTTCAACTTCTGTCCAAAAACAGGCGTGAGGTCGGCAGAGATCCGAGCCATTTTGATGCCTCCCACCAGCAAACTACAGCCATACGTTCATTATCGTGATTATTCATTGTGCTTACTGAACATGATTGTACCATCACCGTAGCTTGGCGTGAGGGGAGAGAGGGAGTTCGATGATTCAGCAGCTGCTGTGACATCACTGCACAATAATTGGATCATGTGGATCACTAGGGTAAACCTTGGGTAATTGTTTCACAATTGTTCCGCAGGCTTACAGAATGATTGAGAAGCTAATGTTCTTTGGGTTTTTTTTTGCGACAGGATGGATGATGCAGAAGCCTGTTTCATTCTCAGCAGCCGCAACGAAGTGGATCGAACAGCAGCGGTATGGTAAACCCGAGCAGTATGGGATTTTCAAATTGAATTGGGGAGGGGGCTGGGGGAGGCTGTGCTCCATGGATCCTTGTGTAAAGGGAGGCCATATTGTCATTGGCCAGACCCTCCCTGACCAGGTCACTTTCATCTTAGAGACGTTGTAACATTACATGATTTACAACGAGCTGGTCTGCGGCCAGACTATAGCACGGCCTGTGTTATGCTGTAAGGGCTCTAACACGGGGGTGGTATAGGGTTGCCAACTCCAGTTGGACGTATTCCTGGAGGTTTCATCACGTGACTGCCCGTCTCCAACCCCACCCCCCCACCCCCGTCAAGTCAAACAGCCTTTTTTTTTTGCATCTCCGTGATTTTTATAACTAAGAAATGTTCCAAAGAAAATGAAAAAAAACCACTTTTTTTATAATGCTCCTATAATTTTTCTCCCGGGTGTTGCTCGCAGCAATGTCCAAGAGATTACTCTTTTAATTCCTGGAGACTCCAGGTCAATCCTGGAGGGTCGGCAGCAACTAGGGTTAGGGTTATGCAGACCCCCCCCAGCATTGCCCGCTTCTCCTCACATATGATAGCTAAAGATTTTTTTTTATATAGTCCCATTGCTTTCCTTTTGTTTACCAAGATGGGAAAACCAAATAAGATTTTGTAACATTCAACCAGCTTGCTTCCATTTATACTGGAAGGGGGTGTACTCTTCTCCAGACGTGAGCAGAGATTTTCTGCTTCTGCTCTCACCGGTCCATGATTTTCTGCAGAAGCGGAAAACCTCGTCCTTGATGTTCGCAACTTGCAAAAATTATCCACACCAATCCTTGGGCTCTGTGGAGTAAACTGAAATATTGTTATGCTGGTTTTCAAACCCTCCATGGCCTCGCCCCTCCCTATCTCTGTAACCTCCTCCAGCACTACAACCCTTCGAGATCTCTGCGCCCCCTCCAATTCTGGCCCCTTGCGCATCCCCGATTTTAATCGCTCCACCATTGGTGGCCGTGCCTTCAGCTGCCTAGGCCCTAAGCTCTGGAATTTGCTCCCTAAACCTCTCCGCCTCTCTTTCTTCCTTTAAGACGCTCCTTAAAACGGACCTCTTTGACCAAGCTTTTGATCACCTGTCCTAATATCTTCTTATCTGGCTCGGTGTCAAATTTTGTTTGATAACGCTCCTGTGAAGCGCCTTGGGATGTTGTTGCAACGTTAAAGGCGCTATATAAATGCAAGTTGTTGTTGCCTGTTTTCCACTACTTGAGAAAGCAGTACAGTTTACATAGCTCACTGAGGAGCTCTGGTGGCAAGAAGATAGTACTGCAACATTAATAACAGTTAGACCCTTACAAGGTAAAATTGGTTGCACTTATGTTGCACATGGGAATAATTGGACAATCCTTGAATCCAAAACCAAACCCATACAATTCAATTCAATAGTAAGTCTATTGCTTGAAAGGATCCTGATACTATTTCAATCAGATGATTAGAACCCTTTTTAAGTAATTGATTTAGTTTGGGCTTTGCGAGTTGGGTTCAGATGAGTGGGAGTTGTATCAGGATTCAGTGTCATAAGACCATAAGAAATAGGAGCAGGAATAGGCTCTCCGGCCCCTCGAGCCTGCTCCGCCATTCAATAAGATCGTGACCTCACTTTCTCGCCTGATCCCCATATATCTTGATTCCCTTACAGTCCAAAAATCTATCAATCTCAGCCTTGAATATACTCAACAACTGAACATCCACAGCCCTTTGGGTTGAGAATTCCAAAGATTCACAACCCTCTGAGTGAAGAAATTTCTCCTCAACTCAGTCCTAAATAGCCGACCCCTTATCCTGAGACTGGTGCCCTATATTTCTAGACTCTCCAGCCAGGGGAAACAGCCTCTCAGCATCTACCCTGTCTAGCCCTCTCGGAATCTTATGTTTCAATGAGATTACCTCTCACTCTCCTAAACTCCAGAGAGTATAGGCCCATTGTACTCAATCTCTCCTCAATCAACCCTTTCATCCAGGAATCAATCTAGTGAACCTTCGTTGCACTGCCTCTGAGGCAAGTATATCCTTCCTTAGGTAAGGAGATCAAAACTGCACACAGTACTCCAGGTGTGGTCTCACCAAAGCCCTGTACAATTGCAGCAAGACTTCCTTACTCTTGTACTCCAACCCCCTTGCAATGCAGGCCAACATACCATTTGCTTTCCTAATTGCTTGCTGTACCTGCAAGTTAACTTTCCGCGTTTCGTGTACAAGGCCACATAAATCCCTCTGAAAACTATCATTTAATAGTTTTTCACCATTTAAAAGATATTCTGTTTTTCTATTCTTCCTACCAAAGTGAATAACCTCGCATTTCCTCACATTATGCTCCATCTGTCACCTTCTTGCCCACTCACCTTAACCTGCCTATATCCCTTTGCAGACTTTTTGTGTCCTCCTCACAGCTTCATTTCCCACCTAGCTTTGTATCGTCAGCAAACTTGGATACATTACACTTGGTCCCTTCATCTAAGTCATTAATATGGATTGTAAATAGCTGAGGCCCAAGCACTGATCCTTGTAGCACCCCACTAGTTACAGCCTGCCAACCTGAAAATGACCCGTGTATCCCTACTCTCTCTTTTCTGTCCGTTAACCAATCCTCAATCCATGCTAATATATTACCCCCATCCCATGAGCCCATATCTTGTGTAACAGCCTTTCGTGTGGCACTTTATCAAATGCCTTTTGAAAACCCAAATATACTATTTCCACTGGTTCCCCCTTATCTAACCTGCTAGTTACATCCTCAAAGAAACTCCAGTAGATTTTGTCAAACACTATTTGCCTTTGATAAAATCATGTTGACTCTGCCTAAGTGTATTATGATTTTCTAAGTGCCCTGTTACCACGTCCTTAATAATGGATTCCAGCATTTTCCTGATGACTGATGTCAGGCTAACTGGCCTGTAGTTCTCTGTTTTCTCTCTCCCTCCTTTCTTGAATAGCGGGGTTACATTTGCTATCTTCCAATCCACTGGAACCGTTCTAGAATCTAGGGAATTTTGGAAGATCACAACCAATGCATTCACTATCTCTGCAGCCACCTCTTTTAGAACCCTAGGATGTAGGTCATCAGGCCCAGGGGATTTGTCGGCTTTTAGTCCCATTGGTTTCTCCAGTACTTTTTCTTTACTAATATTAATTACTTGAAGTTCCTCACTCTCATTAGACCCTAGGTTCCCTATTTCTGGTATGTTTTTGAATCTTCTACTGTGAAGACAGACACAAAATATTTGTTTAACGTCTCTGCCATTTCCTTATTCCCCATTATAATTTCTCTTGTCTTAGCCTCTAAGGGACCCACGTTTACTTTCACTACTCCCCTCCTTTCTCCATTCATCTGTATCTGAGGAGGAGTTGTTGTATTCGTAAATGAATTCCCAAAAAATGGGTTTGCAATTTTGTTACAAATAGCATCATGCTGCATCACAGTTAACATGAAAACTAACTTGAAGGATAAGATCAGCTGGAGTATCTAGTTTATCCCATACTTCGGCTTATCACTGGGGAGTTTATTTGCACTGTTAATTAATTATTCCATATCTGACTAACAATGGGTGTTTTACACACTTTGAAGGACCATCAAACCATCTTGAGAGCTTGGGCTGTAAAGGACTTTGCCCCTAATTGCCCCCTCTACGTTCAGATACTGAAGCCTGAAAATAAGTTTCACGTCAAATTTGCAGGTGAGTTTTTTTTTCTTCTCTACATGTTCCCAAATCTGGGTCTATATTTGGCTTCAGATTGGCCCAAAATGCTCAAGGCAACTTCATGCTAACAGTTATCATACATGGCCTGAGGCTCCATTGCACTTGACTTTTGTTTTAAAGATTTTAGCCCAAAATGAAAGAGTATGTAGCTGAAAAATGACCTGGAAATCAACCATCAGTGCAAACTGTATGATCGCGATTCAGGCATCTGACTCTCCAGTGTCTTCTGTTGCTAAGCTTGTTCTCCTTGAGGACATTGTAGGTTGACTTGTTGAATGAAACTAACGGTAACACTCTGATGAAGCTGTGCCTCCTGTTGTTTGTCGTACCTCCTCCTGTGCGATAAATCAGCTGACGCACTCAGGAACAACCTATTAGAAACCCACCCATCCAGTGTTTTCGTTCTAGGGAGTCTTCAGTTTTGCATACCGCTTAACAATGCAAAGCCACTGATCTAATAAAGGGGCCATCTGTACAGTTTGTACGTCTACCCCAAGTATAGACCTGCACAGTTTATTTAATTTGTGTTGGTTTAGCGCTATAGTTTAGCGTGTTACCAACTTCGCAGACATAGCGGTAAGATTTCCTCTGATCGCCATTTCTAATGAAACTGAGAACACAAACGCAAAATACAGTGGATGCTGGAAGTCTGAAATAAACAGAAAATGCTCAGCAGGTCAGGCAGCAGCTGTGGAGAAAGGAACAGAGTTAACGTTTCATCAACCTGAAACGTAAACTTTGTTTCTCTCTCAAGAGATGCTGCCTGACCAGAGTGTTTCCAGCATTTTCTGTTTTTATTTGAAACTGGGAACACATTCATTTTGAACACTTAGCAACTGGAGTTAAGCGCCTTCCTCACATAAAAATGCACAAAAAATTACTCTTCAGTAATTCCTTCCTGACTAATTGTTTTTTTGATTTCCATTTCTTTGCAGATCATGTCGTTTGTGAAGAGGAGTTTAAATACGCCATGTTAGCCTTGAACTGCATCTGTCCCTCCACCTCTACTCTCATTACCCTTTTAGTTCACACATCCAGGGGACAGTAAGTCGGATTTTCATACAGTTTAAATTCTCCTTCTCGGATTTAATCCGCCTGAACAAATGGAGCATCATGAAAGATGTTTTAATCTACTTGCACAGTAAGGTGTTATATGGATTCATGTTAAATTACATGTTGGTGTTACTGATACGATGGGGCCCAATTTGTACAGTCAGACTGCTGTTTTCCAGTGACAGTAAGAAATTGATAAATGAGTTAAAGCTTAGTTCCCCCTATTCAGTAGACTCTCTTCAGATTTGTTTTGTCATCTTTTGTACTTTTGGATCATGTTATTTCATCTTGTCACATTTTTGTTGTATATTTTTGAGTCAAGATTTCTTCATCTAAATTATGTATTTTCCCTATCAAGACCTATGTCATCCTTCACCATTAGCAATATGGCATCCTTGTTGCTCAGCACTTTATCATAATGTGACAGAAACCTATATATAAAACAACAGCCGCCTGTTACAGAAGCAGTCTGATTTTATTTTCCATTGGAAGTGAAAATCGGTCAGTTTCTACAACGGGTGGCTGGTCCGAAACACCAGTTTTACACCACTGAGGAAAATTAGTGTTGCTGTCATCACCTTGGCCGAGATCAGCTCAGGGTGATGGAGAGCCTATAAAGGTCGGTTTTTAATAATGTACAGTCCCGGCAAAATCGTGGAGTGTGTGCCTACGATTTCTAGACCTGCGCTCCCGGCAGGTGATGCTCCCCGTCAGGAGCACGCGTTTGTAAAATCGGCCCTTATAACTCTATTCAGCAGCACTCCCTGATAGCATGCCAGAAACCAGGGGCTCAACATGTGGGGAATCAGCATGAACCCTCATGTTGGTGTGTGGCTCACAGAATAATAATCCAGGGGGTGTTGAAAGTTTTGACATCGCTGGGAAACTGAAATGTTATTTGGTACTTTAAAGGCCAGTTATTTAATACGGCAGTTGCAGCAAAAAAAAATTGCCCACAATAGAGGTTTTTGTTACTTGAGATGTATGAATTTTGTACTTATAATTGAATCCGGGATACTTGACCTCTAGGTAAATTAGCTTTTCAAACCCTATTACATTCACATCATTCATTTCGTGCAACAATGCAAAAAGAACACAAAAACTGCTGAATATAGTTTACGTTTCCAAACTGTGGTTCAGCGTGTCCTGTGATGCAGTATTGCTGAGAGCTGTTTGTTACCGATCTCAAATTCTCCTGTGGCTGGAGAATGGAAATTACTGAACAATTGACAAGTCCTTGGCTTTCACCTTGTTCTGTTTGCGTGGATCTCACGAGGCCCCTTGATCTGTTCACCTTGCGTTGCGAAGAATTTAAACTAATAACTGGATTGCATCTCCATGGTTACAGGGAAGGGCAGCAGTCTCCTGAGCAGTGGCAGAGGATGTACGGCCGGTGCTCGGGGAATGAGGTCTACCACATCAAACTCGGTGACAGCAAGTTTTTCGGAGAATATGAAGGGAAGAGTTTCACTTATGCTTCATTTCATGCCCACAAAAAGTAAGTGACATTTATGTCGAGATTAACAATTCTTCATGGGGACTGAGTGGTGCCATGGGTTTCAGACACGAAACTTTCACCTCTAGGATCTAGGTTCCAATTTATCCCAGGGTATGTTTGTGTAATGGTTTTGTTACTGGGCTAATAATCCAGAAAAAATTAGTTCAAATCCCACCGTGGCAGTTTGAGAATTTGAATTCAGTTTTTTAAAAAAAAAATCTGACTTTTTTTTTAAAAGTTGGTATGCGTAAGATTGACCACAAAGCTGTCGGTTTGTCATAAAAACAACTGGTTCATTAATGTCCTTTAGAAAAAGAAACCTGCCGTCCTTACCCGGTCTGGCCTATATGTGACTCTGGTCCCACACCAAAGTGGTTGACTGTTAACTGCCCTCTGAAGTGCCCTAGCAAGCCACTCAGTTGTATCAAACTGCTACAGTGGTTCAATAAGAAGGCCCATCACCACCTTCTCAGGGCAACTAAAGATGGGCAATAAACGTCGGCCTCGCCAGCGATGTCCTGAAAATCATTTATTTTTTTGCTACAAATTTGCAGGGCTACGGGGAAAGAGTGGGGGAATGGGAATAACTGGATTGCTCTTTTAGAAAGAGCCGCATGGGCTCGATGGGCTGAATGGCCGCCTCCTGCGCGGTAACCATTCTATGATTCTAAATGGGATCAAAGTTACCTCTATGCGCTGTTTGTAAGTGTCCTACTTGAGCAGACTCGGTCCCATTTCTAGTGGGCATAGCCCTCCAGCACAAAAAAAAAACTGCCCCTAATTTGGCAGCAATTTGCAATGTGACTCAGAAACCACAGGGTGTCTAGTGTAGCAAATGGAAAAATGCCCCTATAACGTCATAGGGCGTATTTTTCTGAGGTTGAGGCAGAGTAGAAGGAAAATGGCATCGAGCTATGCTACATTCGACTTGGGCATGTTTGATGTTGACGTTGGGTGGCTGAGATGGAAAGTGTTCTGTTCTGGGTGCAGGAAAATCATCTCCATTTTGTAAAAATCTGTCTCCATTGTGAGCACTAAGTGGTGGTTAAAGGTATCAGCAACAATTTGATGATGCCACATCAGTGAGTTAGTTGAGAAACTCTGATAGCCATTCAGAGACTTTCTGTCATCTTGTAACTGTGCACTAAATAGGGAACATTGCTGATGCCTGTTCGTTATGTATTTAGAGATTGACCTTGTTGATTTTGCATTACTGCTTCCAAACTCTAATGATGCAGTTAAATGGAACATTAATGGCAAAGTAAATCTCCAAATACAGCTTTTGTCTGCACTACGAAGTACTGCTGAGAAGGGCACCCTAAGTGTCTATCCTCTTGACTTACTGTTTAGAGCAGAATTTGCCATCTTGTTTATGAAGTAACAGAATTCCATAAGCAGAGTTACAGACATCTTTTCACGTTACCTCTCTTGCTTTACAGCCTTAGTATGAGGCCCCTTGCATTTCACAGAGGCAGTGCTCTGTGCATTTTCATGTGCAGCAACAAAAATAGGACTGAGGATGAGATCAAAACTGAATTTGGGCATGAGGCGGGGGGGGGGGGGAGAGGAATGGCATTGCCATGGTGACTCATCTCTAGCCTTTGCAATTCAAAATGGTGCTCACTGTTGCCCATGCTGCTTAGCAACAGTCCAGTTGTCTTCTAATATAATCTTTGCTAAAGAGTATTGCCGATAGCCTTTGCTGTATCCAGTTCACTCAGCCGTTTCTTGATATCACGTGGAGTGAATCGAATTGACTGAAGACTGGCTTCTGTGATGGTGGGGATATCGGGAGGAGGCCGAGATGGATCATCCACTCGGCACTTCGGGCTGAAGATGGTTGCAAACGCTTCAGCCTTGTCTTTTGCACTCACGTGCTGCGCTCTGCCATCATTGAGGACGGGGATGGTCACGGAGCCTCCTCCTCCCGTTAGTTGTTTAATTGTCCGCCACCTTTCACGACTGGATGTGGCAGGACTGCAGAGCTTTGATCTGAGCCTAACACAATAAAATCCAATAAAAGTGGCTGAGTGTTTCCCGGTTTTTCTCCTGTTTCTTCAGGTATGGTGTCTGCCTGATTGGTGCAAAAAGAGAAGATAACAAAAGCATTTTTCTCAACCCTGGACCCCGACACATTATGGTTAGCTCGGACACCTGTTTCTACATTAACATCACTAAAGAAGAAAATTCAGCATTCATATTCAAAGAGGAAGAGAAGCAGAAGAGGAAGGGCCTAACTTCAGGGGGCATCTGCAGTGGAGCTTCTAGACTACCTGTCCACAGCATCATTGCAAGTATGGGTGAGTGATTAAAAATCTAGATTAGTTACCCCCAAAATCTCAGCATTGCATTTCCTAAATTGAGAAACCCAGGTGAAAGGTCAAGGCCCATAATGCAGGACATCATCAGGGTTGAAAGAGTTAGAGAGAAATCAAGAAGTTGTGGGTGGCTGATGCCAAGCTTGAGGTTCAAAAGCCTGTATGTTTTGCAATAGATAGTATATGAACCCAAAGCATTCAAAAGCACTGTGAATCTGAAAATATGTCTTCCAAATCCCATTTGCCATTCTACAACTTCACACTGGTCTGCATTGAACTACATCAACATAGGACTGTCCACTCTGCTAACAGGCCTATGTCCTCCTGTAATCTCTTGTATTCCTCCTCACAGTTTCCTATGGCCCCTAATTTAGTAGCTTCTGCAAACTTCAATATCATTCCTCTTGTGTCTGCATCCAAATCGTTGATATAAATGGAAAACAGAAGAGATCCTCAGCAAATCGCTACCCGCATCCTGCCAACTTTGAAAAGCATCCATCATCTGCATGCTTTGCTTTTCCTAACCATTCCCTCTCATCAATGTAACTACATTCTCTTTAATACCCTCTGCATTCATTTTCATAACTCGTCTCTTACGTGGCACCTTATCAGATGCCTTCTGAACACCACATTCCCTTTATCTATTCATATCGGTGGGGGGGTGGGTGGTGAAGGGGATAGGTTAAGTAGGAGAGAGGGAAAATAAGCCAAAAAGATGATGGGAATTGTAAAGATGAATTTGTGTGAAAGCTAAGATGGAAGAACCAGGGAACAGATAGAAAATCTGAGGGGGGGCTGGCCTTCTCCAAATAATCAAACCGCAAAGATAGATCAGTAGCTATTGCAAGAACCGATGACTCAGTTGAAACATTAAAAATGGGAACCAGACAGATTTCCAATTAAGCAGAGAGTTTGGAGATGGTACCTTTTGTGGAGTCCAAAACAGAACCAGGATGGGATATGGTTGGGACAGAGGGGAGAACCATGGTTTCAGATCTGAAGTTTGATTTTTTTTTGTTGATGACAATTCACTGGAAACTCCCCTGATGGTTCATTTGAGTTTATCCATCCAGTAGATGAGCCATATAGTGCAGAAAGGTCCCAGGTTTGACTCACAGTGTCTTCTGAGTTAGCTGATCTCAGCCACGACACTCATAGAGACACACCACTCAAAGCCCGGATTGATCAACTTAAATCTGGACAGATGGTAATGCTAGGTGTAGGATAGAGATCAAAAATGATCAGGGCCAGTCTTAGAGAGGACTTAAAGATTGGATGAGCTCAACAGACTGAAAGCCCTATCCTTGTCCCTCCGTTTATTTTGATCTTAGAGTGAGATTAAAATGGCTGTAAAATTAAGAAGCAACTAGAAATCAACAATCATTTCAAACAAGCTTCTTTTTTAGGAAACAAACTGAATTTTGATGGGAAAGCTTTTATTTCCTAACCTTCCGATTAAAACAAGCCAAATCCTGTCGAGTTCATCTTCAGACTGTCCCATTTTCAAACTTCTCCATTTTGGGACAGTGTCAGGTTCGGTGAAACTGAATAATTAAAGATGTAACCGTCACGTCTCAGTGCTAAGATTCACACATGTTTGTGTTCTGCTCCACTTAGCCCAATTTAGTGCCGTTTTTGAAATAATGTCTGTTCTATGCTAATGGTTAAAAAGTTACACAAAAATAATTACTTCCAAATCAATAAACTAACACAATAACTGGGACATCTTTAAATTGGATGTGTGAACTTTTTTTGCAGGTGTTGTCGAATAAATGGATTAGAAATTCCTTGAAAACACTGTTCATATTAAAAAAAAAACAGAAAATTGGGGAGAAAAACAGAAAATGCTGGAAATACTCAACAAGTCAGGCAGCATCTGTAGAGAAAGAAACAGAGTAAACGTTTCAGGTTGATGACCCTTTGTCGGAACTGGAAGAAGTTGAAGATTAATCAGTTTTTAAGCAAGTACAGTGCCAGGGAAAGGGGTGTTTGGGGGGGTGGGGGGGGTGGAGGAGGGGTGGAAAGAACAAAAGGGAAGGTCTATGATAGGGTGGAGGGCAGGAGTGATTAAATGACAAAAGGGATGACGGTGCCAGGCAAAGAGGGTGGTAATGGGACAAGTAAAGAAATGAAAGATGGGTCTAGAGGAGCTGAAATTGGCAACATCAGAACCATTCCCCGCACCTGCTGCTCTAAAAAATGGGAGCAGTGGTTCCGATCTGGTTATTGAAATCAATGTTGAGCCCAGAAGGTTGTAAAGTGCTTAATCGAAAGATGAGGTGCTGTTCCTCAAGCTTCATTAGAAGAGTGTAAGAGGCTGAGGTCAGAGTGGAAGTGGGACGGGGAATTAAAATGGCAAGCGACCGGCAAGTCAGGGTCACGCTTGCGTACTGAGTGGAGATGTTCACTCAGCGATCACTCAATCTGCGTTTGGTCTCCCCATTGTAGAGGAGACCGCATCGTGAGCAGCGAGTACAGTATAGTAAATTGAAAGAAGTACAAGTAAATCGCTGCTTCACCTGGAAGGAGTGTTTGGGGCCCCGGACGGTGGGAACGGATGAGGTGAAAGGGCAGGTGTTGCGTCTCCTGCACTTGCAAGGGAAGGTGCCGTGGGGAAGAGAGCGGGTGTTGGGGGTGCTGGAAGAGTGGACCAGGGTGTCATGGAGGGAGTGGTCTCTTCGGAATGCCGAAATGGGAGAGGAAGAGAAGATGTGTTTGGTGTAAATTGGGGAATTGTGTGTGTGAGAGAGAGAAAAAGACCCTGTCTGTGGGAGCAAATCAGACCCTACCTACCAGAGTAAAAGTGAGAATATCCTTTACTCGAGACATATATTGCTCAGTGTGTTAAATGAAAGGAAAATGCTTCCACTAAATTGGGCATCAATCTATAATAGATTAGTAAAAGAGCTTTTTGACTGCACACATAAAGCAAATTTTATTCACAAGCCCCTATTCACAAGGGGAAAATATTCCAAATTTGTGAGAATTTATAGTCAGAAAGACTATCCATGGTGAAAGAAAGGGTGAGGAGAAGAGAGAGGTTGTCTGAGTGTCTGTGTGTGTGTCTGTGTCTCTTTTTCACATTGTACTGTTTCAAAAATGAAGACTGTAATTTGATAAATCAATGACAGATGGCCATTATTTTTTGATCCAGTCTTTTAAATCTGTCTACCTAATGGCTAACGTCAAGTCAAAAATGGGAATCAATTTTTTTTTATTATTTTGTGTGTGCAGTAGTAAAAGTAAGAGCGCTAAACCAGAAAAATATTGGCAGTAAGATTATTGCTCACGTCTGTATTTTTCTCCCCAATCAATGATTTGTCCAAAAGAAAGCTTTTTTTTTGCAAGATTTTTTTTTAAATCGGGGGTAGATGGCAAAGTCTGGCCGTTGGCGAGTTAATTTCTTCTCCAGCATGGTGCCACGCAATAAAATGCAAAATGCATTATCCTAACATCAAAGTATTTTGCCCTTCAGAAATGAGTGGCACTTTGAAATATCAGATTCTGGAGCATTTAGTCTGCAGTGTCTCTGTCTCCACCTCTCTCTGTCTGTGTCTGTGTCTGTGTGTGTGTGTCTCTCTCTCTCTCTCTCTCTCTCTCTTTATCTGTCAGTCCCTCTCTCAAAATTCAAATGTTTTGAGAATGTGGAAAGCAGCATTTGAACTCTTTAAACATTTAAATCAATACTGGATAAGCTTAAAAATTATATTTTCAAGCTTGGTTTGACACTGCATTAGGTCACACTCCATGTGATGTCAGATCCAGACGTTGAGACTGTCTCCCTCTTGACTCCTCTCTGATGTCAGATCAGACCTTGACTCCAGAGCCGTAATGCAAAGCATCACTACATAGTGGAAACCGCTTCAACATTGAGGTTGCATATAAACAGGCACTAAAATCATCAACATTTAAATCACCTTCCTCAAAAGAGACTTGAAGTTATGCAGCCCTTTATTACATCACTTGCAATTAATTTTTTTTTGGAGTGTAATAATAGTCATGTAGGCAAATATGGCAACCAGTTAGCTCCTACAAACAGAGTGGAGATGAATAATATCATGGGATCTTTAACATTCACCTGAATCACTAGAGCAGACAAATGGTGCATTCTTTTAACATCTCATCTGAAGGATGGCACCTCTGACAATTCAGCACTCCTTCAATAATGGTGAGAATTATGTGCAGAAGTCCAGATGTGCCCTGACCACACCAAGCTCTACCTCTCCACAACCTCTCTCTGCCCCTCTACTGTCTGTGTTCTCAGACTGCTTGTCTGAGATCCTGTCTTGAATGAGCTGCAATTTCTCCTGCTAAATATTGAGAAGCCTTCGTCTTCGGTCTTCGGCCTTCACCAGAAACTCTGTACCCTTGCAACTGATTCCTTCCCCCTTCCAGGCTACTATCTCAGGCTGAACCAGACTGGTTGTAACCTCAGTGGCCTATTCAACCCTGAGCTGAGCTTTCAACTTCATATCGTCTCCATCATAAAGACCTCCACCTCTGTATTATCGTCTGCCTCTGCCCCTATGTCACTCCATCTGCTGCTGAAAACCTCATCCATGTGTTTGTCACCTCAGGACTTGACTATTCCAGTGCACTTTTGCCCAACCTCCCATTCTTCACCCTCCGTAAACATCAGTTCATCCAAAACTCAGTTGCCATACCCTATCCCACATCGTTCCATTCAACCATCACCCCTGTCCTCGCTGACCTACATTGGCTCCTCATCCCTGAATGCCTCATAGTTAAAATTCTCTTCATGGTCTCACCTCTCCATGTCTCTGCACCCTCCTCCAGCCCTGCACCATCCCCCCCCCCAAAAGCTCTTTTCCTCTGACTCTGGCCTCTGCAGGCCCTGGTCCAATTGCCCCACACATTCTCACCCCACTCCACCTGAAGACTACCCTTGGTCTTGACTTTCCGCATGCAACATCACTAGGAGATCGACTAGTAATAATATAAAATCAAAATGTTATATAAAACAAGGACACAACGTTTGACTTTAATATTATGTCTGCATGCATCCTCTAACCCTGTATCATTCACTTATATCGGTATGAGTTATGTTTAATATCACCATTATTTAAATAGTGCTTGAGATCTCCGTCAAGAACTTTTATATGGAACTTGTGAATACATCAAAATTTCCATATAGATTGAACTTTTAAGGAGTGTTCTTGTCTTGTAAGGCAAGAACTCCATGGCATCATTATTACAGCATTAATATGAGAAATGGAGGTCACTCACCACCTCTATTTCCCTTACAATTGTTTTGCCAGTTACAGGAATTTTGCACACAGTAGAAATACTACTTAGGTCCCTCGTTTGAGTGTAATATTTAAAGAAATATGATCGTAGACTGTTCAGCATTGGAGGAAAAATGCCGAGTTTCTTTAGAGTGGTACATTTACATTACAACTGTAGCATCGGTGCAAAAACGGTTTCACGTCGCGTCAACGTGAAGAAGTTGTCCTGTAATTCTGGAATCGAGGCCCAATCCGGGATTCTCTGGAGTCATGTTAATCCTCGATTCCGGATTCACACTACAACTTCAGCATTGGTGCAAATAGAAACCATTTTACGTGGGTGCAACAAGTTGTGATGTAAATGCAGCCAAAGAGACATTGCAAAAATGTGGTTAGCTGGAGTCTTTTCCTGACAATAGAGTTAGCTGGAAAAGAAAAATGACAAAGAAATAATAAACGAAAACGATTTTGGATCATAAATAATTCAAAAGCCTCGTCCAGTTGAATGGAAAATTTTAATTTAGAATGCAACCCCTAATTTTCAAAGTTTCATTGATAAAGTTCATTATGGAAATGTTACAGATTATTCAAACTGCCATTGTATTTTCAAGCTCTGGGTTGTTTATTCTGGTATTATGATGTTAAGAGGCTATGTTTTTTTAAACACTGAGCAATATATACATTTTCTTAAACAGTATCCCATGTTTTAAAAGTCAGTGATAATAATTCTGATGAACTTTTTTACTTTCTTCTGCCTGACTGTTGATTTGACCTTTAGAGCTCAGGCACCTTCAGCAAGTTTCCAATTCCCTGATGCGGAAACGAACTCAACTCAGACGTAATATGATAGCAGTATTGGCACTCTGCACTTAAAAAAGAATTCTACATATAAATAGATACAAAACTTTTAATCATTTTACTTCTGCTTGCCTTCTTTCCTTTTCCTCATTCTCTTCAATTTTTTTTCAATTTACCTTTTATCTTTCTTCAACTAATGAAATACTGTAGTGTTTCCGTAACATTTTTTCTTACTTAGAATAAAAATGTTAAGCACATTTATTTAACTTTACCTCTGCCTCCTGGGTTCTACTCTCCATTTTGGAGATGGGAGTTACCTCATGCCCATTGGCCTCTGAATGACTGCAAACTAGCTTGGGAACCTGTTTACCAGCCAATCGAGGCTCAGAAGTCTGAAGATTGGCGTGGTCATGTCACAGATATGAGAAAATCGACATTTGATGTAATTTTCCAATTTCAAACCTGAAACAGGACTGCTCGAATGAGGTGTTATCTTGTTGGCGAAGTTCTGCGTTGACTGTTACCTTTCTGTTACTGTTTTCTTCTCCTTTGTGTGTGTGACATGAAGTTAACCAGTCCACAGCCTATGGTAAGTAATGCATGAGCTTCCCGCCACCCAACATCAACTCATCCGAAAGGGTTTTCTGAGTAATAAGTGGAATTGCCTGTCTGATTTTTTTTTTTTGTAAACTTCATTGCAACTTGAATTTGTGGTGCTCAAAGCATAGATAGGATTATTGTTTAGATTATGCAATTCCAATTGCATTGCATGTAATGTTATTGGATGAATGTGCATTATTAGATGGATGCTGTATACCTGATAAAATGGCAGAAAATTAGTTTAGAAGCATAATCTAATAACAGTAATCATTGAATAAAAAGAGCAAATGTTGGAAATGTGCAGCAGGCCATACGGCATCTTAAAGAAAAAGTTAGGTTAGCATTTGGGTATAACCCTTCATCAGAACTTCCTCAGCTGAAAGATGGAGCCTTTGTTTTGTTTAATCAGATGCTGACTGGCCTGCTGTACATTTTCTGTTTTATTTCAGATTTCCAGCATTTGGGATCTTCCTTTGTATGTCAGTGGTATTATTCATTTGTATTAAATACATGTTCTCAAGTGTTTGTCTTTCCTCATCCATTCCCCTCCCTCAAATTAATTCCATTATGAGGTTTTTTTTAAGAGCCAGGATTGTAGCAAACCAGTACAGGAACAACCATCGTTGCTGGGTTTTGGGGAACAGCTATTCTCCCACGATTAATACTGCTTCTGGAAAGCATGCCCTTTTGCCTAATGTGAGGCTGGCTCTGCCCAGCTCATGTCCATCTAGCACACAGCTCGTGTAGGGTTTCCAACTCTCCAGGATTGCCCTGGAGTCTCCAGGAATTAAAGATTAATGTCCTGGACACTGCAATAAAAATATTGGAGATGGGTGGAAAGAAGACTCTTTGACTGGGCAAGACCGTTGGAGGCGGGAGGTCATGTGATGAAACCTCCAGGAATACATCCAACCAAAGTTGGCAACCCTAAGTTCATGGGAGTCAGGAACTACAAAATTGAAATGATCCATTTCCTAAGTGCTTATAGTCCAATGCTGCTGGACTCAGCTATTTGAATTTGGTGGGCATAGCTGTTTAGAAACATATGTTCTCTGTGCTGCACCTATTAGTGGATTTACAATTTGAGAACAGACATTTCAAAGCCTTATGCCCACAGAATTTAAGTAAGCGAGCTCAGCAGCATAAGGATAGCAGCACTGACTAGGAAACGGAGAGGGGAGAACAAGAGATCAGCACTAGAGAGAGCAGGACAGCAGGTGAGTGTGACTTCTATCTTGCTGGACCTGTTATTTACTCTGGTTTATAAAGCCGGAGAACTTGTTAGGAGTTTAGATCTGCTATAGATACTTTCTCAGGTTCAGTTGTGTCAGCCGCTCCCATTGACGGTCTGAGTATATTACTTTTATGGAGTTGACTCATACTGCCCTATATCTACTTGTACAATAGTGGCACCAGGGATGTAACAATGGAACCCCCTGTGACCTGAACAGATATCAGTTTCTTTTACGCATGTAACTGTTCAGTCTGAAGGTGGATCAAGTTAAAACCAGATGAGGAGACTCTTGGTTTCAATCGTTAAGCTGCTTTATTCCACAGTGAGGTAAACCTACAGAGCAATAGTTATAATCTGATTCACTTAATTCAGTCAATGCAGTTTGTTTTTTATGTTATCACAAGGAGATAACGAACACACTATGCCACCCCACTTCAGTGGGCCATTGTGCTTGCGTTAAACACTATGTATTCCGTCCTACAGCCCAGAGCAAAACCTCCTGTCTTTGACAGTCCCTTGCTGCCTAATGCCCATGCAACGTCCTGTTTCCAAAATCCAGACTGCCTTTCAGGTGACCTTGTCTCTCCTCTTAACCCTCACTTCACACAGACAGATATCAAAGAAACTTCCAACACAGTGGATGAGAGGTGTTTGTCTGATAACCCAGGCAAGCTGATGAATCATTTACTGTTTAGTCTCTGGGCGAAAAAAAACTTCCATTTCATATATTAACCAGCCTTTGCCAAGGAAATCTTTTTTTAAACTTAGAGGTCTATCTGGATACAATGGATGAGGAAACTCCAGGTCCATATCTGGAATTATAGAATCATAGAAGTTTACAACATGGAAACAGGCCCAACGGCCCAACATGTCCATGTCGCCCAGTTTATACCACTAAGCTAGTCCCAGTTGCCTGCACTTGGCCCATATCCCTCTATACCCATCTTACCCATGTAACTGTCCAAATGCTTTTTAAAAGACAAAATTGTACCCGCCTCTACTACTGCCTCTGGCAGCTCGTTCCAGACACTCACCACCCTTTGAGTGAAAAAATTGCTCCTCTGGACCCTTTTGTATCTCTCCCCTCTCACCTTAAATCTATGCCCCCTCGTTATAGACTCCCCTACCTTTGGGAAAAGATTTTGACTATCTACCTTATCTATGCCCCTCATTATTTTATAGACTTCTATAAGATCACCCCTTAACCTCCTACTCTCCAGGGGAAAAAGTCTCAGTCTATCCAACCTCTCCCTATAAGTCAAACCATCAAGTCCCGGTAGCATCCTAGTAAATCTTTTCTGCACTCTTTCTAATTTAATAATATCCTTTCTATAATAGAGTGACCAGAACTGTACACAGTATTCCAAGTGTGGCCTTACTAATGTCTTGTACAACTTCAACAAGACATCCCAACTCCTGTATTCAATGTTCTGACCAATGAAACCAAGCATGCCGAATGCCTTCTTCACCACCCTATCCACCTGTGACTCCACTTTCAAGGAGCTATGAATCTGTACTCCTAGATCTCTTTGTTCTATAACTCTCCCCAACGCCCTACCATTAACGGAGTAGGTCCTGGCCCGATTCGATCTACCAAAATGCATCACCTCACATTTATCTAAATTAAACTCCATCTGCCATTCATCGGCCCACTGGCCCAATTTATCAAGATCCCGTTGCAATCCTAGATAACCTTCTTCACTGTCCACAATGCCACCAATCTTGGTGTCATCTGAAAACTTACTAACCATGCCTCCTAAATTCTCATCCAAATCATTAATATAAATAACACCGCTGGTCACAGGCCTCCAATTTGAAAAACAACCCTCTACAACCACCCTCTGTCTTCTGTCGTCAATCCAATTTTTTATCCAATTGGCTACCTAACCTTGGATCCTGTGAGATCTAACTGATGGTACTTCAGCTCCCTTGTACTGTTGGATTCTGTAACACATCCAAACTAATTCCTCTTAGAGAGGGGATGATTTCCTCTGGTTGATGTGTGCTAGCAACATTGTATACACAGTAGAAAGATTTTATATCTTTGCAATAGTTAATGAAATTAAGGTTTATGATTTTGCTGGCAATAGAGTTTGAAGGAAACATTTCATTGTTGAAACAAAAATATTTTTGGATAGAAATAAAAATTAAAGTGAATCATAATTCCTTGTAACTATAGCCTAGAAACAACTGATGGTGATGTCAGCAGTTGAGCTTTTGACACATTCCACTTCCTGTTATTTTAATAGAATACTTATAAACACTTGCATTACATTAGCAAACACGTCCAAAACTATGAAGCTTTCATCCACAAATATTGCTGACAGTAAAGAAAGAACTTGCATTTGTATAGCATGTTTTACATCCTTAGGATATAAAAACATAAGAAATAGGAGCAGGAGTAGGCCATACGGCCTTTCGAGCCTGCTCTGCCATTCAATCAGATCATAGCTGATCTTCGACTTCAACTTCACTTTCCCGCCTGATCCCCATATCCCTTGATTCCCCTAGAGTCCAAAAATCTAGCCATCTCAACCTTGAATATATTTCCACATCGTTCACCTGAGGAAGGAGGTAGCCTCCGAAAGCTTGTGAATTTAAAATAAAATTGCTGGACTATAACTTGGTGTTGTAAAATTGTTTACAATTGAATATATTCAATGACTCAGTATCCACAGCCCTCTGGGGTAGAAAATTCCAAAGATTCACAACCCACTGCGTGAAGAAATTCCTCTTCATCTCAGTCTTGAATGGCCGACCCCGTATCCTGCAATTATGCCCCCTAGTTCTAGAATCTCTAGCCAGGGAAAACAATCTTTCAGCATCTACCCTGTCATGCCCCCTCATAATCTTGTATGTTTCAATGAGATCACCTCTCATTCTTCTGAACTCCAGAGAGTATAGGCCCATTCTACTCAACCTCTCTTCATAGGACAACCCTCTCATCCCAGGAATTAATCTAGTGAACCTTCGCTGCATCGCGTCTAAGACAAGTATATCCTTCCTTAAATAAGGAGACAAAAACTGTACGCAGTACTCCAGGTGAGGTCTCACCAATTCCCTGTACAATGGTAGTAAGACTTCCTTACTCTTGTACTCCAAACCCCTCGCAATAAAGGCCAACATGCCATTTGCCTTCCTAATTGCTTGCTGTACCTGCATACTAACTTTTTGTGTTTCTCGTTCGAGGACACCCAAGTGTCTCTGAACACCAACATTTAATAGTTTCTCACCATTTAAAAAATATTCTGTTTTTCTATTCTTCCTATCAAAGTGAATAACCTCACATTTCCCCACATTATACTCCATCTGCCACCTTCTTGTCCAGTCACTTAACCTGCCTATATCCCTTTGCAGACTCTGTGTCCTCACAGCTTACTTTCTCACCTAGCTTTGTGTCATCAGCAAACTTGGATACATTACACTCGGTCCCTTCATCTAAGTCATTAATATAGATTGTAAATAGCTGAGGCCCAAGCACTGATCCTTGCGGCACCCCACTTGTTACAGCCTTCCAAACTGAGAATGACCTGGTTATCCCTACTCTCTGTTTTCTGACCTTTAATCAATCCTCTATCCATGCTAATATATTACCCCCAACCCCATGAGCCCTTACCTTGTGTAACAACCTTTTATATGGTACCTTATCGAATGCCTTTTGAAAATCCAAATATACTACATCCACTGATTCTCCTTTAACTACCCTGCTAGTTACATCCTCAAAAAACTCTAATAAATTTGTCAAACACGATTCCCCTTCAGAGGACATCTCAAAGTGCTTCACAGCCAACAAATTACTTTTGAAATGTAGCCATGGTTATGTAGCAATACCTATCCTTTTCTTTAAATTAATGTCAAGTCTCTCTTTTTAATAAAAAGGTCTGGTGAATGATTTTTACAAGTTTTGTAAAGGTGGAGGCTCGTATCCAAAACAGATTTGAAAAATTAAATGATTCATTAAAAAAAATCCCCCCCCCCCCCCCCGATTTTTCAGCTGATTTTTTTTTCTCTGGAATATTATTGTATACTCAGTATGCATTGATGACATCATCAAGAGAATTGGCTTAATGAAAATATTAAACCCAAGAGAGGTGATTTTTTTTTTTAAACATTGAGACATCTAGGTGAAAGGCCAAGGCTAAGAAAAGGTGAAATAAACCAACAAATAATGATTAGGTGAAGCCAAGTTTGAATTTTAAAAGTATCTGGTTGCAGGAGGAATGGAAAGCTGAGGGAGGTAGGGAGCTTCACTTTTAAGGTCTTGAGGAAGAATGGGTTAGAGTCGGAGACAACACACTTAGTTTTGATTTCAACTCATTGAGGAGGCACTGTCTGTGGACGTTGACTTCTGAAAGGTTGCACCTGAAATAAGAGGATCACAAAAGCATCGTCAGGCACAATAACCCTTTCCAGTTAGTTCTTCCTGGAGTGTCCTCAGTAATCAATGATTTTTTTTTTTTAAAAACAGTTTACAGAAAGACACACATGCTCATTCCCAATTCGGCAGCTCGCAGAAAGCACTGGCCGGAAAATCACAACCCTGCAGCCCCTGATGGATTAATTTAAATGGACAGAAGCTCAAGGTTTCTAGGCCCATGATTTCCCAAACTAATGCTTTCCGCATGTGCTGCTTCCAACTGGGAGCACCTGATCGAGGAAGAGCATACTGATGTTGATCATTCGTGAGGTGCAATAAAAACAAAACCGACAGCTGGAAATGTCTACTTACTGTTAGTGGATCCTAGGAGAGAGTGTAGAGGAGATTTACTAGAATGATACCAGGGATGAGGGACTTCAGTTACGTGGAGAGACTGGAGAAGCTGCGATTATTCTCCTTAGAAAAGAGAAGGTTAAGGGGAGATTTAATAGAGGTGTCCAAAATCATGAAGGGTTTTGATAGAGTAAATAAAGAGGAACTGTTTCCACTGGCAGGAGAATCGGTATCCAGAGGGCACAGATTTAAGGCAAAAGAGCCAGAAGTGAGATGAGAATTTTTTTTTACACAGTGAGTTATTATGATCTGGAATGAACTACCTGAAAGAGTAGTGGAAGCAAATTCAATAGTAACTTTCAAAAGGGAATTGTATAAATACATGAAGGGGAGAAAATTACAGGGCAATGGGGAACGAACAGGGAAGTGGGACTAATTGGACAGTTCTTTCAAAGAGCCGGCACAGCACAATGAGCCGAATGGCCTCCTTCTGTGCTGTAAGATTCTATGAATAACTAATTATGTTGTTCCCATGATGCTAATTGAGCTCACAATAATAATGTCCACTTAAGACAAAAGAATAATTGTCCCTCCCCCATTATTATGAGCTGTTGGGGCTGGAGACATCGCCGTTTATTATCAACTAGCTGTTTCATAATCGTATTGTACTTTTCCCTGTGTATGTCTGTGATAAAAGGAAATGTCCCAGCACAACCTAATTTCTGATTTCCATTTATTGCCCTTCACGTCGTTACATTTTAATCCATTGCCATTGTCACACTTACATACATTTTCATGCATCCTGAAAACTTGGACGAACCATTTGCAAAAGAAACTTCTATCCCAATTCTAAATCTAGAATGAAACCAACGTTGTCAGCAGCAGAGCATTCTTTGGAGCAGTGCAATAGAACCTTGGGGCATTTGATAATACCCTAGGGCTGGTTGATAGTCTTCTTGGGGCAGCTTGGTGGTATCTGCACTTTGATTTACAAACATTTTTTGAAATTGGACAGTTCTGATTCCAGCCTGCATATAAACTCTGCTACTGAGAAGGTTGCCAAGTGCATTGTCTACAGTGTACATTGTATATGCTATAATGCAACTTCCAGTGTCCCCTGCCAGTATTTCTGCAGGAATACTGTTGAGCATGCTTTCTTTTCCACGGTTTTGTACGATTCTAGTTAAAAGCTATTAATGAACTCTGAGATGAGTGCACATGTTGCATTTTTGGAATGCATGACTTAAATTGCATTGGATACTGCTCTGAAAGTTTTCATTGAAGAAAATGGATGCCCATTATTTTTACCCTGCCAAACTTGACGTAATCCTTGTTCAGGATGGATGGATAAATAGTACAGCTTGCAGACTGCGTATCTTTACTGGAGAGGTTGAATCAATAATGCTACTTGGGGCATCTGTCAGAAGGCATGGTTAGAAATGGAATTGAAGGTTCTAAGGATAAGTACAGAAGGAGAATGTTACATGGAAATGGTGGTCCCTGGGCGGATTGGACTATGAAAATGCCATGCCAAGGAAGGCAACCAGTCAAAGTTTAGATATTCTGCAGTATTACTTGATTTACCTTTACAGGACAGGAGAAACTCAACAGAACCTTTGCTATGATGGGGAAAATTGTGGAACGAACAATCTTAATGTGACAAATAGCCTTCACTCCAGACTTGGAGTACAAGATTTCCCTGCATTAATAAAACTTCTTCAGACCTGATCCTTGCTGTGGAAAGCTTTATCCTACCCGTCTTCACGGGCACTCCCTTCACCTTGCCATCTCACGTGGCTTCTCTACTCCCATCATCTCAATCACAGATAAAGCCATCACTGATCACTTCCTTGTATCCCTCACCACTCACATCCCCCTTCTCCCTCCAAACCCACTTCCTTCTGCATCCGCCCCTGGAAAAAACTCTTCCCCCAAGTCACTTGCAACAGCACTTTCAAATTCCCAACTGTCTTTGGCCCTCCATTCACCACGATATTTCTGCGCAATCACACCCTCACCTCCACCTTTGATGCCCTTGTCCCCAGTATTTGCATTTTTTACCGAAGCTACCTTGCTGATACAGGGGCAATAAGTATTTTGAAGTGCTGATGCAAGGTCACCGTTAAATTAGCCTTGTTCTGCATGGTGAGCTTTGCATGTAGGCAGTGATTTTACACGTTTATATTGCAGAAACTTTTTTGTGTGGCGGATAAACACTAGCACGGACCAGTTGGGCCGAATGGCTTGTTTCTGTGCTGTAAATTCTATGTAATTTTCTTATCATAATGCATTACACATTCCCCTGCCCAAATGTTAGAATTGATTAATTGTATTGTTAGTAATGATGTATTAATTTTTCCAGTCTCCAATCTCTAATGTCATTGTTTTTCGCTACTGACTTGTGTGATCACAAATCATTTGTTACATAATCATCTGTAAAATTGAAGAGGATCACACAAAGGAGTGTGGAGAATGGTGCTCTTTGTACTTCATTACAAAACTAGGTTCCCAAAGAAGATAAACGCCTACACCGAGTGCAGTTTTTGCACGGGCTTTTCATATTCTGCTCTTGGAGTCCAGTGCCCAGATATGCACTGATTAATTGGTCAGTCATATTATTACTGTTTGTGGGATCTTGCTGTGTACAAATTTGCCTACAGTCATTGCATTTCAAAATAATTAATTATGCATGAAGCCCTTTCGTGATGTCTCTGGGAGACTTGGTCAGTTGCTACATTAAAACAAGTCTTTCTTTAGAGACTGCCACTTCCTACATCAGTGATATCTGCACTGCAGTCTGCCACTGAGTACTTGGAAGTACCAAGGGTGTCTGCAGAGGGTACTGCAGTTATACGCGCACTGTAGGAAGACCTGTCTCAAATGCTTCTTCTAATACTGTGGATGGTTTGGGGTCTAAAATCTAGTAAGCTCTCATGGTTGGCTTCAACTTAGTTAGTGAAAGATGACGAACAATACCAGAGAGGCGTTCGGAGATCTTGGGGTCGAAATTAACCCCCCCATAACGGGCGGGAGGGGGTCGGAGGCTAAACATTTAAAATTGCAAAATGCGACGCCAGTCCACTGTGTACGAGCCCGTTGCCATTTTTACGGCGGTGGGTTGCGAGCCATGTCTGTGTCCAGCTCTCGAGGCAGGACACTTCATCATGATATTTAAATCAGGCTCCCACGGCGCAGTTGGGAGCCTGATTTAAATTTAACATTGGCCGGCTCGGGTTTCCCAGGGCTCAGGAAAACCGGCAGCTAAATCGGGACTGGAGCAGCCGGATCCAGCAGGTAAGTGTTTTTCCAGCACTGCTTGTGAGCCAGGAGGAGCGGGAGTACCCCCCCCCCCACCCTCCCCCGGCCCCCCAAGCAAACCTTCTGGCGATCGTGGCCTCTCCTCGCTGCCACCGTCGACCGACCCACCCCTTCCAAACCTGCGATCCCAAGCATTCTGCCCCGCAACCGGCTGCTCCCCCGCCCTTATGCCCCACGATCTGCCAACCCCCACCCTTATGCCCCGCGATCTGCCGCCCCCCCCCCCCCAGCCCTCTTATGTCCTGCGATCTGCTGACCACCCCCTCCCACCAACTTCTGCCAGAACTTAAAATGGCACCAGGAATTGTAAAGCCAATCTAGCGATGCCATGGGCTGAGTAAGTGTTTGGATCGCACTTAGTAAGTTGCATTACTTTACTCTTGAGCAAAATATTGCATCAATTTAATTATTTCCATGCTTTTTGGGGAACATAGATGAAAATATATAAGAATACGAACAAGGGCTGCCCAAAAAGTAGTGCAAAGCTCTGATCCTGATCTGAGACTACTGCTCGATGAGAAACTGTGCATGCGTAAATGACCCCTTGACCTGAACATTCCCTCCGAGCAGGATGTAGCTTTTCTTAAATTTGAAAAATATTAATTTTTTTTTTCCCTTTTGTGGTCTTGTCGCACCAAGTGCCGGCCACATCCAAGAGAAGGGAGGTGGCCTGCTTCCAGCCTTCTACCAAAGCAGCTGTATAACCAGGTGCTCATAAACGAACGGCCACATCGCATTCTTTCTGTTGTGGGGAGGGGGGCGGGGGGGGGTTCTGGCTTCTGCTTACCTCTTCCTTGAGTTGAAGTCGGCAACCTGTGTCCTGTCACCTTCGGTACCATACTTAGTGGTGAGTTTAACCGTTTTGCGACTGCGCGGATGTTTTGATCCTTTGGTCTCCTTTCTCTCTTCCAGGTACAGTCGCTATGGATCTACAGAATGCAGAGTGCCGCCCATCCAGTGGCACCACCTTGACATTACCTACGGAAAATGGAGCAGGAAGTAGAAGGCCCAGCATTGCGCCTGTCCTTGAAATTGCTGACACTGCTGCCATTTTACCATGTGACCTCTTGAGCGACCAGTCAGAGGATGAGGCGAATCCATCTGATGATGAGAGCCTACCTGCCCCTGAGTGAGTAACTGGCTTACTGATGAATTTGAAGAAATAACTGTTGTTAAGTTGCTCTGAAGGCATATCCATTTACGCTTGTGTTTGATGTAAACTATTTTGATTTCCGAAGTGGAGGGGGTGGGGAGAGGACAATTTTATAAAAACGTAGATCCCTACTGGTGTGTTGAATGCAGTCATCCAATTGATGGAATTCAGATAACATGAATCACAAAACTGCTCAAGTTCATTCTCTGACACCTGAGATCAGAATATTTTACCTTTCTCCCTTACGTTGCTGAATAATAAATTTATTTGCCCCCCCCCCAGCGCTTCTTTATTAGCACCTGCTGACACCATAGCCCACACAATTTCCAAATTTGCAGATGACACAAAACTTGGAAGTGTATTGAACAGTGAGGAGGATAGCGATAGACTTCAAGAGGATATAGACAGGCTGGTGGCATGGACGGACACATGGCAGATGTAATTTAACGCAGAAAAATGCGAGGTGATACATTTCAGTAGGAAGAATGAGGAGAGGCAATATAAACTAAAGGGTACAATTCTAAAAGGGGTACAGGAACAGAGAGACCTGGGGGTATATGTGCACAAATCACTGAAGGTGGCAGGGCAGGTTGAGAAAGCGGTTAAAAAAGCATACGGGATCCTGGGCTTTATAAATGGAGACATAGTGTACAAAAGCAAGGAAGCCAAGATGAACTTTTATAAAACACTGGTTCGGCCACAACTGGGGTATTGTGTCCAGTTCTGGGCACCGCACTTTAGGAAGGATGTGAAGGCCTTAGGGTGCAGAGGAGATTTACGAGAATGATTCCAGGGATAAGGGACTTTAGTTGCGTGGATAGACTGGAGAAGCTGGGGTTGTTCTTCTTGGAGCAGAGAGGGTTGAGAGGAGATTTGATAGAGATGTTCAAAGTCGTGAAGGGTCTGGACAGAGTCGATAGAGAGAAACTGTTCCCATTGGCGGAAGGGTCAAGAACCAGAGGACATAGATTTAAAGTGATTGGCAGAAGAGCCAGAGGTGACATGAGGAGAAACTTTTTCACATGGCGAGTGGTTAGGATATGGAATGTTCTGCCCGAGGGTGTGGTTGAGGCAGATTCAATCATGGCCTTCAAAAGGGAACTGGATAAATAATTGAAAGGAAAAAATATGGGGATAGGGCGGGGGAGTGGAACTAGCTAGATTGCTCTTGCATAGAGTCAGCATGGACTCGATGGGCCGAATGACCTCCTGTGCTGTAACCTTTCTATGGTTCTATCAGATGGATAAAAAAGTTCTTTTGGCCCATTTGATTTCATCCGTCCAGAATTCCAATCCTACTGTATTCTCGACACAGCAGCTAGCTGTGTTTTAAGTCAGGGTTTCAGCTAAAAGGTGAATAGGATTTGTGTCAGTGTGAAAAGGTTTAAAGTGCGCGTGTATTTGATCGCAAAGCAGTTTTAAAGTTTGAAGATGCTGCTTATTTGCTGTCTGAATGACCAATTTAACTACACTGGCTGCAGTAAGCTACTTATCCCTGCACCATGGGCATGATGCCGGCGGTAGGATAGTGGGGTAGGGGGGGGAGATCTTCGGGTGCAAAACCCGGAAGGGAAGTAGGCGGGTCACAATCACAGGTAGTGACCTTAATGAGGCCAATCAATGCTTCTTCCGTGTTTCATGCCCAGCAGCCAGCCTGATTGACAGGCTACCTGCCTGTCGGCAGAGAGGAGCTACACGGGAGTGGGGGGGGGGAAAGAGACGTCGGAGGAGGGGGGGGGGGGAGAGAGACATCAGAGGAGGGGGGAGCACATCAAATATGGATATGGAAAAAGAAGAGACCAAGTTAAAGGTTTTGGACTGAAAATTAGCTACTTTCAGTAAGGGAACCTAGCTCATAATACAGAAGAAAACTCTGAAAATATAAATGGTATAAAAAAGAAGCAAAACGGGAGATTTTGAAAACTGGCGGTCAACATCTGGACAGATGGGTGACAGTGTTACACACCTGTTCAAAAAGGGGGAAATGCTAACCCATGGACTAATCACAGACAGTCAGCAAGGGTTTGTACAGGGCAGATCATGCTTGACTAATTTAGTAGATTTTTTAGTGGACATCACAGATTAGGGCACATACAGCAAAGTTGAATGTTTTTTGGATTGGCAGGATTTTGGTATTGGTGTGTCCCAGAGATCTGTATTGCCACCTCTTTTTTTACATTTATATCAATGATTTGGACATAGGGACAAGAGCAATGACTTTGAAGTTTGCCAATGATACCAAATTAGGAAGCATAGTAAACTGTGAGGAAGAATGCAGGAAATGACAGACATAGACAGGTTAGTGGAATGGGTAGATAGATGGCAGTTCATTGCAGGGAAATGTAATGTGGTAAATTTTGGGGAAAACAACAGTGAAAGGAAATATATCTTATATGATAAAACCCTTACTAGATGGAGGAACAGAGAGATCTTGGGGTGCACAGATATTTCAAGTGGGAATGTCGGTGAACAAAGTCATAAAGAAGGCAAATGGGATTCTGGGATTTAAAGATGGGGAAATCGAATATAAAAGCAAGGAAGTAATGTTGAATTTGTGTAAGACATTGGTTAAGCCATCTGTAGAAATATCACATGCAGTTCTGGCCACTCCATTATAAGGAGGATATTAGAATTATACCAGGAATGAGAGTTTTGAGCAAGGTTTGAAAATTGTGGCTTTTTTCACTGGAACATAGAAGGTTAAAAGGCTTAACAGAGAATAGTTAATAGAGGTTTTCAAAATGTTGAAAGGTTTTGAGTAGGTAAATAGTGAAAGATTGTTTCCAATGGCTGGTGAATCAGTAGCAAGGGAGCACAGACTCAACATTACGGCTAGGGGAATGAAAGAGGAAGATGGATGAATTTTTTTCAGAGAGAGGATTATTAGAACATGTAATGCTTCATGACAAATAGCTGTTGAGACAACTAGCTTTGATTTTCCAATTGTCATTATTTTAATACATCCATCAGAATATAACATTTAAAAGGGAATTGAATAAGTATTGGAAAAGGGGTCAATGAAATGATAGGGAGAAAGATTATGGAATTTAGTTAGGTCCAGTTGAAAAGCTAGTGCACATATGACATTTGGGCTCTAATTTCCATAATTTCTGCACTTGGCAAAATGAGAAATCTTCCTCCATTTATTTTTCTTCCCTCTTGTTTTCTGTTTGCTTTTCAACCCATTTATTCGGTGTTTCTGAGTGAAGAGACACTAATTTGATTAGTCCACAGATACGTTGATGCAATGCTGAAATGTGTGGAGTTCCTCATGACCCGTGGGAGATGTTGTTGGATGGAACTGACTGCACTTGCAGCATGAATCATTTATTTCCTTGCAATTTACAACTTGATTATATTCATTTTCATCATAAAGCAATTTGTAAGTCAGGACTATTTCAATGTGCTTCTGCTCCTACTTAATAGCGTTTAATTAGTCCATAAATTGTTGTCAGACAGAAAGCTTTGATGCTGGTTTAAAGAAAGCTGATTTATTGACTGTTACCATTTTGTAGTTTGCTAAGGTTGAATCACAATCTGCATTACTCATAGAGCTCTATCACACAGGAATTATGAGCCCCAGACATGATTGCAGTTGGAGGTTAATACACTGAGCAGTCTTGAGAAGCTGAGGTTAGATAGTGAGTGTAGAATGGAGACAAATGCAGCCACGTGGTTCTTTCCCAGTCCATCCGTTTTATATGGAGTATTGTGTTTCTAGTGTGATATTCATGCCACATGAAAAAATAAAATGGCCATGGTCCATGCCAGTATTCTCTTCTCCTACTAAAAATAATGACCGTACAAGTGAGCATGGTGCCCTTTGTATTACAGTTGTCGTCTGACAGTAGAATACAAGTCAGAGGAAGCCACTATCAAACTATACAGTGCTCTGGTCAGACCACGCCTTGAATATTGTGCCCAGTTCTGGTTGCTGAGATGCAAGTAAAGCATTCTAGCACTGGAGGTATTGCAGAGAAGAGTCATTATGCTCACCCATAGTGTTAAAAGTCTGGGTATGGAGTAAGGCTGGAGAAACTTGGGTTTTTTCAGCCCTGATAATAGGCACCTGAAAGGTGATCTTACAGAAGGCTATGTAAGATAGTAAAGAGTATGGAAAAGGAAAATCTGGAACATTAAATTAAATAGCAAAAGTAAGACAAAGGAACACAGTTTTCAAATAGTAAAGGACAAATTTAGGGCAGAGATCAGGAAGTTCTTCTCCAGGCAACACTTGGAATGGATTTAAGGATAGACAATAATGGAGGGGAAACTCTGGTATCAATGAAGAAATAATTGGATACTGCAATGGAGACTTGAGTGTTTTTCTGAATGGGTGAAGAAAAGTGGGCCAAATGGCCTTCCTCACCCGTAATTGTGGCCCTGTCAATGGAAGAAGGTGCAGTATAAAAGACCAAGTTCAAAATGGGTACAAAAAAGACCAGATAAACCAAGAAATAGGTGATGGGTGACATCAAGGTACAACCTTTATTGTATCTGTGTTGTTTGGGAATAATAATAACATCCAATAGGAATCTGGCTTGAGTCCTCCATCTCACATCTTACACTTTGGCATTCTGCTCAACCCAGAGCAGAGCTTCAAACCCAACGTCCACCAAGACTGTTCACTGTCACCTCTGCAACATTGCCTGCCTTCACCCCTACCTCAGCCTCTCTGCCCCTGAAACCCTTATCCACA
Organism: Heptranchias perlo; assembly: GCF_035084215.1. Classification (NCBI taxonomy): domain Eukaryota; kingdom Metazoa; phylum Chordata; class Chondrichthyes; order Hexanchiformes; family Hexanchidae; genus Heptranchias; species Heptranchias perlo. The sequence goes on from NC_090355.1 coordinate 30,631,239, forward strand.
CTTTTTTTAACCTCTAGACTCAATTTCTACAATGCCTTCCTTTCTAGTCTCCCATCCTCTATCCTTCATAAACTCCATCTTGTCCAAAACTCAACCGCCTGTTTCCCATCGGGCGAGATCCAATTTCTATGCCCACCTTTCAAAACCATTACCTAATCGGTTTTAAGCACCCGTATGATTATAACATCCACCTGTACAGCCTGGCATATTTTGAGAAATGTTCTGGGGCACTGCTGACTTTTCCAGTAAATTGATTTGGAGTTTAGTCCTTTAACACAGGAAGTGATGGGGATTTTAGCAGAACACAATAAAGACAGCATTAAGAACAGCAGCACAATCTGAATATGGAGGAAAAGTGTGGCTGATATAGGCCTCTAAAACACATCTGTACTTTTCAGAAGTTTTTTGGAGGGTGTGGAGAGGGGGAGTGGTGGGGGGAACATGTGTGAAACATCTGTACTTCAGGGAAAAACTTTACTTACAAAGAGCCTTTTCTGTCTTGGGAACTGATTCCAGCTGTCACAATGAGTACTGCCATATACACATACAAGGCACATACATGTGCATGCTCAGCCTGTACACCAGATAGCTGTACATATTTGTAGCAGTTAGCTGTTTCACCAAATCTCTTCATCTTTCTACATAACAGACATATAATCTATAATCACCTGTTTCACCTGTAGCATTTACAGAGAGCAAGTTAATTTTCAATGTTTTTAGGACCATTTCCTGACTATGATTTATTGGGCCTTATTAGTAATTATAAGAAGGCCCTGGGATTACTGGGTGTAACATGGGGCTACTTGGTCCAGGATTTCAGCATTCGATTCAGGTTTATGCTTCGATTGCAATTTCTCTAAACCGCAGATAAAATCAGCAATTTGCACATCTTCATTACTTCACTCTTCATTCAACCTACACAAGAACAGGGAACAGTGAACAAGACAGGCATCAATATCAATTTTGTGAGTGTCTGTCATGTATTGCAAAGGTCCTGGTTCAGAACCTTGGTTTAAAATATTAATCACATCCTTCAGTAACCTCTGGATATAGATTATTTCTGTTGCCAATGCAACTAACTATCACTTGGAGGTTAAACTCTGAAAGCCATATGTTGTGTTTCTGCAATAATGCACATTACCTGCTGGGCAAGAGGGCTTATTGTGTCTCCATGATCAAGGATGGGTCCGGGGTGGAACATTATCTCAGGATGATGCTCATCAAACGGAATTCTGATTTTTTTAAATTTGTAATTGGCTGGATTTTCATTCCAATCAACTGACTGCAAAACTATTTTAATTGTTAAATGAGGGTCGGTTCATATTCTAATGTTTGCTTGGCTGGATAATATAGCTAAAAGGGTAGTTAAGTGACTGTTCAATTATTTAGCTGTTCATGTTCATTTGTGGTTGGGAAAGCAATCATTGGTTACATAGAATTACATAGAATTTACAGAACAGAAACAGGCCATTCGGTCCATGCCGGTGTTTATGCTCCACATGAGCCTCCTCCTACTCTATTTACTTCTGTACAGAGTCGTACAACACCAGGTTATAGTCCAACAGCTTTATTTGAAATCACAAGCTTTCGGAGCTTAGCTCCTTCGTCAGGTGAGTGAAGAAGGGTTTCCATAAACGCATCGCATATATAGTCAGAGAACAACGTCTGGTCATTACAGATAATCTTTCCAACTGCCCGTTATCACCCCTCGGCAGAGAGATAATTACAGCAATCAAAGGAGTGGATGGTGTTCAGATAGGTTTAGTCTGGGACACATTACATACAAGAATACTGAATACACAAGGGGTCAGATAACAACGAGAGAGAGAGAGAGAGAGAGAGAGAGGCGCACCCGAAAGGTAGAGAGAGAATGACCCGTTGTATTAAAAACAGGTCATTCTCTCTCTCTCTCTGCCTTTGGGCTCTCTCTCTCTCTCTCTCTTTCGTTGTTATCTGACCCCTTGTGTATTCAGTATTCTTGTATGTAATGTGTCCCAGACTAAACCTGTCTGAACACCATCCACTCCTTTGATTGCTGTAATTATCTCTCTGCCGAGGGGTGATAACGGGCAGTTGGAAAGATTATCTGTAATCACCAGACATTGTTCTCTGACTATATATGCGATGCTTTTATGGAAACCCTTCTTCACTCACCTGTCGAGGGAGCTAAGCTCCGAAAGCTTGTGATTTCAAATAAAGCTATTGGACGATAACCTGGTGTTGTACGACTCTGTACATTTGTCCACCCCAGTCCATCACCGGCATCTCCACATCATGTCTATTTACTTCATTTCACCCTATCGACGTATCCTTCTATTCCTTTCTCCCTCGTGTATTTATCTAGCTTCCCCTTAAATGCATCTATGCTATTCGCCTCAACCACTCAATGTGGTAGCAAGTAGCTAATAAAGTGGCTTTCACTCAGCAGCAGAAAAGATATTCTAGGTATTTAAAGTCTCTCTTGTTTCCCATCAGCATTTGATCACATGTCTCACTACCAGGCATGTCTGTCCCCAAGTACCTTTGGTTACACACCTTATTGATTTTAACCTGGTTTTATGAAATAAATGATATCCCATATCTAGATGGGACTGAACTTAAATTTATTATTGTTCAGCTGTGATAGAGAAATACATTTATAAAACTCTGAGATAAGAGGTACATAAATAATGTATCGAAATTGAAAAATTCTGAATGTAGTCAAAATGTTAAGTTATAATGAAAGCTAATAAATCATGGTAATTCCTTTTTTGACAATCTCTTCCTTTTTTTTCCCCCCAATGTTTTAATGTTTTTTCCGACCCATTGATGGCTCTCTGGTTCAGTGCATTGAATGAAATGGTACTGAATCGTGCAGATCAGAAAAATCCCAGGTTCGATCCCCATCCCATGCTGAGATAGCTGATCTCAGATGGGGCAGTGGCGGGGTGTCAAAATTGGCCTCCCAATTTTCTCTTGGCTAGGTATGAGGGGGAAAAAAAATCAGCCAGGGTTCCAGTAATCCCTGCTGGAAAGTGTGCACATGGGAACATTTGGTGTCGACTGAATCATGCATGGCTGTGATGTTCCCATCGTTACGTAGGCTGGCAACTAGCACTTGAAGAAGGGCTGCTCGGGTGACTACTGAGCTGTATCCACAGATGCAACCCTCGCCTCCCCAACTCTCAATCAGCATTGCACTTTCCAATTGTTTATTTTGTTTTAGGACTGCATAAATGAGATCGACGTTGGGCTGAATTTCTGCTTCTTAAGAAAATCCATAGATGGCTATGAAACAAAATGTTGTAGGTTCAGTTGAACTGATAACTTGTGTTCCTCTCCAATTCATTTCCTGCTGCAACTCTGCAACCCCCTCCAACTACCACTCCCCCCCAACCCCCCCCCCCCCCCCCCCCCAATTCCAACTCTGCCCTCAACCCATGCAAAGTGCGGTGCTCCTTAAGATAAACATAATTGGACCAATTATGGATGACATTCTGGACTGTGCGGAAGGGGCTACACATTTTGCTAACTCATCAAAAAAGGAACTAAACCTGCTGAAACCAGGAGATATGTGGCACCTTGAAGTTCCAGTCCTTTGAAATCCTTCACGTATGGGTGCGCTGATGGGCTCCACATTCTGCTGATTTACTACCAGTGAACGTTGGATTGTAGGGCTGCATTTTGCCTTGTGCTGTTCTAACTTAAACCTGTGATAAGCCTTGAATTGATAATTATTGTCACACTGAGATTGTCCAGTTTCCACTTTTGTCGTGTCATACTCAAAAAAAAAGCTCAAAAATCGATTAATCATTCCCCAAAAGTCCCTTTAAAATAAATTGCTTTCAGAGTTCCATTCTTTTTGAATTTTTCCTTTACTGTCTTTCACGCTTCTGTTGAATGGGAGCCAAATAATCCAACTCCACATTTATCTGCTTCAGTGCCTCAACAGCACAGTCCCTGCCTATTTGCAAACTATGTGGGAAGGCAGCCTGCGTCAGTCTTCAATTCCTTGAGGTGACTAGTTGCAATTTCAAAGGAAACTCCCGGCTAAGTAACCAAAAAAAGAAAACCCATCACACGTGCTCAGATCACTGATTAATACGAATTTCATCTGACACTGCGACTCGAAATTAATAGCCGAAATTGCTCTCAATATTTTGACTGAAGAACTTCCATTTTGGAGTCAGTATAATTCGAATAGTAAAGGGTCTGTTATGCTAATTTAACCTGGTCATACAGAACATGGCGGTGTTACCTTCCCAGCTGACTTTATCTAAAGGACAGGTGCCTGGTCAGTGTTTTATCATGAAAGCCAACCTCTTTTCCACTAACATCTTAGATCAAGCAGCGTCATAGAATCTTACAGCACAGAAGAAGGCCATTCAGCCCATAGTGCCTGTGCCAGCTTTTTGAAAGAACTATCCAATTAGTCCCACACTCCAGCTCTTTCCCCGTAGCCCTGCAAATTTTTCCTTTTCAAGCATTTATTAATTCTCTTTTGAAAATTACTATTGAATCGGCTTCCGCTACCCTTTCAGGCAACGCATTCCAGATCATAACAACTTACAGATGAAAATTTCAAGAAACGATTTGCCTTTGTTGCCCTCTTAACTTGGAAGTTCTATGCGTGACCATGTTCGTGACTCTAGTGGTAGTCATCGTGGGCAGTTCATGAAGTGCCTGGAGAGCTAAAATTAGACAGAAAATAGATTACCATTCCACACTGCAGGAGCACGCTCACCCAGTTTCCTATTTGCTGAACTGGAGCAGCTTTTTTCCTGCAACATTCGGTTGTTATGCAATGCAAATCTGAAAAGAAAATGTTATTTTTTTTTATGATAAAGGGGGAATTCTTGCTAATATTCATTGTGAGCATGTAGGGATATCTGCTAGTTCCAACCAGATAGGGAAGGTGACAGTGCTTTGCATTAACAGTAAGCATAAAAGCCAAGTGTATTATTTAGTTTGCTTGAAAATAGATGTTATTTACCATATAATAGATGCTAGTTGTAGATTTTCCTGACAATAACACTTCCATGTTTTACATAGAGGCAACTCTGCAGTCCTGCCTCTTCCAGTCGTGAATGGTGGTAGACAATTAAACAACTAAAGAGAGGAGGAGGCTCTGTAAGCATCCCCATCCTCAATGATGGCGGAGTCCAGCACGTGAGTGCAAAAGACAAGGCTGAAGCGTTTGCAACCATCTTCAGCCAGAAGTGCCAAGAGGATAATCCATCTTGGCCTCCTACCAAGATCCCCACCATCACAGAAGCCAGTCTTCAGCCAATTCGATTCACTCCACGTGATATCAAGAAACGGCTGAGTGCACTGGATGCAGCAAAGGCTATGGGCCCCGACAACATCCCAGCTGTAGTGCTGAAGACTTGTGCTCCAGAACTAGCTGCGCCGCTCGCCAAACTGTTCCAGTACAGCTACAACACTGGCATCTACCCGACAATGTGGAAAATTGCCCAGGTATGTCCTGTCCACAAAAAGCAGGACAAATCCAATCCGGCCAATTACCGCCCCATCAGTCTACTCTCAAT